>NC_142169.1:27300312-27620625 GCF_029865625.1 Vigna umbellata
GTAATTTAATGATCGATTGACGTGTCCACAATTTCATCTAAGCCACTACTGCGGATATTGATAATTTACTGCATCAATTCATCGTTCAATATTTGCTTAGTTTATGACTCAAAAGAAAAGGGAGAAATGCCTTCAGTGCATTTAGTTGTTGTTTACACTCTTACAGTTAGATTTCTAATAAAGGAACTGAGATAAACATGGACCATGTTCATATGTTGCTACCATAAGTGTACAGTTGTGATGCATGAGCTTTTTCCTATGAATATCAAGTAAACAAAATGAAAAAATAACGAAGATTGAAAATTGTATTTCACATTTCATATCCATCCCCCAAATTGTTGGAAACATGGGAGGCATTAGTTTGGTTTAATCTGGATGTTTAAGCTGTGTCGTTTTTATTTATAATAACTGAGATGCTAGATGGGTTTGGATCAAATCCTGTTTTGCTAGATTTCTTTTTACCAATCCTAAGGTGCCTATTTCAGAATTTGCTGTCTACGAGAAATCTTTATTAGAACTCTAAGAACGCTAAAATGAACTTTTCATAATTTTTTTCTAACTGTAAAGCATTCAAAATCCTGTGCGGCATTTCATGGCATGGCCCTTATCTAGTATTCTAGATATGTACTTTTGTTAGTTACCTATATGCGTGCTACTATTTTAAGATCCTTCTCTAATGATAAAATATGAGTTAATATTATCTTGAAGTGGTAACACATTAATTTTGCAGGTATATGATCTCTTCCAATATTGGCGAGGTTGCTTCAATATTTTTAACAGCTGCTCTAGGTATTCCTGAAGGATTAATACCTGTCCAGCTTTTGTGGGTCAATCTTGTCACTGATGGACCCCCTGCAACAGCTCTAGGATTTAATCCTCCAGATAAGGATATAATGAAGAAGCCTCCTCGTCGTAGTGATGACTCATTAATTAATTTGTGGATTTTATTCCGCTATATGGTATTTGCCTTCTCTTTTCTTTCTGTTGCACACATGTATCTTTTGTTAGGCTTTATTATGATGATTTATGTGTATTACTTACCTATAATCTTCTACCTGATTTTATACATAACACAGGTAATTGGGATTTATGTTGGATTAGCTACAGTTGGTGTCTTCATCATATGGTATACACACGGTTCTTTCTTGGGTATTGACCTCGCTGGGGATGGACATACTCTTGTCACTTATACTCAACTTGCCAACTGGGATCAATGCTCCTCATGGAAGAACTTCACTGCTTCTCCATTCACTGCCGGTGCTAAAACAATCACGTTTGACAACCCCTGTGATTACTTTCACACTGGTAAAGTGAAGGCTATGACATTGTCCCTTTCTGTGTTGGTAGCCATTGAAATGTTCAACTCTCTCAATGCCCTATCTGAAGATGGAAGCCTTTTGACAATGCCCCCTTGGGTCAACCCTTGGCTTCTTTTAGCAATGTCAGTATCATTTGGTCTACACTTTTTGATCTTGTACGTGCCATTCTTGGCACAAGTATTTGGTATCGTGCCCCTGAGCTTGAACGAGTGGTTTTTGGTTTTGGCTGTTGCACTTCCTGTCATTCTGATTGACGAGATTCTGAAATTTGTGGGGAGATGTACAAGTGGGCGTCGACCATCAAGAAAATCAAAGCAAAAATCAGAGTAGACGTTTTTCTGTAGTCGGTAGAAAAGTTGCTAAAACCTTCAGCGCCATGGACGATGATATACTAGAGACTGAAGAGGTGGCTTCATGGCCAATTAATCTTAAATTAGTGCATTTTAGGCCTTTCTGTAGTCTCCATCCCATTTTATAATGAGGGATGGCCGGGCTTGCATTGGGTGCACTATATCTTTTTTTTAATCTTTTATTTTCCTTTTTGCCCAGTTCTTTGAACATTTTTAAGATTCTCACAAAAAAGGAAAAAACCTTTGATTTCTTCACATTTATATTACTGAAAAATCTGTCATCTTCTACTTATTTGTTTTAGTGGGTGGAATTTTATACCAAACCTAAAATTGGATGTATAATTTTCATCCACTTTGTTCTTGATGCAACTTGGAAACATTTTTCTGTGCCTGAAAAATCGGGATGAAAGGACTAAGTAGTACTGGCGTCTTTGCCTTAAACTTTGATGATAAGGATTTTGCTGTGTCTGTGTGGAAGGTACTTTCTGATATGTACTATCATGAGGATGCAGCAATAATCCAGTTGCCAGTTGGCACTTCTTATTCCCATAGGGGTTTGAAGACAAAATGGAACTGGCCCTTCTGCTTGGCATCTGGGGAGATTCGAACAGACAACAAATAATATTTAAACTGCCCCACGCTTTGGTAGTTGGTTCCAGCGCAACCTCGTGCACCACGCTTACCCTTTCTACAAGTAACCTTCAACGTTTATACATTATTTTACCATACTTGATTACTTCTCAAAATCTTTAAATTATATTCGAAAAGTGGTTACTTTTCAAGTAAACAAAATTTCAATTCAACGTGTATTCGTAAATTTATTCTTCAAAATCTTACTAAACTAGAAACTGAGAGTTTACAATCTCTATATCATCAATCTATTCTTGAGATTAAATTTAAAAATGTATATTTTAAAAATATAAGTAACCGCAGTTTAAAAAGTAGAGAACAATTTTAATGAAGTTAAAGAGTAACAAAATTTCAAACGTAGTTGATTGCAAAGTTTTCGTAGGCATAAAAGAAATATATCTCAATTACATATGTAGTTGGATGAATAATACACTTAGTAGTGACGCGCCATAAGTTGTGATGAAAAATATATAAATGGTGGAGTGTGTCATTTAGCATCAATTTGATCTAAGATCAGATCTTATAACCCATTTCTGTTGTTAGGATCCCCTCTTCTATCTCACTTCATCCAACATGCGTTTCTGGGAAGGGTAATAAAAAACTGTTTCAAACTTTTATACATCTTCTCAATAATATACTACCATATATGTTGAAATAGAAATTGGTCTTACCATTTGGTCATCTTACTTAATGAATATTTTTTTTAATAGTATAAGTAATATTTCAAATTAAAATAACTCTTTTAATATTATTTTTTTAATTTTAAACCGTGTCTTTGTAGTCTTCTTCTATAAGAAGACTTTTCCACTTCCTTCCATTCCATACCCCTCTGCACTTCAGTTTAATCGTTTTACTCGTTTCAAATTTTAGCTGTAGCAGAAAACATTAACCAAGCAGCCAAGGCTTATAATTTGTTCACTTATTAATATGTTGTGAGTAGTATGTCATCTTACGTCAATATATTTCATTTTGTGATTATTATAATATAGTTTAGGGCCTCAAATACATGTAACTCCTTTGAAACACTTAAATTCCGATTTTCCCTCATCAAATTTGTAAATGAAAACCAAAATTTAGAGCTTGATCTTCTTCTAGAGTAATACAAAGACACAGTTTAAGATTTAAAATAAACCATTTTTGAATTTCAATTATTTACCATATATGCAACTTATATCATGTCTCAAACATATATTGATATATTATTCAAGACATACACATGAAGTAAAAAAAGTAATGTTTATTACATTGTGTCCTCGATTACAGCTTAGACATATCTCCCAGACCAATTTTACCACAAGGTTAGCTTTAATTGGACTGTAACACCAAATTCATATATTTTTTAAAGAGGCGTTGTCTAATATTATCTGTAAAAATTATTGAATTCAGTTTGGTTTGTCATAAAACTTGCAAATATTATTTTTTTAAGCGAGTAACGAATTTTTTTATAAAACGCGATAATTTGGCGCACTAAATATTTTTTAGCTTGTAAAAAAAGTTGTCACCTTTTAATATGATTTTCTTAAATTAACTAAAAAATTCTGAAAGACGTAGTAAATTAAGAATATTACTTTTAAAACAAACTAAAAATTTCCTTTCTATAATATCGATTGAAATTTAACAAAATATCCGTTAGTATGTATGAAATGATAGGGTGAAATATTTAGTTATTAATATTGGTACCACGACAAAATATTGACAGAAGAAATTAAAAATTTAAGAAACAATCAAAGCTCTTTCCAAAAGTGTTCTTCTCTTATCTTTGGAAGACGAGTGTGTTAGATTATAACATTCACAGGAACGTCCATTGCTTTGAAAATATGAGCAAAATAACTTATGCCATTCAATCAAAACTTGGTGGGATTTATAACTAAAAATTATTCCAATTATAATTTTGAGTTGAATAACAACACTATATTCAATCCAATTAAACCACAAAATGAATCCCAGTTCCCACTTCTTTTTCAAATTGATCAATGCAATTAAATGCTTTTCAAAATTCAATTAGTTGAATTTCATTTTTCAAATCCTTCGTATTTTGTCCATGAATCAACCTTCCTTTTCTGAACCAATGAATCACAACTCTAAAAAATTTCCAAATCAATCAAAGTCTCACCCTTGTTTTAAGAATTGAATTAGCACTGATTGGAGTTCATTTATTCAGCAGAATGGTTATCTTTCATACCCATCTTATTCTCTTGTTTGTGGTACCCATGTCTCCTTGCATTGTTGTTGCATGTATCTCAATTGAGTTTAATGTTTAATACAAGTAAATCATTTTTGGAAGAACCGGTTTTCAAATTGTTTGAAGAACATGAAAAATCATTCATATTTTGTCTGTCAATCATTTTTCTCCTTTAGAAGTCTACGAGTCCTATTTTGCCAACTTAATAATGTCAATCCAATCACCCATGTTTCAAGAATCCAAGAAAGAACAATTGGAGTTCATCTTTTCAAAATAATTGTTTTAAATCCATGTCTAACCACTGATTAATGTTTGATTGTGTGTTTATTAAAAATAAATTAGAGATAAAAAAATTACATTTAGGTTTATGATTAAGTTTTGAATAGAATTAACCTTAAAAATAATTTATAGACTTAGAAATATATGTTTACAAAAATATAAATAGTAGATTTTGTAAAAATATAAAAGATAAAACATATACAAGAGCAAACTTTCTAAAAATATAAAAGATATGCAGAAATATATAGAGTTGATTATTTAAAAATATAAATTAGTGTGTGAATAAACTGATGTAATGTGAATTGTCAATTAGTGTATAGATGACATACTCATCTAATATGTACTATTAGACTCATCTAATCAATGTATAAAATGACTCATATAATATTTTTGGTATACTCTGTATGGAATGTCTCATATAAAACTTTTGCTACTAATCTAATTAATATATGGACAAACTCCCCTAATATATATTGTTAGATCTGTGTAATATTTTTTGTTATACTCATTTAATCTATATATAAATAGACTCGTCTAATGTGTATTGCAATATTCATCTAAACAATAAATAAACAAACTTGTCTAATGTTTATTAATACACCTATCTAATTTATGTGTTAAAAGACTTGTCTAATGTATATATAGTTGTCTAATAAATATATGAATGACTCGTGTAATGTATATTACTATAGTCGTTTAATCAATGTATGAAATGACTTGTCTAATATTTTTTTGTTATACTCATCTAATTATTATATCTAATTATTGTATGGACAATCTCATGTAGTTTTTTATATTCTTCTAATCAGTGTATGGAAAAACTCGTCTAATGTGTATTGTCATACTTGTCTAATAAGTATATATTCAGACTCGTGTAATGTGTCTTGTAGACTTGTTTAATTAGTTATTGGACAAACTCATCTAATGTTTATAAATAAACTCGTTTAATTTGTATATAAACAAACTTATCTAATGTATATGGCTAAACTTATTTAATCAGTATATAGACATATTCGTCTAGTGTTTGTTGTAATCGTTTAATTAGTATATGGACATAGTCGTCTATTCAATGTAATTGTATACTTATTTAATTGTATTGCAAGACTTGTTTAACCAGTGAATGAATAAACTCGTCTAATGTGTATTAATAGACTCATATAATTTGCGTATGAAAAAAAAAACTTATCTTATCAATGTATAAAACACTCAATTAGTGTTTGTTGATAAACTTGTTTAATTAATGTATAGACAGACTTGTCTAATAAGTATTGCTAGACCCGTCTAATCAATATTTAGAATAATTCATCTAATATTTTTTGCTATATTTGTTTAGTAATTATATGGACATATTCATCTAAAGTATATTGTTAAATTTATCTAATGAGTATATCGACAAACTCATATAAAAAAAATTATGAACTGACACGAAACATTCTATATTCGCATGTCATTAACTATTTAAACTACTTATAAAAAAAATAAAAAAAAGTAGAATCTCGTTGAAAAAAAAATATTAATACTCAATTGAAATAAATCAACAAAAATAAAGACCTAACCCTTTGGAAACAATAAAAGCTCTTTGCAGAAGTGTTCTTCTCTCATACTTGGAAGACGATCCAAGCCTACATTAGGAATGTCCATTGCTTTGAAAATATGAGCAAAATAGCTTATGTCATTCAATTAAAACTTGGTGGGATTTTTAATTAGAAATTATTTAAATTATAATTTTGAATCGAATAAAAACAGTATAAAAGTTTATAAAATATTGGAGAAAATTATTGTCCAACAAGGGCCATCCACGTATGAACTGGGTGGGTCTAATAACAGAGTGGGCTTTTGGTTTCGTATAGAAACGAATGCGTGCCGAAGGCGAAAATGGATTAGGATGTGTTTGGTGACCCCTTTTTGTCTCTGAGTCCACAATTTAGATTTAACAAATAATAAATGAACTTGAAGCAATTGACTTGCACACAGTTTGTGTTTGAGCACTGCAATTTGCTGTAACCAACATATCAAACCAGCTTTTAGGAATTTATATCTACAAGATTGGTTATCTTCCTCCCCATCTGCTTCAGACTTTCATCACTCCACCACGTCTCCAAAATTAAACTATAATGCAACAACCAAACAATCCAATTAACGATTTTGTTAACATCAACAAGAAAAACTAGAATACACAACTACTGTATCAAAACTTTCATACAAAATAAAAACAAATAATACTAATTTATCAATAATACAAAATATCTTTTAAACTTTTATCCTAGAGTTGGAATTCAAAAATTTAATATATTTTAGTTTTTAAATTCTAACAATAAATAAATTGATTGATATTAAAATAAATATTAGTATGAAATTCATTATATATAAAAAGTTTAATATATATAATTAAATTAAAAAATTTAACTTTTAAATTTTAAGACCAAAATATCAGGAACAGATTTCACACACGACAAGTGTAATATTTTAATATATATTAGCGTGCCTGTGTGAAGAATCAGCCATGCAATGCAATGCAATGCAGTTCTTCTTATAAATTGGGAAACACCAAACTTTCTTCAGTGTGAAGAAACTCAACTCTTCTCAGCTTAATAGAGCTTCCACCCACCAATGACTCGTCTAACGCCGCTGCCGCCGCCACCACCACAACCCAACACTATTCTCGACGACAGGTTTCCTTTCTTCAACCAATCCATGGACCTTGTCCAACTCCCAAACCCGCCCACAACCCGAACCCGATCCCGCACCCTCGCCGATCTCCTAAATCGCGTCCAAGACGCCCAAAACGACACACCACCTGCACCACCCCACCATGTTCTTGACCTCTCCTCCTCCTCCTCCTCCACCCACCCCTTTGTCCTCTCCTTTTTCAATTTGACCTACAGTGTCAAGCTTCACCGCAAGTTCACTTTTTTTCCCACCACCACCGTTTTCCCACCCGACCACGAAACTAAACCCAACGGCACCAAGACTCTCCTCAACGACATCTCCGGCGAGGCCAGGGACGGCGAGATCATGGCCGTCCTCGGTGCCAGTGGCTCTGGCAAGTCCACTCTCATCGACGCCCTCGCCAACCGCATATCAAAGGAAAGTCTGAAAGGTACAGTCACCCTAAATGGCGAGGTTTTAGACTCGAGTCTTTTAAAGGTGATTTCCGCTTATGTCATGCAAGACGACCTCCTCTTTCCCATGCTCACCGTCGAAGAGACGCTCATGTTCGCAGCGGAGTTCAGACTCCCTCGCTCCCTCTCGAAATCCAAGAAGAAAGCACGCGTCCAGGCCTTGATAGACCAGCTCGGCCTCCGCTCCGCCGCCTCCACCGTCATTGGCGACGAGGGCCACCGCGGCGTGTCCGGGGGAGAACGCCGTCGCGTCTCCATCGGAATCGACATCATCCATGATCCCATCGTGCTCTTCCTCGACGAACCAACTTCGGGCCTCGACTCCACAAGTGCCTTCATGGTGGTGAAAGTGCTGCAGCGAATCGCTCAGAGTGGAAGCATCGTCATCATGTCCATTCACCAACCTAGCTACCGAATCTTAGGCTTATTGGACCACTTGATCTTCCTCTCCCACGGTAACACTGTCTACAGCGGCTCTCCGGCGAACCTCCCAGCCTTCTTCTCCGAGTTCGGCCACCCCATACCGGAGAACGAAAACCGCACAGAATTCGCTCTCGACCTAATTCGAGAACTGGAAGAACAACCCAGTGGGACAAAGAGTTTAGTGGACTTCAACAAATCGTGGCAGCTGAAAGAAAAAAACTCGGTCCAGTCCCAGAATGATCACAAGCCCAAACCATCTCTGAAGGACGCCATCAGCGCTAGCATTTCCAGAGGGAAACTGGTGTCCGGCGCTAACGGTAACGGCAAGAACTCAACGGCGGCAGTTTCCGTTCCCGCCTTCGCGAATCCGTTTTGGATGGAAATGGCGGTGATAGGAAAAAGGTCTCTGACGAACTCACGAAGGATGCCAGAGTTATTCGGGATTCGTTTAGGTGCAGTTCTTGTGACGGGGGTAATCTTGGCAACAATCTTCTGGCACCTGGATGATTCACCAAAAGGGGTTCAGGAGCGCGTGGGGTTCTTCGCCTTCGCCATGTCCACCACGTTTTACACCTGCGCCGAAGCCATCCCAGTGTTCCTCCAAGAGCGTTACATCTTCATGAGGGAGACAGCGTACAACGCCTACCGTCGCTCTTCCTACGTCCTCTCACACGCAATCATCTCACTCCCTTCCCTGCTCTTTCTCTCTTTCGCCTTTGCAGCCACCACCTTTTGGGCCGTGGGCCTGGCGGGCGGCTCTTCGGGCTTTCTCTTTTACTTTCTGGTGATCGTGGCCTCCTTCTGGGCTGGAAGCTCCTTCGTGACGTTCCTGTCGGGAGTGGTGTCGCATGTGATGATAGGGTTCACGGTGGTGGTTGCGATCTTGGCCTACTTTCTTCTCTTCAGCGGGTTCTTCATCAGCAGGGACAGAATCCCTCCCTACTGGATATGGTTCCACTACCTGTCGCTGGTGAAGTACCCGTACGAGGGAGTGTTGCAGAACGAGTTCGACGTTAACTCTCCGAGGTGCTTCGTGAGGGGGATTCAGATGTTCGACAACACGCCCTTGGGGATGGTGCCGGAGACGCTGAAGGTGGAGCTGCTGAAGAGCATGAGCGAGACGCTGGGCATGAACATCACGAGGTCCACCTGCGTGATCACCGGAGCGGATGTGCTGAAGCAGCAAGGGATAACGCAGCTGAGCAAATGGAGCTGCTTGTGGATCACGGTTGCATGGGGATTCTTCTTTCGATTCCTCTTTTATTTGACGCTTCTCTTTGGGAGCAGGAACAAGAGGAGGTAGTCAATGGAACCAACACTCCTCATTTTTTTCAATAATAACAGACAACTAAATCAACTGTCCAACCCTTCTTTCTCTACTTTTTTCATCGTAGTCTTGATTACATTTTGCAACATGTTTTCTTTCTGTAGTTACATGTTCTCCACATTATCATGTTCCTTTGCTAATTTAATTAAAGCCACTTATAAATAACTAATATGTTTTTTTCTTATTAGTTTACTTGCTAATATCTTTGTATTATAATTTATAGTGCCATCTTATAAGAACATGTTAAATGGCAGAACCATTCAGCTTAAACTTTAAAACATTACATTTTATAAATACTGAAGCAACAAAATGAATCCCAGTTCCCAATTCATTTTTCAAATCGTTCGTATTTTGTCCATGAATCAACCTTCCTTTTCTGAACCAACGAATCCCATTTCTAAAAATTTCCAAATCAATCAAAGTCTTACCCTTATTTTAAGAATTGAATAAGCACTGGTTGAAGTTCATTTATTCAGGAGAATGGTTATCTTTCATTCCCATCTTATTCTCTTGTTTGTGGTATCTCATGTCTCCTTGCATTTCTTGTTGCATGTATCTCAAGTTGAGTTTAATGTTTACTGCAAGTGAATCATGTTTGGAAGAACCGGTTTTTCAATTTGTTTGAAGAACGGAATGAAAACTCATTCACATTTTGTGTCAATATCTGTCTCTTTTTTTCAAGTCAACGAGCCCTATTTTCCCAACCTAGCAATGTCAACCCAAAACAATTGGAGTTCATCTTTTTCAAACTAACGATTATCATGCATTCACACATTCGTTCATATGCTTGTTGTTTTATGTATCT
The DNA here is from genome assembly GCF_029865625.1 of Vigna umbellata. NCBI lineage: Eukaryota > Viridiplantae > Streptophyta > Magnoliopsida > Fabales > Fabaceae > Vigna > Vigna umbellata. The sequence goes on from NC_142169.1 coordinate 27,310,750, forward strand.
AAGATTTAAGTTTAATGTCTACGAAAAGCGTTTTGAGGAATTCAAGTTCACACTTGTGAAAAATTGAATATTGCAAAAGAAAGGGCATTAGTTTAGAATTCCTGTACATTATTGGGTTTTATCATGAGATGAAAAGGAATGCAACGTTCCTTCTGGTGTGAACAAACTCCAGGGTTGTTAGTGCATACTCCTCTGAAGCGGTGCCGAAGTTACGGGAGCTGCACCCGAAAAGTTTTCCTTACACACGGTTGCAGACTTTTTTCTCCTGTTGTGAATGCTGAATGAATTTGTTACAAATTTCATCCTCAAGTTGGATATCGGGCCCGACATAAGCCCCTCTCACACTTATAAATATGTTTCCTCCGAACACACACACAAACTCACATATTCTCTCCCATTCTCATTTTCTATCTACTTTTCTGTTTAAAACTTACTTTGGAAATGAATTTTATACTTTTATAGTTAAGGATTATCAAACAAGTTTTTTAAAAGCTATTACATACCACTGTTGGGTTTGAGACATGAGCTCAACCATATAAAGGATTAACATCACTCTCTATCCAAAATCTTAAGACAATGGATGAACGAGTCTTTCACCTTTATAAGTACTCTACTTTCCCATTTTTATTAAATATGAGACTTAGACTTGATTCCCAACAGGGATAAGACAATTGGGATTAAAATTGAATTATTTAAGAAAAATAAAATTTAGACTTAAGCATTTTTATCTTAAGCATATTTGTCTAAAGAAGCAAAATTCATTAGTTGTAAGTGGATCTTTGATAAAATAGTATCATCACGGTGGATCCATAAGGAAATATAAGGCGTGATTAATGGAAAAATGTTTTACCCAAAAGCCCAACATAGATTGTTTTTTCCTTTGTGACTAATATTTTTTTATATTTGAGTATTGTTAGCTTTAACAACTATCCATAAATTAGTGGTACACTAAATGGATATTAAGACCATTGTTTTGAATGATGAATTAAAAAAGGAAATTTATATGACTCATCTTGAATGATGTGTTATACCCAGGATAATAACATGAAAAACTTTTAAAGTCTTTTTGTAGAATGAAACAAACACCAAAATAATAGCATGAAAAACTTGATAATGTGACTTTGTGATGATTTTTCAAATAATGAAGTTGATAAATGTGTGTACTATAAATCTGAAAATGGTGAATGTGTCATTATACACTAATCAAACTCTCAAGACTTAGGTGAACTTATGTACCTACTCGGGTTAATAGATGCGCTAAAAAATGCAGCTCAATAAGGCCTAATAAGCCTCCATCTTGAAATAGTCTAAAATACATTTATTGAAACAAATATACATATATTAACATTAATCATAACAAACTTTGTCAATTTGATTATATCACGATATTACTATTGCTATTTATGGTAAGGTACCACGCTATTATTGTCTATTTATTGTAGATAAGTCTTTATTTTATCGATATCATTTGATAATGATATCACATTACCATGGACCTTAAGGCCTAAATCTCCTATAAATACATATGTTATTTTCTAGTGAATATTCATTCTTCTTTACACATAAAGATTAAAACTCTCTTAATTTGAGTATTTCAGAGTCTTTCATAAGCAGATCTTTTATGTTTCCGTTGTCAAGAAATATACTTTAGATTTCTTCGTTCACTTAACTTTTACTACTTGTCATAGAAACCATGTTCAGATCCTTTTAAGAACAATTAAGAATAACAAAATTTATATAAATGCAACCACGGTCATATAGTAGTACATTTAATAAATGTTATATTTATGGATTTTGAGCTTTAAAGACTACATACACTACAAAAAAAGTATATTTTAAGAGGGGTTATTTTTCGGCAGTTTTTGAAACCTAAATAGTTCCGGCGGTTTATAAGTAAAAACCGTCCCTAAACATTTATTTATTTTTTTAAAATAATTTTTCTGACTAATTATTGTAAACCCCAGTTCCTTTTCATTGCCCTTCGTTTAGTTTGAAACTCTGCTTTTCTTTTTTATCTTCTCCCAAACCCTCCCAATCCTGTAAACCCCTTTTCAGTTCCAAAGTCCTCCTTCACTCTCCGCAAAACCCTAGATTCCACCGATCCCAACTTCCCAGGCTCTGCAACGCATTCGTGCCTGACCCGTGGGTCCAGATCCTTCTCATCCTCGTCTACGCGACTGACGCTGTCCACCAGCACTGCTCGAGCCTTCAGCGAAACGGCGCACCGCTCGTCGTCACCGTAGAAGTGCAAGCGCAGCACAGCGTGGCGCTTAGAGAGCTCGGACACAGCGCCGTCGAAGAAGAGGTTTTTTTCGGTGGGTGACGACGTGGAAGGGGTAGAGCAAGCTGGTGACACGACGGTGGGCGCTGCAGAACAAGAGCGTTTAGGAGGTTCTCATCTCTTTCTATCTCTCTTTTACTCTTTTTTTATGGTTTATTTTTTTTCTTCTTCTTTCTTCACAGTCACATATCTCTTCTCTTCTTGTAAATTAGATTTCAAGAATTAGGTTGGAAGAAGATGCAAAGGCGACTGTGAATTGAAGAAGTATGAAGAAGGAGAAAGAGAAATAAGCTGTGATCATCCCTGACCGAGCCATAGAGGTTAGATTACATGATGAACATTAATCATACTGTGTTTAGTTTTCTTTTCTTGCTAGGTGCTAATTCTCTCGGTGTAGGCCAAAGCTGCACATTAATCATGACTAAAGAATCTTTTAGTGCTGAATATATATGCACTTAATCATATACCTTGAATAAAATGATCTGTCAAATTACTTTGTATTGTACCTACTTCATTCTTTAGGATTTATTTAATTGGTAAAATAATGAAGGTTATATATGGAATTGATGTATACCTTGGATTGTAATTCACGAATGGAATTAAGAACCTCCTTCATTAAAGTTGTGCAGTCACTTTTTCATTAATAAAATTGTTGCTGCAGTTTTATTTCCTTTACATTGGTGCAGACGTTGTTTTTAGTGTAGTATATGGTTGTAGTGTAGGTTTCCTTGCCTATGACACGGGCTGGTTTTCTTTCCATTCAAATAATTGGACTTTAACCTTATTTTTTTGTCAATATATGCTTTGTGGTGTAACCTATCTTTGTTAAGGCTTGCGATGCAAATTCAACACCACATAGAAATACTTGACAGGATCTTCCTATACTTGGTACAGTCCTTCAAGTCTCTTCATTTTGCTATTGGTGCCTCTTCTATACGTTCAGGAACCGTTCTCTCTTATTAAATTTTGTACTGCTTGATCTATGCCCTGTCACATAGTGGGGTATTATATGTATATATATGAATTAAGCCTTTCTTTTGTTTAAAATAGAACTAGTGCAGGCTGTGTCACTGGTTTCAACAGTGAATGTTGCCATATCCAATCACAGAACCATAAATGTGATATTCTTAGATTTAAATTGGAATGAATTATGAAATGGGGCTTTATTGTTTGTATCTATTGATAATAATGGGATGGGATTCTGTTTGGTGGTTTGGTTTATCACATGATTTATGTTTGCTTCAGGCCTGATTGGACATGGAAGCTTTTGAACCTACTTGCATTTTTTTTTTGCTTCATTGATAATATCAACATTTGTGTTAATGTTGTTCTATTTGCTAAGTTAAAATGTGCAGGTTATTGGTTGGTCAATGTGGTTTTCTGAATATCTTTTCATGGAGAGAAGTTGGGCAAAGAATGAAAGCACGCTAAAGGCATGAGATACTCTAATATAATTGATATTTGCATATGTTATTGTTTTAATTATAGAAATAAGGAACATATCTTATATAATCAGTAGTACACAAAGTATATATGTATTACTAAGAGTGTTTTTGTTTATTCTTGTATCATATCTTTATTATTAAAGGATATAAAATCTTTTCTATATATTGTATTAATTCCTTTCTCTAAAAACAAATAAAGCATTATTCTGTTTAATATAATATTAATAGTTGTTTGTTCCTTTCTATATATTATATTAATAGTTGTTTATATGTTCTGTTTAATATTGTTTCAAAGATGCAAATCTGGACAATTGTTATTTTTTACCTTTCGTACAGTTAAGATTCACAATTTGAATCATATGATTTGATATATATCAAAGATATAGTAGATATTTTTGTAGTGTATTAAGATCAAGATCTATGTTTTTTTTCTCTCTTACTTTCCATAAAATGCTTAACCTTTTGTTTTCATCGATATACTTGGATTTAGTTTCTATTATATCATATTTTAATATTTTTCAACCATCAATAGTTCTTAAATTCGTCTAATAATTTTTTTAAAATATTATTAACTAATTATTGTTTTATATTGTAGGTATTTGAAAAAGGAAGCATATCAAATGATGGATAAAATGAAGAAGTACCAAATGATGGATAAAATGAAGAAGTACCAAATGATGAAAATAATAAAGAAGTACGAAACTATAATTATTATTCATATCATGTTAATTTTAATTTTTAAGAAACATTAATTGTATTTCTAATGTTTACAATTTATATAATAATATTTTGGTTTATATTTAATGTTTACATTTAATTTTGGTTTCATATTGTTTAATTTTGGTTTATTAATGATAATCAAGTAATTTGAATAATAAAAAAAAATTAAATTATTTACATTTCCGGCGGTTTTGAAAAACCCTCAAAAGTACCGGCGGTTTTTGTAAACCCTCACAAATTACCGGCGGTTTTGCTTAACCCCGGTTATTTCTGGCGGTTTTAGTAAAACCTCCACTACTACCGGCGGTTTTAGTAAAACCCCCCCTATTACCGGCGGTTTTCCAAAACCCCCGCTAATTGCTGCGGTTTTTTAAAAAACCGTCGGTAATTACTTAACGATGCAGGTTTTCCCAACGGTTTTGCTAACCGCGGGTAACATATTTTCCGGGGGTTAAAACCGCTGGGAACGGAAAAAATAACCCCCGGTAAAAATCTAATTTTTTGTAGTGATAGTTACTCATCCATTTTAATTAATCAATTATAAACCAAAATATACTAATGTAATTTTAATTAATTAATTATCAATCAAAATTTATTGATATATTAATATATCATAGCTATTAATATATATAACACAACAACAAAACTATTAATATATTCTTTCATTATATTTTTCGTTTTTATCTTATTATTTGAAGGCTAAAAGTCTATACAAAAATATCACCAGTAAGTAACATTTGTCTCATTTATATTTATTATATTTTCTATTATTATAATTTGATCTCTTATTAATTAGGAATCAAGAAATTTCTTTAGGAAGACCTCCCTTCATTACTTAAATAACATTTACAATAACTCATTAATTAATGAAGAAATTACAACTTAACAAGAACATTCTACCCTTTCAAATAATTCATTCAAGTTCCACATTTCTCAAGAACAAAAGTTATCAAACAAATTACTTCAAAAATGATCTTTTAGTTTACTTCAAGAACATGATTTTTGGAACAAAATTGGATGTGAAATCTATGGAGTAACAGTTATAAGAACCAATTATGGTTATAAAGACTACAATTTAAATATATATATATATATATATATATATATATATATATATTTTTAAATTTATATTTATAATTTATGTAAAGTTACTTTTAATACTTTTTAAAGTAATTTATACGAAAAAGAAGTCATTTAAGAAATAAAGATTCAGAATAGATGTTAGGAATGTTATTTGCTTGCCTAGACAGAACTGAGAACAATATATTATACATGTCTACAGGTCATCAGATTTTTCTTTTTACTAAATCATCCGTTTTTATTGAGTCCATACCTGATATTACTTACAATATTATTATTATTTTAGTCCAAACTAAATTATTATCAACCATACTGAATATTTGATGCAATATAAAGGTAAACGAGTTTTCTTGTATAAAAATGTAAAGTTCTATCTTATGGATGAAACAAGATAATAATAACAGTTATTATATTATATCATTATGATCAATATTTCTATTATATTACAAGATTAAAAGATAATTTATTAAATAATTTAGAGATTAAGGATGAATGAATATAAAAGGTTAGAAGTTAAATCTAGTTTTTTTAAGAAACAATAAGTGAAAATGCTATTTAAGTGGTACAATGAGCTTTCATTATATTATGTTAATCATTAATCAGTTCAATCTATAAAAAGTGGTAATAACATAAAAAACTGATATGCATAGTGTTAAAAAAATGAAATAAAACTAAAAACAGTATAATAATTAAAAAAGTATCATAATATAGAAATATTAATAGACTAATTATTATCAACCTTATTCAATATTTAATGTAATATAAAGGTAGCAAAGTTTTTTTATATAAAAGTTTAAAGTTTTGTTTTATGAATGAAACGATAAGATAATAACAATGATGGTAATATGTTATTATTATTACTATTGTATTACAATATTAAATGATAATTTAATAAATGATTTAGAGATTAAGGATGAACGAATATAAAAAGGTAGAAGTTAAATATAGTTTTTTAAGAAATATTAAGTGAAAATGCCATTTATGTGGTAACTTAGTGAAAACAGATTTCTCTACTAATCATTGTTAATAATATTAACAAAAGTTTCAGCCACTACAAAAATAATTGAAAGTTTGATCCTGGTATTTCAAAAAAATAAACAATTTTGTTCCTAAATTTCCTTTTTTTCAAATATAATATTTTTTATTTATTTATTTATTCATAATATTGTTTTTTAATTTTTAATTACTAGTAACTTGTTAAATTTTAATATTTAAAAGTATTTTAAATCATTATAAACTTATATTGATAACAAGTCTTTATAGATTTTTCAATTATTCCAAAAAAATATAATATTATAATTTTTTTTGTACTTTTTATACAATGGCCAAAGTAATATTACATATAATTAAACTTAAAAATAATATCATATAAAAACATATGTATTAAATTATCAAAAATTTAAAAATGGAGATAAAAAATTATAAATTTTATAAAAGAAAGGACGAAAAATTACTTCGAAATATCACACGAGGCAAAAAAAAAATCTTGAAGGATGTAGTTTTCGTTCTTTATTTTTAATTTCCACAAAAAGCCCAAGTTCAGGCCCAATTAACAAAAAAAAATCTACAAAGATATGTGGCAGAGGTCCTGTATAAATTAATCATCCGAGAGGAGCAGATCCACTTTGAAGGGTTAGGTTTGGACAGAAACACCAATCCGTTCCAAGGTGCGGTATGGTTTCCCTACTTTCTTTTTTCAATTGTTAGATTCGCCTTTTTCTACTTTTGGTTATCGTCTCTATGAGATTTTCTCTCTAGATGCTTCTTTTCGTCTTTCACAGCAATTTCTGATGTAATAATTTACAGATTTGTTTGTTTTCTGCGATTTAGGTTTTGAAATTGACTGCATGTTTGAAATTCAAATAGTTTTCCATGATCTAATCCCTTTTATTTCAATCTCAATTTTTGTTTGTGTGGCCGTTTTCATAAGTACTTTAAAAATTTCATTTGTTTATATTGTAGAGCTTGAAACAAAAACGATGCCTCGCCATGATGATAAATACAATACACGCCTCTACGTGGGACGCTTGTCTCACAATACCCGTTCCCGTGATCTGGAGCGTGCTTTCAGCAGATATGGAAGGTAATTTTCCTTTTTTAATTATTAATTCTTATCTTTCAAAATATATAGAGAATCATAAACTTGATTATTAAGCAACTCGATCCTTTTAGAAAGGAATGTTATTTGCATGCAAGTTTTGAAATTGCCGTTGTGGATTGGTTGTGGATTCATAGCGATTCTTTATGTTAAAGATTTCAGATGAATAAGTTATGTTGCACTTTTGAGGCCGAAATCACCGATAGGGACAGTCTTGTAAATACAATGTTTACTTGTAAATGACCTATTTGCCTTTTTAATGTGGAACATGTTTTTCTTAGTATTTCATGTCTGCTTATGTGTTTGTCTATGTGGATGATTGTCTTTGTTCTTTGGTACTTCATTTCTTGATCAGAATCGGCAGATGCTATCCGTTGTTCTGTCCTATCATTTCAATGTCTAAATTATTTGACTTTTTCTAATATATGTTTGGAATTGTTTGATTCATCTTTATTGTTTACATTGGCAAGGGAGTTGAGTTAGTGATAGGTTGCCGTCCGGCTGTCGACCTTGTTTTGTGCTGAAACATGGTGATATGCAGGTTTTATCTAAGCTTTAATTTGAGCTTGGATTTGTTTTGTTATTTGTCATGTTATGCGTGGGAACCAAATCCCCTAGGTGTCATGTTTTAACATGAATAATCTTGTTGAAGGTTTCTGTGGTTTTCTCTAAACCTGGAGGTCTGTATTGGGAGGTTGGCCTTGGTGGAATTGATGGAAATTCCTGTCGAGTGTTGACTTTGGCGATTCTTTCTGTAATGTTATTGCGTGTTTTTTATGGAAATGGCAACAATCACAAACTGGTGTTTAGTCCGTCTTTGAGGGGCGTTGTATACAGTTCCAGTAGTTAAGTAATGATGGCCTTACTGTTTCTGGAAACCATTTCCGCAGAGTTCGAGGTGTGGATATGAAGAACGATTTCGCCTTTGTTGTAAGTTTTCATTCCATTCTTTGTCTTTTATCTATTTTTTTTGACTTCCATTTCTCCTCAATGCCTTTGCTCTAAGGTGGCTTTTAGTGTCTGCTCAGAGGATTCGGTTGTAAATGATGGTAAGATTCTGTTACTTTAGTGGATTGTTACTGACAGATTTTGAACAGGAATTTAGTGATCCTCGAGATGCGGATGATGCCAGATTTAACTTGGATGGCCGTGACTTTGAAGGAAGTCGTATTATTGTTGAATTTGCCAAGGGGGTAGGTCAAACATCAAAGTCTCTAATAATATTTTTTTAAAGATTTGCGCTTCTTAATTTTAGTAGACTATTTAAGGGATGTTTTTCTAGTATCTATAGTGTTTGTTGAAAGCACGGTGGTTTGATTTTATTGTGGCATGTATGGATTTATTCCGTTGAGTCTACAATCTAATAATTGGGCTATTATATGTCCTTAGTGCTTCTATTTGTGTACATTTTTCCCTTCGTAGTTATCAGTAATGGGCAATTGGATGATGCTCTCCTTTGTCTGTCTTAAGCGTTTCCTTAAGAACCTCATACATAAATATTCAATTTCTTCTGGAGCTATGCATCTCTAATTTTATTGCTACTGTGCTTTGACTTTTTTAACTAATTTTGGTAGTTTTTTATTGTTTGTTAATTTGTTTTTCACCTGATTTCTTTATAATCAGGGTCCTCGAGGTTCCCGTGAATACTTGGGTAGGGGTCCACCACCTGGATCTGGACGATGCTTTAACTGTGGCATTGATGGTCATTGGGCCAGAGATTGCAAAGCTGGAGATTGGAAAAACAAATGCTACCGCTGTGGGGAAAGAGGTCATATAGAGAAGAACTGTAAGAACAGTCCCAAAAAGTTGAGGTAAGCCCCCGTTTTGTTTCCATACCTCTACTACATTGTGTTGATATGTCCTTAACTTTTTATTTTTTTGATGAGTTTTATGTTTTAAATATTTTATGTCTATTTGAGTTTTCTGTAGCAGCAGTAGGCGTGGGCGGAGTTTCTCACGATCACCAGTCAGGTCATATTCTCCTCGTCGTGGGAGAAGCAGGGATCGGAGCTACAGTCGTGACCGGAGCTACAGGTTGGGTTCTAATAATTTCTAATCCTATTGTTTTTGTTCTGATGCAATAATACTGCAATTTCAGTGTATTAATTAGTTGTTTCACTTGTCCGTACTACTTCTTTGATAAGCTTGTTAGCTGAGTTTTGGTGAACTATTTTTTTGGCCAGTCGATCGAGATCTCCTGTCAGAAGAGCAAGAAGCCCAGTCTCTGAAGATAGGTCACGTAGTCCTCGACCCTCCAAGATAAGGGATCATAGTGCATCACCTGACCGTGGCAGCCCACAGAAGAAAAGTGACATATCTCCCCGTAATGATGATGATAGGTTGGTCACACAGCGAGATGGGTCTGACTTCAGTGATGGTCCAAGAGGTAAAAGTAGAAGCCCTGCTAGCCCTGCAAGGAACAACAATGAGAGGGGGTATGATAGCCCAAAATCTAATGGTCGTAGCCGGAGCCCCAGCCGCAGCCCTAGGGATGACAGGAGCCCCATTGATGAAGATGATGACAACCACCGTCGCTCACAGTCACCACCTTAGATAGTGCTTTTTAAGTGGTCAGGATTGGCCCAGTTTATTATATCTGGATTAAAAATTTCACTCCACTTTAATTTTGACTTGTGCTTATCAAAACGTTTTATGTATGCATGTTATTATTCGGATTCTTGCTGTTAACTAGCTTGTGTCATAGCTAGAATATGGTGCATGACTTAGTTTCAAGGGTTGGGATATTTTAAACCATTATAAATTATTGTGAGGAATTTAAATCTTGCAGGTTTTGAAGGCCTTCAACTTGAAAACTCTCTTAAGGTTTTTTATTTTTTCATCACTTTGATGATTGTGTTAATTAGACAATCGTAACCGTTGAGGAAAAACCTTAGTCAGAGTTGGGATTTTGCACACTATTCGAGGATTGTTATTGTATTTTGAAATCGTTGTTGGGATGTGAAAAGGTTACCCTTGAAAAATTCTATTGTATTTTGACATCGTTGTTTGGATGTGAAAGGCATTACCACGTGTGAACGTTTTCACTCAAAAATCCTTATTACTTATATTGTGTTATTGTTTTTCGAGAAACAGAATTTGGAAGATTACTTTTTTATTTTTATTTCTAGCGTGCAAAGTATTGTTTTTCTATTTAATGTTCTGGTGAAATAAATATGCAAATGCTTATGGAAATCATGTTGCACCTGTGTTATCATTTAAAAAAAGTATTGTTGAATCTGACTAATGTTCTTATTTTTCACATTTTAGCCAGTGTGATTAGAAGTAATTGTTTGAAGGTCTGTTGCATTTTCTATAGTTTATAAAAAATTTACAAAAGGAAAAAATATAATGTATTTTTTAGTAAGAACTAAAATTACGAAATATGTTTTTGGTGAAAGTTACTTGAGAAGGTTTTTATTTAGAGGGTGATGGTATATTGAGTTTAGAATTTAGGGTTTTCGTTTGTATGTCGTTTTTGTTTAATCTCGTGGGGGCTTTACTTTGCACCTCCAACTTTTGTTGTATCTAAATTACTTGCGTATATGTTTTTTTTTGTCTTATAATTATTGGATAATGATACTTTGACAATATCTTTTTAACATTTTAATATCATTTACATGTCATTCTGTGATTGGTTCATGTTGGTATTTATGATTATTATTATTGATTCTGAAGTAATTTTGGATTAATCATAGAATGACACGTAGATGATGTTAAAATGTTGTCAAAAAAATGTTGTCAAAGTATCATTATCCATAATTATTTCATCTATCTATATCACTCAGTTTTTTTACATACACCAATTGAATTTGTGTAACGTCTCAGATTATATAAAACTATATAATCTAGTAGTTCACATTTTAATATAATAGAACAGTTAGAAGAAGACTTGTAGATAAAAAGTCTTAAGGTTAGAGTCATTCCAAAATGGTTGTAATTTAAAACTTTAACACAATAGTGTATTTCAAAATAAACAGAAGCCTATGGATCCTAACAAGGCTAAGCAGCGGTGTCATCTCCCTCCAAGGCCTGCTCTAGAAACACCTCATCTACCTCTGCTCACATCCAAATGGATGATCAATAGAACAGAAAACACACACAAACACAAGCAGAAGGGTGAGTTAGATATACAAAAATCATTTTATAACAATCACACCCAACATGCAAGTTTAATTCATATATATTGGGTCACTTAACACAACTTGTTACACTTTAAACTTGACTTGTCCGAACTTAGAATGATTGTCGAGCTATGGTGGGTCATGCACTCGTGGTGGCCTCTACTACTTTGCAAAGCCATTGTCAATGGGTTTCACCTACCACACTCACAAGGTTAGTCCGTTATCACTCACCTTGGGCCATACTGGAAGCACCCAAGACTAGGACCTCCTGCTACTACTCACGACATGGTTCAATCCTCTCTACTTGAGAATGATTGACCATTGTAGTTTCAGGATAACCCCCAAGACTGAGCTTCCATGCAAATCATTCTAAAACACACCAAGGGTACCACGATGGATCTTCTCCTTGAAGATCATGGAATTACGTCTAATAACATAGGGCACCACCATGTAACCTCCCTTTGAGATCCATGGAATTACGTCCAATAACATAGGGCACCACCATGTGACCTCCCTTTGAGATCCATGGAATTATGTCCATCAACCATACTGTCACTTTGAAACTTAACTCAAGACATGAACAACCAAATACCATAATATTATCACATTGAATCCAAACATATAACCTCACTGATCATACAATATCATAGATACTTTTACACCATTCTAATAATCAAAACATAGTTCAAGGTTATCATAAAACAGGAATAAAAAGAATAAAAACAGGTTCTGGGCAAGTCGTTCAGCGCACCAAACTCGCTGTGCGAATAACAAAAACAATGGGTTTTACTCACTCACATTCGCTCAGCGCACCAAGTGTGTGCGCTATGCTAAACTTCATTCACACAACGCACCAAGTCTGTGCGCTATGCTAAACTAAAAATTTTGCTACACATTATCAATCCCTAAACCCTCGCATAGCGCCCCAAATTCGCTACTTGAATTAAACTAGCATTTTCCCAGGCAACCACCAGTCGCACAGCGACAGGATTCGCAAGGCGAATCTCAAGATAGAGAGCAGCACCCTCTAGTCATTCGCACAACGCACCAGATTGCACAGCGAATGACTCAAACAGAGAACACCCTCTACAGGGACTCGCTATGCTATACAATTCGCATAGCGACTCTACATCATCTACAGAACGCAAATTATGCAGAATTATGCCCTCACACATCCCCTACCATTTCTAGGCCTTTTCTCCAACTTCTAACATCTGTAATTCATGTTTTATACTTAATTAAAGTTATCTAGATGATTATAAACGTTTCTACTACCATTCTAAAGTGGTTTAGACTCAATTTCTAATCTAGAACACCAGAATCAACAACTTAGGGACCTAAATCCAATTCTACTACTTTGAACCTATTTTAGACCAGTTTGATGCTCCTAGCAAATCACAATCAACCTCCCTGTATTGTTCCAACAGACTACAAGAGCCCTAGACTCCTAACTCTCAAATTCACTATCTCACTTCCTTCAAAAATAACTTAACACCCTACCAACACACTTAACTTTCAACATAACAACTATCCCAACCCATTATGATTATCTAACATGCTCAAATGCAATGCACATCACATTTACAACAGTTCACAAGCCTCAATTTCACATATTCACAGATGAACAGTACAATACAAACCTGCCATACACACAACTTAAAATGCAACCCAAACAGCAGAATAATGCATAAATCAATCCATACACCTTAACATATGACAAATTATAAGAAAGTATTCTAGCTCCCCTTACCTTAGAGTTGAGCTGCCCAGCTCACAAGAACGACTCAACAGTGTCGGACTCAGCAAGAACCTAGACAACACCCTACAACCACCACATTGGTGACGAAAACGGCTCTTAGAGCTCAAGATTTAGTAGAGAGTGGGAAAGGGGGAACACAATATACATGCAACCAGTAGAACTGCATGTTCTAGATTCTAAAACAGCGGAGGAGAAGGAAGGGAAACTACTTACTGGTTGGAATGAAGAACGGAGAAAGTGATCTGTTTAAAACGAAGCCCTGTACGCTGCGGGTACTGGGGCACCACCTGATCGAAAAACAAACAACTCAGTGAAGAGATTTGGTAGAGAAAAGGTAGAGAACTTGGAAGAACTGAGTTTTAGAGAGAGTAGGGCTCTGCTAATGAATCAGATGTTCTAAAATGTGTTTTTAAGAAAGAAATTTTGGTTTCATTAACTTAATACCCTATCAGCTTTCTAATCCATATTTTTTTTTTCAGGTTCTCACAATTTCAAAGTTTAAGAATTTATTAGATTTTGAAATTAAAAATTTATCAAATTTTAAAATTTGATTTAAGAATTCATTCAATTTTAAAATCCGATATAAAAACTCATTCAAATTTAACTATGAAATTTACTAGATTTTGAAATTTAATTAAGATATCTTTAAACATTCAATAAATATTTTTTTTGAATTTAAAAATTCAATAAACACTTTGTTTCAAAATCTTGTATTGATATCCCTCTTTTATTCTTACTGTATCTAGATTTGAACATAATAATTTAATATATATGTTAATATTTTAATATTTTACATGTAATTTATTATTATTATAATTTTGATAATAATAATATTATTATTAATTAGTATACTTTAATATAATATTTTAATATTTTAATGTATTATTTATTATTATTATTATTTAATATATGTTAACTAATATAATTTAATCCAATACTTTAATATAATTTATGTTAATATTTTAACATAATTTAATGTGATAATATTTTAATATTTTAACATATAATATGTAATATATCTTAATTAGTTTAATTTAATAAAATTTAATATACATTAATATTTTAATATTTTAAAACATAATATTAAACTAAAACAAGTAAAACACATTTAAAAAATTAAAAAAAAAACAAAAAAGTTCAAAAAATAAAAATAGAAAGATTAAGTGTTGAATTTCAAAATGAGAACTAAATTTGGAAATTGTTTAAAGAATTTAATATGAGATTTCAAAATTCAATTACTATATTAACTGGATTTTAAAAATTAGTGACTTTTTTAACTAAATTTCATTGATTTTCTTAATCGGATTTTAAAATTGGTGAATTCTTCATTCAGATTTTGAAATTATCGAATTTTGAAATTATTTAAGTTCTTTAATCAGATTTTGAAATTCGATAAATTTTTAGATAGATTTTAAAATTGGTAGGTTGTGAAATCTAACTACTTTTCATAACTGGATTTTGAAATTTAGTAACTTTCTAAACCAGATCTTGAAAATGCGATAATCTAAAATAATAAAAATAGATAAAAAGAAAAATAAAATTTAAAACCTTAATGAATAAACACTCTTATACCTAAAAGATGAGATGAAATAAGGAAGAAGAAGGTGAATAAAGAAAGTAAAAGGTTTTACTTTTGTGATGAAAACTCACCAAGTATCACCACATAGAGACGAGAGCGAAAGAAAAAGAAGGATGAAGCATTGAAAGTGATGACTTGAGGGTGCATGGTAGTAAGCTAACAATTGATGTGTTGATGTTTTTAACACGGGCCCACAACACTAGTTCAAGACAAAACCCCCAAGAAAGTTTGGAGTGAAATAAAGCTTTTTCATGCTTATTTTTGGTGTTTGGACATATAGCTTATGTACATACACCATATCAACAATGAGTCAAATTATAATGCAAGAGTAAAATGTGTGTTCTCCTTGGAGTGAGTGATGAATCCAAGGTTTATAGGTTGTTTGACCTAATCACTCAAAAGATCAACATTAGTATAGATGTTATATTTGAAGAAGGAAAAAGTTGGGATTGGGAGCATGACAAAACCAGTCAACACATTACTTTCAATTGGGGTAAAAATACAATACATGATAGTGACAACAAGGAGGAAACAAAACATAACAAATCAGAACTTTCAAGGCAACATATAGTAGAAAATCTGAATGAAGGTAATATTGAAATTAACATTGATAAAAATGAGTCTCATCTTCTACAGAATAATAATTCAATTCGAGGGAGGAATAAAAGATGTAGAAGAGAACCAATTTAGATTATTGATTATGAAAAGGATGTATGTTTACTAGATGAAGATGCAATGATGGATATAGAAGATGATCCAATGATATTTGAAAAAGTTTTAAAAAACAGAACTTTAGGGTTTATGAGATACAATGAATAAAGATACAAAGGCCATAAAAAAACATGTTAATTGTGAGCTTATATATGTAGATGTTTTAATATACACTAGAAATGATGAAAGCATGATGTTAGAATTTGATATTTCAAATCTAGGAAGAATGAAATATTTTCTTAGAGGAGAAATTTTGCAACATTCACATGGAATCTTTGTGTGTCAAAGGAAGTATATCTAAACCATACTGTCACAGTTCAATAAAAATGACTATAACGCAATGAAGAATTTTATTGTACCAAAATTAAAACTATCAAGAAATGATGAAGGAACAAGAGTGGTTGCCACTCTAATCAAATAAGTAGTTAAAAGTCTCTCTACTTAGCTATTATAATACAAGATCTAATGTATGAAGTAAGTATAATTAGTAGATTTATGATTAATCTTACGTAAAAATAATTCACCAGCGGCTAAAAGAATATTAAAATATTTAAAAGACACAACACAGTTTAGAATCAACTACCAGAAAAGAGAGTACTAAAATAGTTATGTAGAAATTGTAATTATACTAAGTGATAATTTGAGAGTTACGATTCTTGTAGGACTGTAGGAAGAAAAAATTTGGGTGCGAGAAGTAGCATCCATTGTTTTATTCTTTCTTTTATAATTTCCACGAAAAGCCCAATTTCTGGGCCCACTAACAAAAAAGGGTCTATGAAGATGTGTGGCAGAGGTCCTGTATAAATTAATCATCCGAGAGAAGCTGATCCACTTTGAAAGAGGTTAGGTCTGGGCAGAAGCACCAATCCGCTCCGAGGTAACGTCTCTCTACCCTCTCTTTCTTCCAGTTGTTCCATTAGCCTTTCTCAACTTTTGGTTCATGTCTCAATAGGATTTTCTCTCTTCGTCTTTCTCATCAAGTTCTGATGTAATAATTTACCGATTGGTTTGTTTTCTGCGACATAGGTTTTTGAAATTGATCGCATGTTTGAAATTTATGTATTTTTCCATAATTCATTTCAATTTCGGTTTTTCTTTCTGTTGAGAGAAGGTCTCTGCGTGTCCGATTTCATAATTACTCTCGAAATTTGATTT
Organism: Vigna umbellata; assembly: GCF_029865625.1. Lineage (NCBI taxonomy): Eukaryota > Viridiplantae > Streptophyta > Magnoliopsida > Fabales > Fabaceae > Vigna > Vigna umbellata. Next base: position 27,327,699 of record NC_142169.1, read on the forward strand.
GTTTATATTGTAGAGCTAGAAGCAAAAACTATGCCTCGCCATGATGATAAATACAATACACGCCTTTACGTGGGACGCTTGTCCCATAATACCCGTTCCCGTGATCTGGAGCGTGCTTTCAGCAGATATGGAAGGTAATTTCCCTTTTTTTAACCGTCAGTTCTTATCTTTCGAAATATATAGAGAACCATAGATTTGATTATTTCTCTAAGGAACTCAATCCTTTTAGAAAGCAATGTAATTTACATGCACGTTTTGAAATTGTTGTTGTGGGTTCATGGCGATCCTTTATGTTACCGAAGATTTCAGACAAATAACTTCTATTGCAGTGTTGAGGCCGAAATCACCGTTTGGGACCTTCTTTTAGTACCGTGTTTACTTATAAAGATCTATTTACTCTTTTAATCTTTAACATGTTTTTCTTATTATTCCATGTCTGCTTACCTGTTTGTCTACGTGGATGATTGTCTTTGTTCTTTAGTATGTCATTTCTTGCTTATCATCGGCAGGATGTTTTCCCTTGTTTTATCCTTCCAATTCAATTTCTAAATTGTTTGACTTTTTCTAATATATGTTTGGAATTTTTTGATTCATCTTTGTTGTTTACATCGGAAAGGGAGTTGAGTTAATTATAGGTTGCCGTCGGCTGTCGACCTTGTTTTATGCTGAAACTTAGGGTGGTGATATGCATGCAGGTTTTATCTAAGCTTTTAGTTGAGCTTGGATTTATTGTTATTTGTCATGTTATGCGTGGGAACCGAATCCCCTAGGTGTCATGTTTTAACATGAATAATCTTGTTGAAGGTTTCTGTGGTTTTCTCTAAACCTGGAGGTCTGTGTTGGGAGGTTGGCCTTGGTGGAATTGATGGAAATTCCTGTCGAGTGTTGACTTTGGCGATTCTTTCTGTAATGTTATTGCGTGTTTTTTATGGAAATGGCAACAATCACAAACTGGTGTTTAGTCCGTCTTTGAGGGGCGTTGTATACAGTTCCAGTAGTTAAGTAATGATGGCCTTACTGTTTCTGGAAACCATTTCCGCAGAGTTCGAGGTGTGGATATGAAGAACGATTTCGCCTTTGTTGTAAGTTTTCATTCCATTCTTTGTCTTGTCTATTTTTTTGACTTCCGTTTGTCCTCAATGCCTTTGCTCTAAGGTGGCTTTTAGTGTCTGCTCAGAGGATTCGGTTGTAAATGATGGTAAGATTCTGTTACTTTAGTGGATTGTTACTGACAGATTTTGAACAGGAATTTAGTGATCCTCGAGATGCGGATGATGCCAGATTTAACTTGGATGGCCGTGACCTTGAAGGAAGTCGTATTATTGTTGAATTTGCTAAGGGGGTAGGAACTACTTTAATGTTTATGTATATAATATTTTTCTTAAGATTTGGTCTTCTCATTTGTAGTAGACTGTCTAAGGGATGCTTTTCGTAGTTTCTATAGTGTTTATCTATAGTGTCGTAGTTTCATTTGATCTCTTTATAATCAGGGTCCTCGTGGTTCGCGTGAATACTTGGGTCGGGGTCCACCTCCTGGATCTGGACGATGCTTTAACTGTGGCATTGATGGTCATTGGGCCCGAGATTGCAAAGCTGGGGATTGGAAAAACAAATGCTACCGATGCGGGGAAAGAGGTCATATAGAGAAGAACTGTAAGAACAGTCCCAAAAAGTTGAGGTTAGCCCTCGTTTTGTTTCCATACCTCTTCTACATCGTGTTGATATGTCCTTAACTTATTTATTTTTTTTAATGAGTTTTAAATATTTTATGTCAATTTGAGTTTTCTGTAGCAGCAGGCGTGGACGGAGTTTCTCACGATCACCAGTCAGGTCATATTCTCCTCGTCGTGGGAGAAGCAGGGATCGGAGCTACAGTCGTGACCGCAGCTACAGGTTGGGTTCTAGTAATTTCTAATCCTATTGTTCATTTTCTGATTGCAATTGTACTGCAATTTGAGTGTAATAATCTGTTGTTTCAATTGTCATTACCACTTCTTTTCTAATAAGCTTGTAAGCTGAGTTTTGGTGAACTATTTTTTTGGCCAGTCGATCGAGATCTCCTGTCAAAAGAGCAAGAAGCCCAGTCTCTGAAGATAGGTCACGGAGTCCTCGACCCTCCAAGATAAGGGATCATAGTGCATCACCTGACCGTAGTAGCCCACAGAAGAAAAGTGACATATCTCCCCGTTATGATGATAGGTTGGTCACACAGCGAGATGGGTCTGACTTCAGTGATGGTCCAAGAGGTAAAAGTAGAAGCCCTGCTAGCCCTGCAAGGAACAACAATGAGAGGGGGTATGATAGCCCCAAATCTAATGGTCGTAGCCGGAGCCCCAGCCGCAGCCCTAGGGATGACAGGAGCCCCATTGATGAAGATGATGACAACCATCGTCGCTCACGGTCACCACCTTAGATAGTGCTTTTTGATAAGAGGTCTGGATTGGCCCAGTTTATTATATCTGGATTATAAATTGCACTCCTGTTTAATTGTGATCAAGACATTTTATGTATGCATGCTATTATTCAGATTCTTGCAGTTCAACTAGCTTGTGTCATATGGTGGATGAATTAGTTTCAAGGGTTGGGATATTTTAAACCATTATAAATTATTGGTAGCAATTTAAATCATACATGTTTTGAAGCCCTTCAACACGAAAGATCTTAAGGTATGAAGGGACGCTTTTGAGTTTTTTTTTTTAAAAAGTCAATAAAATATGATTTAATTTTTTTATAATACATGATTTGAAGAATGTTTATATATATATATTTAAAAGTCAATAATATATTTTTTTGACATTTATCAATAGTTCCATTTATTAATTATGGTGAAATAATTTAATATGTAAAGATAGCTTTGAATTGATTTAAATAAAATGATTAACTAATTAATTTTTTTCTAATATATAATAAATTTTTAAATAAAAAATGAAACAAATAATTTTAGAAAAAGTCAACAATTAAGATTTTTAACTCGTTTTAATATGGTGAATTTCTTTTTTTTAGACCGATGGACTTGACTAAAATTACTTGAATCGGTACGTTTTGTCTTAAACATTTTTTAATCACGTTTCTAGGATAAAATATAAATTTCTTAATAAAGTGGGATAAATTAAAAGATAAAAAATAATGCAAGTATAATAAATAATACTATCATAACCAGATTTCGAAAATTAAGTGAGAAAACATGTTCACTAGTGTGTGTAAGTTAATATTGATTAATCATCTAAGGCAATTATCGTTGTCCTACACATGTAAATATACAAAAAAAATAGTATTGCACCACAAACCCATTACAAGCGATAAAAAGATATATAATTATGTCAAATTCACATGAGGCAAATTTGTTGCAGTAAATTGATGTTTCATAATCATGTCAACAATTTCTTTGTTCACGCATTAGATGTCATGATACGATGCAAAATGTGCTTTGTGGCAAACAAAATAGTTATCACATTGTAATGATTAATGCAAAATGTGCTATGGGAACACAAATTAGATGATCATGTGATGTTACTACTCTGGGGATCCTGGTGCATAGTTTCATTTGTATTGAAAAGAGTAATCCACATTGCATTGACCAGTGCAATAACTTTTCATACACCAATTCTCATGTCATCACTATTCATGCTCATTAGATTTTCTATTGCAGATTATCATTTTTCATTGTAGAAATGAGTGATTGATATTGCCTCGACTAATGTGATGATCACAATTGAGTGTTTGCTTATAGCATATCGATCATAGTAGAAATCCTCTTTCACTAAAGTTAACAAAATTATTGATAGAAGGACTAACTTACAGAATGGAAAATTTAAAAATTTAAATGTCTCTAAATTTCTTTTAAGGACTTACTTGATAATTCTCACTAGAAAGAATTAGTAATAAAGAAAAAGACTTTTTTTCAATTGATTCTAAACAATACATCCACTTTTATATATAGAAAACAAGAGATCTTTATAAACTTTTAACAATTTTTAGTAATTTAATATCTTATCAACAACTTTTAATAATGTATTTAATATTCAACTAACAACATTCTTCTTCAAACTGATGAATGTATATATATCATTCCAAGTTTGCATGTGAAATCATGAAATCGTCAGTGGAAAGATCTTTTACAAGTAAATCTATTATCTGAAGTCCAAATAGGATGTAGGAAGTAGCGATAAAGCGACTATCCAATTTTTTTTTTAATAAAGTGTCGTTTTATTTTTATGTATTTAATCTTATCATGCTAAGATTGTGAGTAATGTTAATAGCTAATTTATTATCACAATACAAGATCATAGATTCTTCACATGTTACTTTAAAATTAGAATAATTCTCATCTATAATAATTCACACACCCTTATGTCAGCTCAGAATTTAACTTCTGTATTAAACCTTACAACAACATTTTGATTATTACTTATCTAAGTCACCAAATTTCTACCCAAAAATATGTAATATCTTGAGATGGATTTCCTATTTAATAATCCCCTTCCTGGACTTATCTTCATTGAAAGATTTTGTTTACCACTTGTAAATTTCTTCCATTTAGATAATGCATGAACTGACTCACGATACTCACAACATAAACTATATTCGTTCTGGTATGAGGTAAGTAAATGAACTTCCTAACAAATCTTTAATATTGGCCTTATTCACATAATAAATGCCTATAGAAACCCCAGTGGTCTTGCAATCAATCATAATTGTTTGCTTGAGAAGATATTTTTTGAGAGATAAAGATTTCTTTATTTGAGTAAGCTACTTTTATCCCAAAGAAGTACTTCAACTTTCCTACATTCTTCATTTCAAATTAAGTAGCAAGTTTTTCTTCGAATTGACAAAGTGTTATAATGGTGCTCTTGAAATTGGTAATGTGATGGATTTGTCCAATGCAAAACCAAGATGCAATGGCTGTTACAAATTGCTTTTGCTGCCTATTTGTGACAGGTAATATGCTTTTTAATGTGTCACTCTGTTAGTAGAAGGGAAGATTTATGGTATGGATATTTTGAGAATGGAACAAGAAAAATATGCATAAAAGGTTAGATGAAGTGCAGCATTTGATTGGCGGGATGATAGAGTGTGGGACTGAATATTTAAATTTGTAAAAGTAATCTTAAATAATTTGATTGTTAACGTATTTCTTTCAGGTGAAGTTCAAACAGCCATACATAAATTTGTGGTAATGGTATGTACAGGTAATATGAACAATAAATTTTCTTAAACAAAATTGTGAGGTAAACCTACTGTACAAGAGGGAATTTGTTTGCTGTCATATTATAGTTCCAAGGCCGAGCTCATCCTCAATGTCATCGCCATCTTCAAATAGCTTCATAAACCGAGCCTGATCCTGCTCCCTCTTCCTCTTTTGCCAATACTTGTACACAACCAACGTTACCAGCATCAATATGGCTGAGCCCAGAATAGTTAGCAAAACGATAACTGCTACATGCATTTCTCTTTTACTGTGATCTTGATTCTTGGCCGGCGGTGCAGAGACAGAAACTACAAATGAACACATTTTTTCGCAAACATATATTAGCAAGTAATGTAGTAAAGATGCATTCATACGCGAGAAAAATAACTTGGAAAACAACATGAAAAGTTAATTAAAAAGTGCGAAGAACTGGAAGAAACTTGATTTGGGAAATCCCAATAAATCACAGACTCACAAGAACAAAATGAATGAACAATGATGAGAAAAGTATATCTCAGACATGAGATAATAATATCAACGGTAATCAAGACTTGTCCCATTAGGTAGAATCAGACCAAAGATTATATATAATACTTACCATATAAAATTGAAGTTTAAGACAATAAGTCCTACCTCGTGTTTATTAATACCACCAATTAATCCTTCGTCTAGTTGGTTAGGGTAAAAAGGTTAAGATAATTTATTTTTTTGTTTACATTCTTAGCCAAATAATCTTCTAAGCAGGTCATCAATGGTGACATAATTGAGATTACTAGCACTTTTTTAAAAATTACAAAATTGAACTGTAAGCACCATATTAGAGATTAGAAGAACCATTGACAGAAGTTGAATTTGTTTTCTTTTCATAACTTCATAATTGTTGCATTGGCATCATATAACTCACAACTATCATTACACAGTTGTCTGTGAAGTCTAATACCATGATAACTGTAAGGAGTTTTCCAAGAAAAAAGGTAGCAGGAAACTCACCACCAGTAATATTTAAGCAATCTAAGCAGAGAAAACTAGCATTGAATTCGTTTTCCTTGAAGTAGATATATCTTCCATCAGGGGCCGTAAAATCAGAAGGACACAATTCCCACTCGTCAAACACATCGTCATAAAGAATCTTGTCTTCTTCATAGAATCCACATCGTTTACACTTTTTACCAGAGAAATTAGTTAAAGGCTGGAACCACAAAGCAAAATCTCAGCAGTTGCAAATGCAAATTCATACCTAATGATTAAGTGAAATCTCATAAAGTAACGTTTGAAATTACAAAATGCAAAGTCACATGAATTTAATGATTAAGCAAACTAGTCTAACAGTTGTTTTTTGGTTAAACAAGATGAGCCGCCTGCCTAAATTAAAAATAACAGTACTTTGTACAAAGAAGCAAAGATTTCAAATAACTGATTTCTAGACCTTGTTGTTACACGAGCTACAAGATGACCAGTCTCATCATAACCCAATTAGTATCCAACCAGCTCAAATTAACAGAATAACTACCCAGCAGGTATTATTTTTGCAATTTTAACTGTACAAACAAAGAGCTATTGTTGATTTCATCTTAGTTCAGGAGTTGCCCTATGCAATTCTTTTGCCATCAAAATTCTGTACAAGTGAGATTCTTCTACAAACAAAACACACTTCCAATCAGGTCAGCCCCTCTTCTCACGTTGGCCATAAACCAAGCCAGGATCCCAATCCACCTTATAATGTCTCTGTCCTAACTTTTTTTCCGCATGTGTCAGTATTGGTTCTTGGATATTAGAATCAAATATTTTTATCTCTTGATCGGTTCAGTATTTACAACAGTATTCAGACAATCAATGTTACACTACCAAATGGAAACCATGACTGCACAGTTTGCAAGAACTTTGAATTATTCTTCCAGCTTATATCACACTAATGTTCTCTATTAACACGAATTTTCTTTCAATCTATTTCAGAGTCCAAGCTTTGTCATTTCTTCATGTGTACTGATTTTCATGAGTCAGTGAATTCTGCAGTATCTAAAATCCCAGTGGTCAATTGGCTTTGCAGATAAAGTTGAAGGGAATTGGTGATTGATATCAATCGAGCTCAAGTTCAAGCTGTACCCAATATATTTCCAATTTTATACCTAAGCCAAGACTGCATTATGACAGTTCTGCTGGGACACTTTTTACGAGGGAGAATGTTCTTACTAAGTAGTCTTTCTTCAACCTTTCATTTCAGTCAATAAGAATTCAGTATGTATGCCATTACGATTACACAAGCCAGAAGAGATTACCATAAACTCTTAATCATAAAAAAAGCTTCTAAGAGATATGGAATGCTACATTTTGACACATGGGGGACCCTTGTCCATTGTTTCTATTCTTGGATGCAAATACTTTTTACCTATATCGGATTATTTCAGTAGATCTATATGCATTACATAGGCTCAAAGCTGAGTCTCATACTTAGAATTTTGTTGTTCGGGGAACAAACTCAGCATGATGCATGAGTGAAACTGATAGGATATAATATGATAGGTTATAATGGATAATAGGTGTGCAGGAGAGAGAAAACAGTTTAGGAATTAATTGTTCAGTTTAGGAATTAATTGTTGTTAGGTAGTTAGAAGTGGGTTGCCATTATAAGAAGGCAAGGGGTCTGGTAGAGAGAAGAGTTTTTGATATCATATGTATAGGCAGGAACCTTGATCCTGTGGAGGGGGATTATGCTCCCAGTTACTAGTTGTACATGACATTGGTTGATGTGAATACATATTTTCATTCTTTTCTTACCATTTGGGTGCTATTATGTGAGTGTGTGCGCTGTGAGATAGTTAGGTTTCATACCCAGAAACCTAACAATTTGGTCCGACCTGTCGGATCTCCTTAGGAGAGGATTGCCAGATCAAGAAGTGATCAAGAAAGGGTGGAGGCATGGAAGAAAGAGACAATACCTTGGAGAGGAGGATCAGGGAACACAAAATGAGAGGGCAAAACTGAAAATGAGGATGGCAGAATGGAGAAGAAACATGCAAGAAATGAGAGAAATGCTACAAGAAATCAAGATTCACATAAAGGACTTAGAAAGAAGTGAGAAATCTGTCATGAAAGGACAGAAGAGGGTTTAGAAGAAGAGCCGGAGGAAGACAGGGGAGGAAGATAGGGGTGAACAGAATTAGAGGTAGCGGGTAGAATTGCCCAAGTTTGAGGGGCTGGACCTGTTGGAATGGATCTCTCAGGTTGAGAAGTTTTTTGACACCCAAAATGTCACAGAGAAGGAGAGGCTCAGGTTGGCTTACAACTACATAGAGGGAGGCACAATTTATTGGTTCAGGGCCTGGAAAAATAAAACCAAGAACCTTTCTTGGAAAGGGCTGAAAGAGGCATTGATAAGGGGGTTCAAAGAAAGAGATAGAGGCTCTGTTTTTGAGAAGTTAGCCCAAACTGCAGGAGTTACAAAAGATGATGCTGAGAAAGTTGCAGAAGTTTCTGCTACAAGGGTGGATAACGTGACAAAGGTTGGTAGGGAAAATACATCAGGTGAAGATAATGATGGGAAGGTTGTGACTCTTGTTTCTCCAAGTAAAGTTGCAAAAGTTGTTGTTTGTAGTGGAGATAGAGTGGTAGGTTCTGGTGGGAATGTCAAACAATAAAGAAAGGGGAAGAATTGTTGAGGCCTAGGGTTAAAACAGTGGTGTCAAAAAGCAACCTAGTGGAGTCTATTTACAAGGCAAGAGAGAACTTGCTGCAAGATATCAAGAAAGGAAAGAAACACTCAGGTGGAGGAGAAAATTCAAGCAATTGGGAGCAAAAAGAAGAGGATGCCATTGACAATAATGGAGCTAGGAAGGGTGAGGAGACACCAGTTTTTTCGTGGGTGAAAAGAGAAGAGTTGACCACTTATGAAGACACCCAAGATCAAACAACAGGGGCAGCCGATGCTTCTGCAGTTCAAAACACCAAAGGAGCAACAAAAGCACACCCAAACAGCAAAGAAAATGTAGTCCAGGGGTGCAAGACTTGGCATAAAAAATCCAAGAACCTTTCTTGGAAAAATCTGGCCACAATTCTACTAAAGATAGTTGAAGGGAATAGAAGAAGCATTCTATGGGAGAATTGGACAGCAGTAACACAGACGGGGAGTGTGGAAATTTGACATGAGAGTTTGCAAGTGGATGGAGCAGCTGCCAAAAGTGTTGTTGCTACAAGAGCTGATGAAGTCAGAGTTGAGATTTTGAGGACTTCACAAAATTGGGCTAAAAGAATCTAGGAAGAGTGGAAGTCATTGGAGGGCAGCATCCAGTGGGTTCCCTTCATATGGTAACACGATGATGAAGAGGAGCCATGAGATCAAGCTTTCCGGTTCTAACCTTGAGGACAAGGTTGTTTTGCAGCAGGGTGTAATGATAGGATATAATATGATAGGTTATAATGGGTAATAGGTGTGCAAGAGAGAGAAAACAGTTTAGGTATTAATTGTTGTTGGATAGTTAGAAGTGGGTTGCCTTTATAAGAAGGCAAGGGGAGTATGGTAGAGAGGAGAGTTTTTGATATCAATTGTATAGACAAGAACCTTGATCCTGTGGAGGGGGATTATGCTCCCAGTTACTGGTTGTACATGACATTGGTTGATGTGAATACATATTTTCATTCTTTTCTTACTATTTGAGTGCTATTGTGTGAGTGTGTGCTGTGAGACAGTTAGGTTTCATACCCAGAAACCTAACAGAAACTGATTTGTACAGATAATGGACAATATTTTCCGATTCATCAACTTCAAGTATCTGATGAAATAATTCACCAAAAATCTTACATTGAATCCCTCTTACAAAACCATAGAATTGAGAGGAAGCACCAGCATGTACTTATGTAGATAACTTTTTCATATTCCCCGTGTCAATTACATCATAAACCAGTCCCTAGTTCATAACCGCATTTTATAAGAAAAAGCTCCCCTTGACAGTTGCTACATGGTTAATTATAGTGATGCCAAAGTCTTTCAATCACTATGTTGCCAAACCTGAACCCTGAGCTAGAAAATGCCTTCTTTCTAGGTTACAAAGTGGGAACAAGGGGATATGTATCGCTAGATTTAAATAGCCGAAAAGTGTTCAAAATGCCGCAGTGTGATCTTCCACGAGACAATCTTTCCTTAAAAGGTTGACAGTGATAGCTTATCACTTCATACTTCTTGAGAACCACGTTGCTTCCCTCATGTCCTATATACTGATAATAGTGCACTAGTGTAATAGAATTTTCTCAGTTACCTAACTTTGCATAGGCTGAACCTCCACCAAGAAGATCCACACAAGCTAGACATCAGCTACATCACCTTGCTGAGTACATATTCAGCTTCTCAACTGATTCAGTAAATTCTTCTTCCTTATACTACCTTCTTTCTTGTCCTGTTTCTGATGCTAAGCTTTTCCCTCTCATTTCTTGTTTTTCACATCTGATTACCACACATGTTGCATTTTAAGTCTCTAATCCAATGCTAAGGCAAATGAATAAGAGTTTTGGAATCATTTGATGCTGGGTGAGCTCATAGCTATAGGGAGTAACGACACTTGGAAACTAGTTCATCTTGTCATTTGAAACCCATTAATAGAAAATTGAGATATAAAATAAAGCATTGAGGTGAAAGATCTATTAAGTGACTCATACCTTGACTTGTGGCCAAAGGTTGTCATAAGGTTGACGAGCTGGATTACTTTGATACATTCTTTGTGGTTGTGAAGTTTACAAATTTTTGCATGCATCCATCCAAAGTTTGATTTACATCAATTGAATGTTGTTAGAATCTTGTAGATATGTTAGAAGCCTACAGATATAGTAACTGTTGATATTAGGATCTATTTGATTGTGGTCTAAAGATACAGAGTTCATATTCGAAATCAAGAACCTAAGGAGAAGGGAACCTAATCTCCGCGCTTTCCTTGGACCCACTAATCATAGGTGTAAATTGTTTAGAAACCATGTATATTTTTTGGTTTTTGTTATTTTTTTATTGTGTTTCACAATTAGTTGGTGTCATTGTTCACTAAAAACTGTCTAGCGAGCTTTTTCTGGCTCACGATCACCACTGCTGGCATTGCCTTGCCATGCATTGTCTTTGCCAGCCACTCTCTAGTAGTAACTGCACCCTCTAACTAGTTTTTCTCTCCAGCAGCTGGCACACCTTCTGAGCCTGTTTGCTCGTTTGCAGCCACAGCTCCCTTGGAGTATTTTTCTCTAGTACTTGCTATTCTATCTGAGCATTTTTTTTCTCTTCAGCAACCACCATGCTTTTCAAGGATAATTTTGCTTTCTAATAGCCACCATGTCCTGTAAGCACTTTTTCTCTCATGCAGCTGGTGAGCTTTCCAAGAAAGTTTTGCTCTCTGACCACTGCCTCTTTGGCAATACTACTAGTACTCATTTCACAAGACTTCTAGTTGATGTGGATGATATCATCTTGCTGGAAATTTTTTGATAGAGTTCCAACACATCAAGTATGTCCCAAGGATTTGGGAGTCCTTAAGTTTTTTCTTGGTTTGAATGTTGCCAAAATATTTCATTTTGTGAGAGGAAGTAATGTTTGGACCCTGTTGCTGAATCTGGTAACTTAGGATCCAAACCAGTTCAAACTTGGCCGTTCCATTTAAGATCCGTCCAGATTGAATAAAGCCTTATGAAGACGTTCCATCGAATAGGCATCTCAGAGGGAGATTGCTTTATATCATTCTCACGAGAGACGACGATATTTTTATCATTCAGCAGCTGAAGCAGTTTATTTCTCATCCAACTTTGGTTCACTACCAAGCTGCTTGCAGGGTTCTCAAATATATGAAGGGATGCCCAGGTCGGCATTTATTCTTTCCTAGGTCTCTTACCATGCAATTGTTTGGTTTTCATAACCTGATTGGCCAGCTGGTTGTTTGGCTTCTCTACTTACTCTGTGATCTGAATGTCAATATACTTGCACCCTGCTTCTGTATTGCAACAACCAAAGTGTGCCAACACAGTCATATAATATGGATCCTGATAAAAGAGAAGGCCCTCTTGCCCATTTCTTAAGCTCAAGGAAATTTCTTCACTAAGCATCTCCCAAGCATTACATACCAAATTCAGACAGTTCAACATAAAAGAATAACTCCCAATCAGTTATTTCTATGTAATTTTCGCAGTACATTACAGCGACCTGCTATATATAGAATACATCCTAGTTCAAGGAATTGCATATTGCAACAATACCTTTCCATATAAAGATTCTAAAACCCTAATAATGAGAATTAAATTCATTTGATCACTCCTCTTTCCTGTGATCACCTTCTCATGACTTATAAAATAAAACTCAAATTAAAAATAGTGAAGGAAAAGCTCAAAAAGCAAAAGGGGACAAGGAGGAACCTGCCAAGACTCTTCACCCTTAAAAGTATAAGAAACGTTGGTTTTTTTTACATCAGGCAAGTTGGTTTTGTTGTCCCCTTTGCACCGAAAATAGACAGCTGGAGTGGCTTTTAGCCACTCGTGGGTTGTGAAGATTTCAATCGAGCTCAGAGTCACGTCCGCAGATACAACCAACCCTGTGCTACAAACAGTTAGTTTTATGTTTCATGAAACCTATAAACGAACAAATAAAGAGAAAATTGAAAATTAACCTGGGAAATCTGTGAAGAATAATATCGAAGAGAAAAGAAGGAGAAGCGAATAAGGAAGCGACATGAACATGGAGATGGAGATGAGAAGAGAGATCGATGAAGGAAGGTCGGAGAAGAATTCAGAATTCAGATACGAAGCTTAAACGACAGCGTTCAAGGTTGTACACGGATTGCAACTGCTTTATTCGTTACGGTCTGGTTGGCGGTGCGTTCCGAAGAATAATACTTGTATCATAGGTAGCGTACAACACAATAGAATGTTCCGCCACGTCATTACTTCTGAAACGGCATCGTTCTGTTAAGGTAAAGTTGATAAATTCGTAATGATCTTCAAAATAATTATTTAAACTAATCATATGAATGAGTTAATTCTGATTAACTGAAAGTTCAGCGCAAGTACTTTTTAAAAGAAAAAATGTATAAAAATAAATAAATAAATTTAAGTCATGTGCATTGAATTTTCTAGAGAATACCTTCATCTGTTTCCTGATTTTATAAAATAAAATGTTATAGTTATTATTCGTTTAAAAAAAATTATTGATTCTTAATCCACCAAAATCTAGAATAATTATTTTTAGATAAATGAATTGTGTAATTATATATATTAAAAAGATCTTTTAATCGTTCCCTCTAAAACATAAACATAAAATTCCCTTTTTTTTTAAACATTTGTGTAAGAAAAATAAATACATTTGTTTTAATAATTTAGTGGTGGAATTTTATTATTTTAGAGAAGTGGTTAATAATAGAAGGGTCTGAATTTGGATAGTCCATAAGAGAATATACAACAAATTATTTAAGGCACTGCAAGATTCATTCAGAACAAAAGAACCCTAAGGAGTTTAAATAAAGTAGCTCAAGGATCTTGAATGAATCAACCTTTGAAGAAGATGCTAATCACCATTATTATAAAATAAATCTCAATCAACTTCACAAATATTTAAATGAAAACAATGAATGTTTCAGCTGTACAAAAGATCACCCAAACATTATAATATTAGTACCTTAAGAAGGAAACACTTAATAAGGTACAATTCTTAATTTTTTTTTTCTAAGACACGATACCTTTGAATGCGATGGGAAAAACTATAATGAAAACTGAAATACACCTACTAGTTATATTCTTAATTTTAGAACATTATTAAGTGACATTTCACACATTTAGGCTATGTTCACTTGAATGAATTTGGGAGAAAGTGATTCAAGAGATTTGAAGGTAAATTTTTTTATTGTTTATTTGAGTAGATTTGGAGGTAAGTGAGAGCGAATTTGAAAGTAAATTTTTTTAATCTGTCACATCAATAAAATCCTACACAAATTCTTAAAAACTTTACTTCCAAATTCAATTTCACTTACCTCCAAATCTACTCAAATAAAGAACAAAAAAATTACCTTCAAATCCTTTTAAATCCCTTCAATCACTCTTCCCAAATCCATTTAAGTGAACAAAGTCTTAAGATTATTATTAACTTTAAAATCCTATTAAACTACATTTCAGACAATTTGAATTGACCAATATCAAATAATATAAATTGTAAACTTAAAATATCGTTTAACATAATTATCTTAAAAATAATTGTTTTAAAAAAAATTATACTTATTTATTTTTAAAGTTTAGAGACATAAATAAATTTTAATTTTAAAAAACAAATTTAAGGAGAAAATATATATACTTTATTATTGGTTTAAATACGCTTTTAGTTTCTATTTTCTGAGAGAATATCAAATTTGTTTCCTAAATTTTTTTTTCTCAATAGGTTCCAATCTTTTCAAAATTAATGTAATTTGATTATTTCCACTAATGTATCAATTACGTTACATATCACCATCACATTTCAATTTGTAATTTTTTAATTCTCTGACAAAAATGATAACAAAACCGTATTTTATCAAGTATAAATTAACTGTAAAACAAAAACTACTATAGTCTTTTATGAATTAGAATTAATAACTTCTGCATGCTCATTGGAAGTATTTGTGAACTCTGTCATTAATCATTAACGTATGATTTGTAATGTATATTTACACAATAAATCAATTTTTACGCACTGATTTAAATTACTTACAAAGTTATGTTATAAGTGAGTTATTTGCTTTAAATAAGCGATCTATCCAGATTTGAAAAGTTTAGATTTTGAAGATTTACACAAGAAGGAAGGATTGGAGTAAACATCTACTGAATTACCTTTAGGAATTGAAAATCATATATATATAATTGGATGAATTTGAAATGAAGGGTTGAAGTTAGAAATCAAGTTAAGAAGACTTTGGTTTGGAGCTGATAGGCCTTGGTGAAGAATGCTGGCCAACAGAGGTATGTGGCCATTATGCTGCTAAGAGTTGCTGCACCTATCAACATGTTCATCACCACTATCTGCAGTTGAATGGCTTCCAATGGTGAGGCACCTCCCATAATTAGACCAGTCATTGCCCCAGGAAGGGATATTAAACCTACTGTTTTCGTGTTGTCCACCACTGGTGAAAGAGCTAATATCACTGCTCTTTTCACTTGCTCCTGCGTTGCTTCTCGCGGTGTTGCACCAAGCGCCAATGCAGTCTCAACCTGCAAAACAAATTATCCTCAATAAACACTCATTCACTTCATCTAAAACAATTACAACTATTTTACTCACTAATTTAATTATAGTCACCTAACTTCACAGTGTAATCAATACATAAAGCTATATGGGAAACTCATAAATTGGCACCGATAAAGCAGCATTCATATATTTAATAGAGAAAAGTAATAGTTAAATCATGATGTTTCGAAGACGTCAGTTTGAAATATTAAAAAAACACAGAAAAAACATTATGCAAGTGTGTTTCATTTTAATAGAAAACAAATTACAATCATTTAGTCACAAAGAACTTTAGTAATACACGACTGCAAAATCAAGAACTTTAGTAATAAAATATCGACAATTGGAATTTGTGGTTGGTGTTAAAAGAGCTGGATATTTTGACTGACTTCAGTTTTTTTTTTTTTGTGCCGTGTGTGGATCTGTTCAACCTTATGCAGATTTCATCTTAGTGCAGCAGCAATAACTTGCAAGCTTGCAGCTGAATTATTCATTGTGTAATACATAATCAGAAGATGAATCGATAAGGAGGATTACAAGACATACCAAGTTCATTTGTGTTTTGATGTCCTCTCGGAGTCTTTTCATGGTAACACCAGTTACTGTCATGGCGTTTCCAACCATCATTCCAGCAATAGGTATTATATATCTGGGAGTGAAAGGGAACACGCTCAGCAACACAAGCACAAACATGGTCACCGCAGTTCCGGTGAGAATGGAAACCCCAGCCACATACTTTCCTCTAGGCACGTTTTTTGCACGTTGACCTGCAGTGTAGCCAGCAACTATTACCTGCAACAAAAAAGACAGACATTTTCTTTTGTGGGTAACTGCAACCTATACTAAAGACACAAATTTAAACCATCTTAGTTTTGTTTATCAAACTCCTAAAAAAGTTTTTTTTTTCTACCCTTTGGTTTTTCTGGATTTTGCAGACGGATTTCCTATTCAACAATGTCTAACAACCATTTGGGTTATCCCAATTATCTTACATTCGAGCCAAAACTTGTTGATACAAAATATATACATTTATTTGAGATAAACCCAATGAAAGTGACCGTTGAAATTTGTTACGTGAAATTAACCGAAAAGAACTGGATAATGGAGAAAGAACGAAGAGGGACTAACCATGAAAAGGTAAGCTAGAAGGATCCATCCAGCGTTGTCCTGGTTGAAGATGAACTGCAGCACAAAGCCAATGATAGAAAGTTGAATAAATGCCCTCAGAATGGCAACAACCATTTCCAGCTCGAGGCCAAGCTTCTGGTAGAAGGATAAGGCCACAGCGAGAAAGACCACCGCTGTAGCAGCCACCGGCTTCACCATGCCCTTGAGGAACTCCACCAGCCATGACCAATCCGTGCCCTGCTGTAATGTGTGGTTCTGAGAAGCTAGCATGGGTTTGAGGAAGAAGAAGGAATCCATGGTGATGGATATTTGATGACACATAGGGTATAGCTATGATAACATATATGTGAAGGCCAAAGCAGAAAAGACCTTCCCCAGAATGCGAGTCACCATGTGGAGTGAGAGTTCTTAGTTGCGTGACACAGCAGCAGATTCAGCACTATTTTGGCCTTATCTTAGTTTACTTAATTATTCAATTCTACTATTCTTTTCATAATTCACAGTTCTCAGCTACTATCCTTCTCTGCAATATTAATATTGCTTGCTGGGAAATTTTAATGATTTCTGTCAACTTTTACATGTAAAATCTGGTTATTATTCAGCTCAAAATTACCTGGAACAATATATATTTTATAATTTTGAAGCATGTAATAATTTGTCAACGATCCAACCATTTTCTAAATCTGCATTCAGCTGACAAATATATTTCAAAATAAAGTAAAATGGTAAAAAGTAATAAAAGTTAAAGGGAGTATTCAAGAGCATTTTTTAAAGTTGAAGAGTAAATTAAAGATTTAAATCTGAATATTCGTCCAAATTAATTTTATTACGGGTGTGTTTTGGTTTACTATGAAAATGCAAGAAAGGAAACTTTTTAGTAAACATATTTTACATGATATTAAATAAACTATCTTAATTTAAAAAAAGTGTTTTTTTTTTCTTTCAAAATCTTAATTTCAAATATTAGGAACTAAATTTTTTAAGGTGTTTTTTAGAAAAGTAACGGAACGTACGTACGACAAGTTGCTTTCGTGAGGTTTGTCCTTTGTTTTGAAGCGGTTTGGAATGTGCCGTGTTAGTGAAACTTTGACAAAATCTTATGCTTTGGCTCTTACTTTATCGATTAATTAAAATTAATGTTAAGTAAAAAATTATTATAAAGATCAATAAACTTAACAACATAGCAATAATATAAAAAGTTTTAAAAATTTTAGTGTTTTTATTTAAGATTTAAACTAAAACATTTTTTAAGATTTATTTTAAATTATTATTTACTCATAAATTATCATAATTAAATAAGAATATTAGTGTATTGTATAATTGTTTGAGGAGTTATAGATCGGTCAATTCTTATTAAGACGTACCAATAAATTATCATTCGAACAGTTAAAGAATATCAGTTAATAACAAAAACAATTAATTCTAATACTGAATAATGTAAAAGTAAAGTGTAATTCCTAACTATTGAACCGTAATTAAACTATTATTAATCAAAAATTCATTTTAAAATCTATAAATATAAATTTAATATAAAGAAATAAATGATCATAATTTACTAAACACCGAATTAACTTTACTATCAGAATACCTTTTTCATATATTCTCCAGACAAGAATGGACTAGTACCTTGTTCGTATATTCTCCAAAGGTTTAATGTCTCAATAGGTCCCTATTTTTGTTCAGAATTTGAAATAGGTCCCTCTATTTTTTGGTGTCTCAATTGGGTCCTTATTTTTGTTAATTTGATGCAAATAAATCCTTTCCGTCAATTTCATCAAACGACGTTAATGAATGTGTGACGTGGCCTGAGGACAGTATTGACACGTGTAAGGCCAGGTCACACATTCATTAACGCCGTTTGATGAAATTGACGGAAAGGATTTATTTGCATCAAATTAACAAAAATAAGGACCCAATTGAGACGCCAAAAAATAAAAAGACATATTTCAAATTCTGAACAAAAATAGAGACTTATTGAGACATTAAACCTTCTCCAAACGATGTTGGACGAAGGTTTATACTCTCCACTTTATCCCGAAACAAATATTTTATAATAATTGTTTTAATATTTCTTGTTGTTTAAATAGTACAGTGGAGCAGGTCATGCCTAATTTCATATTAAATCGTGGCTTTGAATTTGGGCGTCCATGATCTATCCACGTTCGTAGCTATGGGCGTGGTTTAGGTATTGTACGGCCACATGTGATGTCATCGTATTCTACTTTGCTTTCTTTAATCATACATAATAAAGGTATTGTATTGTGCCAATTACCAAACAATACGTGGCAGATTATTATTTTATTCTCTATTAACAATAAACTAACTCACAAGTTTTGCAATACGTCACTCTTGACATCAGTGTCAATTGTTAATTAGGTGATTAAAGGAGGCCAATTCTTATTTATTTAAATTATTTTAAAATAAATTATTACTATTTGGATTCTAATTTTTAGAATATAAACTTAACTAGAACAGCAAGAAATACTCTGTCCATGCCCTAGAGTAAAATATAAACTTAAAGTATTCCAACTTGTAATACTTTAAGAGCAAATGGATCCTAACAGGTAGTGTTATTAGTACTTGAAAAAAAATTTATAAAAATAAGTCTTTAAATTTATGGATTCACCTTCAATTAATTCTTAAATATATGCTAATATTATCAAATTTTTATGATTTTGTTGTTTCCATTCATAGTTATTGGTACTACATCATCTTAGTTGGAAAAAAAGAAAATGATACACGATACAGCTAACAAAAATTATAGAACTTAAATGAATGGAAATCTATGAAATGATAAGTTTTTGTTTTTTTTCAATAAATAATCTCAGTCATGTCGAATCTTGTTTGGATTATGGTAGATTATTTACTTCAAACATTTTTGTCAATACTAAATTGAAGAAAACTCTTTTGGTTTGTTTTTGGCATAAGTTTAACTTATGCGAAGTGAATTAATATAAGAAAAATGAACATATTGATCGTATCGTATCATACCATTAAACAATGTTGACTTATTTTGATTATGCGGAGATAAACTTTTGAGTCTCTACAATGTTTTTTAGTTCAATTGAACGAAATTTGCAAAATACATTGTTTCTTAACAAGTGATTCTCTTTACACCTCACTTATTTTATGTGCATCTCTAATTTTTATTTAATTTTCATCTCTGTCGTACTTTCAAAATTGACCATTCAAATGTCGATTGAATATCACCACATTTTGAATTTTGACTTTTATTCAGTTGCTGATTAAAAAAATGTGATAGAAACAAACAAGGACAAATCAACTTGCTAAGAAGATCATCAATTTAGTAAGTTTACTTCTAACATTTGATCTCACAGTGTTCTTGGAGCAGAACGACAAACGAAAAAGTAAATGAGGGATCTCATAGAGTGAATTTTTCATTCTTTATGTGGACATGCACATCATTTTCATTTGGATTTACAAACTCAAAATAAGTGGTGGGCAAGAAGACCAAAAGAAAAAAAATTAAAAGGATAAGGAGTAAAGAAACACGAAAGTGCAAGCCATTTAATCAATTTTCCATTTCTAAGTGAAGAAGCAGTTTGTTTAGATGTCATGACATAATTAACCTATTTCTAATTGAAAACGGCACTGACAAAAAAATGCATCGAAATAATAATCTTTCTCAGAAATAGTGTAATAATATTTGTCAGCAATATGGTGTAATAGTGCACCTGGTAATAACAACAGCAATGCCAGCTTCAGCTACATGAACCAGAGCTTTTACTTTTATCGTTATGAGATATGTGTTAGGATAGCTTTGTTTTACTGTTTCTACGAGTTTGTTTTATTTTGTTTGATATATCTTATAAAAAGAATCTACTTCAATACTTGATACTGTGAGAATCTAACTTAAAATTATAATCATATTGCTACCTAAGTATTACTATTTTGAATAGTTTCTTTTTAATACATGTTTTCTTTTTTAGCATATATTTTTATAAAGAAATATTTTTCTTGCATTGACCTAATGTACTATTCAAAATTCATTTTAAAGATTGTTACACTCATTTTCTCTTAATTTTTTCACATTATAACCATAAGTGGTGTTTTATACTTAACTGAAGCTTCCATGTGAAACAAACTATATATCAATGAGAATACAGAAAGATAACAATGGTTTGATAGATAAAGAGATTTCATATCAAATATCCTAGATAACTTAATTAGAAATAAGGTTAAATTAGTAATTGTAATCATATCATAATAAATTAGTGTAGGGTTAAATTTAGTTTAAAATTTATTTTTTAACATGATATTAAAGTTATTTTAGAATGTATTTTAATGAAATTTGTTTTTTTGTTAGGTTTATTCTTCTGTTTGTTATTGGATCCCTTATATATGTTTAATCTCATGCTTGAAGGACTTTTCTTCCTGCATTCCCTTTATTCTTCTTGCACCTTTATTAGATTTTTAATCTCAATTATACCCGTCTATTAAATAATATTAAAATTTTTAATTGATTAATCTCCATCATTCTTTCTTTTTCTTCTTCCATAAGCACAACACGACGTCTCTACCATTTCAAAATCTCCATTTTTCCTTTTTTTTTCTTCCATGATTGTGACACATAAAGTGTATTTTTCTTCTTCTCTAACTGGATTAAATATATTTTTTTTCCTAATGAAAATTGAAATTAATCAAGTTTTTGAATTACTTTAGTTCCTTATCTTTGCTTCAGACCATTTTAGTTCCTTATTTTTAGAAATACATAAATTTATTTCTTATAATCAAATTGATAAGTTTATTTAAGATTTCAAAAAACATGTTTTTTAACTGATATTAAAATAATATCATATATAAACAAATTTCGAGTCTTAAGATTTATTTTTAAGTCAGCGTTCGCCCATGAATAGGCAAAAAAAATCATATTTGAATGCATATTTCTGAACCCTCAGTTTTTAAAATAAATAATGCAAAATGGTCCAAATATTTTTATTAAAAATATGTTATTTTTTGTTGAGAGAGAAACAAAGTTGAATTTTAGGTGACAATAAAATAAAATTATTTTATATAATATAAGGTGCACTAACCAATAAATCTTGGTGGGTATTTCACGAAAATCAGTAACATTGTGTGTCTGTTTGTGTCATGAGATGATTTAAACGGGTCACACAGGTTAAGATGATTGCATACGAAATTAATAGATTTCAAAAATAAAATAATATATTCTTTATAAAATAAATAGAAAGTCTACAATATGTGCAAATAAACATTTTCTCACCATCAAAACTTAGAACCTGTTATACATAAAAATCAATTAATTGTTTCTAATACAAATTTTTTTCCGATCAATCACAATCCGCCTTTTAAAATAAAACAGAAACTACACATTTTTTATTTTATTCCTCGTAAATGAAAGTATTAAATTTCATTTTAATTAATAATAATTTTATATATCGATGTGAAATTTTTATTACATTATTATTATTTTTAAGTCGACAATTTTGTTTACATGTAGTGTGATAATAATATAATGTTGTTTTTAAACTCTGCATTGCATGACTCATTTTGTAGAACAGGAATGTTTTTCTGCTTTGAAGAGAATCATAAAATTTTTACTAGGAAAGATTTCTGAAGCGGTGATCGTTGCAGCAGCAGTACTTGTCTGCAACACACAAAGATGACAACTTGCTGCGGCCAAAGGACAGAGAACAAGCCAATAACACCTGCCACTGTCAAGCAGAATCACACATGGAGGTGGGTTTCTCAATTCTCTCTCTCACGGACCTTCTTTCAAATGGGTTATCTCACTGCCAAGAAAAATAATAAAATGGAATTCACATTGTTTCGAGTGATCAGTGGCATGAAAACGGAAGAACACGATGGTTGGAATGCTCTCGAGTGCCTCAGAGGGAGATTACTAGCAGAGAGACAGGCTTCAAAGGTTGCCAAAGAACAAGCAGAATCATTGTGCAACAAGGTCATTTTCATACATAGTTTCTTGTTTCCTTCAGATAATTTAGATCAGGGAAACAAAATGACATAACTTTCTGGTTTCTGCTTGATAAACTTTATTCTGTGATTTTATTTTTGTCTCCCTAAAAATAAAAATCTTGGATTTTAGCAGTTTAATGAGCTGGAAAAGAAGCTTAAAGAAGAGATTAAACTAAGAGACAAAGCAGAAAGAAAGCTTAAGCTTTTAAAGAAGAAGCTTGAATGTTTCAATGTGTCCACCGCCTCATTGCAAAAATGTCATTCGGGTGAGAAATGTGAACTCTTCTACGGATCATCTTTATGTAGTGAAGCTTTGTTAGAAAATGAAGTCCGCAACCACAATGTTGCACTAGAACATGCACTCGTTCATACCCACAATAGTTCATTCACCACCAAAGATGGTGATTCTCTGTTAACTGATACTTCTAGTTGTAATTCAGACCTCGGTAACTTTCTCCCTCAAATTCCAGGCAAGACGCCAAATCAGAGTTCAGATAATTTGAAGAATGGCGAAAATAGGTGTTCCATTTGAAATTGAAGTCACATTGCACTTGATGAAATTTTGGATGTTTTAGTTGAATTTGTTGGCTGATTTCGGTTGTTTCTACGTTAGGCTTTCACTATGAAGCTCAAAATCATTGGGGAAAGGTTATAATCCTCAGGGTAGCTATGGCTATTATGGCTCAAATCCAAGCCCTGCTCAAGCTTCTCACCTGAAATGATTAGTCAGAATCCAAATCCTAGATTATAGTAGCAGGTATTACATTAGAAAATGTGGAGACATTATATTAGACGAGTAGTTTTTGTCCTTCGATTTAATTTGCTTGTGTTGACTAATTACCAATTTTCAACTTAAGATGTGTTTCGGCCTTTCTGGGTTTCTAGTTTGAGCTCAAAACCACCATGGCACTGCCATTAGTTGCTGTGACTTTTCCAGCAACTTTGACATAAAACCAATCAATTAAGAGTGTTTGAAGTCATAAATGCATAAAGAACAAGTCCAACGATAAAAATTGGCCCACATTATAACTGCATATTGAGATATTAACAAAAAGTGTGAAATTTGTAATAGTGAATGGTGTGATAACTTGATTGGTGTGAGGCAGTAGCTTCCATTTACATTATAAAACTTGAACTTGCGAGCTTCGGCATACTGCTCAGATGGCAAAAAATCAGAATCATTGGCAGGCAAACTTGTCTACATCATGGATACATCTCACTCAATGTTCAAGATTATTCAAATTGATTAAATTCAAAACTTTAGTTTCCCGTGATTGTTTACTTTGCTGGATTTTTTTAAATGATATTGTATTTGTGAAAAACTTTCATTTCCTTTCTTCAAAGTTACTCTAAATGACACTCACCTGTCTAATTTCGAAGTTTTTTTTTTGTTAATTAAGTTTTAAGTATGGATAAGTTTGATTATTTTAAATTGAATCTTTATTAAATCTTTTTAGTCCATTGAGTACTCAATTTTTATGTTTTTTAATTAAATTTGTATAATTAATTTTTCTATTAACGGAGCCGTGTAACTATTATTTTGTTTATGTGCAATACAATAAAAATTACGTACGTGATTAAATTTTTTATATTGAATATATAGATATAATATTGTATTAATAATGAAAAAATATGGACTAAATTCAAAATATAAATAATAATAACAAACGATAAAAAGATAAAAATAAAATATGTATTTAATGTATGAAATAATGTGAAATAACCGAATAATTTTTATTGTTCTCACGAAGTTATTGTGTTTTTTTTATAATTTCATATAAAAAACAAATAAAAGTTATCTATTATGTTTTCAACAAAACAAATAAAAGTTATTCAGATGTTATTATTTGTAATACCACGCATATATGCATTATTTATTTAACAGTAAAAATTAAACAATAGATTTAATTAAAAATATAAAAATTTGAAGTATTTATTAAGGTGAATTTTTAATAAAATTTAAATAAAAATATTTAAATTTATTATGAATTTAAATCAAACTTTATATTTTATATATTTTTAATAAAATGTCATTCACACTATTTTTTTCCATTTTATGATTAAATTCTTAGTAAAATCAAGATAACAATACAAGATCAAAATGTGTAGACAGTAAAACATAAAACCCCTACTTAGATACATACAAGATCAAAATGTGCTCAACGTCTAATTTCTATTTAGCAACAGAAAAACTAAAAGATAGAAACTTATCAATATCAAACTAACGCCAAAACAAAATAAAACTAATCATTAAAAGGGATAGAAAGGGATTAGGGCCCTATGGAATCTACTAGATACAACAAATTAATAAATAAGAAAAGGAAAAAAAAAAGAGGGATATAGAAAGGGACTAGAAGAGCCATGGAATGTACTAGATACAATATTTAATAAATATAGGTATGGTTTTACATTTCATGGTATATTGTATGATCTCTTGTTCCTTGTTTACTGCTAAGATGGTTTGAGATATGACATTGTTATGTGGTTACATTCTCATCATTATGACTTTATTTCATGTGAACATGTTACATGTCGTAGGTCAAATGTTGGTCTTGCTTTTGTTAAGCAAGTCATCATCTTAATTACTTTATTTAGAAGTTAGTGATTATTTAAAAGTTAGTGACAATATAATGACAATATAATGCCCAATAATTGCACAACTACTTAGATATATTAAAATGTTAAGATAAGCTTGTTGGAGGAATACAACTTCTGGAGTATAAAAATTATTACAAAATTCCAACGATATGGTTCAAAATGAAGGTTTTATGGTTACAGTAAAACGACGTTGTTATCGATGTAAAATAATACGTAATTTTTATTCGTTGTAAAATGATTTTTTGTGACAACTTATCTTAATAAAAATAATATAAATTCGTTCAGTTTATGAAGTCAAAGTTAAGTTTGATTTTTCAAAGGTTTTTAATTTTCAAGTTTAAATGAAAGTTTTATCTCTTATCATTAATGTTACTGTTCGGTTGAACTAAAGTACAATAGGAAACATTTATATTAAAGTTTATATTTGTCTAACAATAAATGTGCATTCAATTTAACCAATTACCTAAATTTTAAACCTATATTTATAGATTTTTGGATGAGCTTTTGATTAGTGCGAGTAATGATCTAACTTATGGTTAATGTAATTATTTTTAATATTAATTTTGTTTGCAATTTGACCAATCGATTCACCGACCTGTTCATATGAGACCATAACTTAGTTGATCTTTCATAACTGACTAGACGGTCATACTGTACATAAATTATTTTTATTTCATATAAAATATAATATCATTTTTGTATTATTCATAAATATTCATATTCTTTTAATACATAGAGAAAACACATAATAGATGAAAAATTATAAAATATAATTTTTGTTAGTATTTAATAAATAAAAATAATAATAAGACACGATTGAGAATACTAAATTTTATAAAAAAACTTCAAACTTAATTAAATCTAAAAACTAGAACAGTGTAAAATTACTTAAAGAAATATTTTTTTTAAAATATAAATTTATATAAAAATGGATTTTAATAATAATCCCAAATAAAATTATATCATGAACATTAACATAAATAAAAACTAAATTAAAGAAAATGTACTACGAAGTTTAAATTTAAGCAAAAATTTAATTTCATAAGCTGTAATAAAAAACATAAATCAACTAATCAAATAAAAAATAATAATAATGATTTTGTCATAAATCATTTTCTTTTGTTCATTTGATTCTAGGAAAGTATTTAAATAAAAAGTTACTAATAATGTGCATTGAAATATTTTAATCTTTTTAAAAAGGAAGGAAAATAACACTAAAAAACATTTAAAAAGGCTTAAACACAAAAATATTAAATAATTATGTCATTAGTTTGATTATCCAATTGATACATTATCCACATGAGAGACATTTATAACTATATAGCAAAAATGTGATCCTTCAACAGTGAAAGAAAGCCTATG
Source organism: Vigna umbellata (assembly GCF_029865625.1). NCBI lineage: Eukaryota > Viridiplantae > Streptophyta > Magnoliopsida > Fabales > Fabaceae > Vigna > Vigna umbellata. Next base: position 27,354,134 of record NC_142169.1, read on the forward strand.
AATACTGTTTTTCAAGAAAGAAGGACAATTATCCATGGAGGTAGGACCCATTGTAGACAAAAAAAATTCACATTGCATGTCTTTTAGGAGGAAAATAGGTAACATGAACTTAGAAAAAAATGTAGTCCAACACAAAGCTTTAAGCTATGGTTGATTTTGAGATATTATAGATTAAGATTATACTCACTCACCCCAAAATATAGCACAGAGATATGTAATAACAATAAGATAATTAGTATTGCCTACAATTTAGTACAACTTAACAAAACAAAGTTGATATAGATAAAAGTAACATTTCATAAAGAAATATCAGATTATCGGTTCATAGCTTTTACATAAGTTTGTTAGATGCGTTCAATAACGAGTGTGTTTGGATAAATAATTTTAAAAGAGAATTTAAAATGTTTTATCATTATATATTTTGGATTAAAAATTTAAAAGAAATTTAAACTCTAATATTTTATTAGAGTAATCTAATTGCTTAATATTGATAATTTTAAATTTTATTTAAAGAAAATTCTTCATATTCTTAAATTCATTTTTTCATATTTTTTTCTTAATTTAATTTTAATTAGAGTGTAATTGACTTGATTAAAATTGAAACATTGTTAAAATTACTAATTTTTCATGGATGTCGGTTAGAGTATTTTTTACTGATGTTAATAGGAAATATTTTTGTTATTTAAGTTGTTAGATTTTTTTGTAGGTCTTTATTATTTTTTATTTGATATTAATTAGAGTTTTCTTAATAATTTGGGAGATACTTTTTTTCAATAGATTTTTTAATTGTTATTTGTCATGATTATTTTTTTTTATAAATGTTAGAAGTAATTTTTTATTATCAATAAAAATATTTTGTTTCAATAATTTGTTAGATTTTTTTCTATTGTTAATTGGAAAATTTTCCACAGACATTAATTATAAGAATTGTGTTTTTCCTAATCTCAATTGAAGAAAAAATTCAGCTAACGTTGATAAAAAAAAAGTCTCCAAAAGACCTTCAATAACGAACATCATAAAAAATAACACTGATGTCTGTTTAAATAACTATCATCGACAATCTTAATTGAAGTCAATCTCAAGATCTTTGCAAATACCATTAACAAAAATCATTGATAATTAATTATTTTTTATTCATTTTACCGTTTTAAAATAATTTTTACATATATTGGTAATTGAAATATTTTATTCAATTAACAAAAGTACAATTTAGTAAATTTAAATTATCTAAAACAAAATATTGAAATGAGATGATCTTAGCCTTATTTATAAATAATGATTAGAAAGAAATGGAATAGAAGATTTGGCAGTGACATTAGTAGGGGAAATAACAAATGTGGTAACATGAATGGTGTCATTTGCTATGCCTCACCTTTCACACTACAAATAGGACAACACACATAATTATTAACATGTTATATGATACACAAAATGCACCAATTTTACACTTATAGGACTTCACTCTCCACCTTTCAATTCAAATTTCCTTTATGCCTTATTTCTTTCTCTTCCCACAAACATCACCAAAATCATTACATACGTAAACATGTTATGTTTACACAAATTTGATTACCCAACATGTGAAATCATTTCGTACGTAAACTATTATGTTCTAATCATGTGAAATTTCAATACATAAATTTAACACTTCTTTAACTTATACATTAATTCTTTTCCATCTTTCAAATTTCTTGGATCGCATTGTTCTTGTCTTTTTTCCATCAATCCCTTTCTCAATTATTATCATTTTTTTCTTTCACGATATTAACAAAATCCTTCATGAAGTAAATATTGGCTTTGTTGGCCTCAAATGGAAAAGATTTACACAAATCTGAAAACCAATTATCAAGAATTATGGTTGAGGTTTCTAAAATTAAAAATTAGGGATATGAAAGTAATTTGGAGATATGGGTGTCACATAATCATTAACATCAAATCAAAACCATATTATATGAGGCAAGTTGAATGTCACTTTCACAAATAATTGAAACAATGGAAGGATTATACCGAAGTGGAAAAATGGTTCTTGACGAATTAGTTTGAAAAAATGTTAAAAACTTATATTAATTAATGAATTTATAATATATAAATGATTATAAATATTATTAGTTTATAATTAAATTAGATTTAAAATCTATTTCTTAAAATGATAATAGAGTCATCAAAAAATTTCTTTTAATAAAATTTGTTATATTATTAGACGTACTCATAAGTTTCTATCAAATTACTTATTAACGTCTATTTCGCATTCAAAATATAAATACGTGAAAACTTTATTTAAAAAATTTAATTTATAAGACTGAATTTAACTTAAAAAATATATATGATAATAAAAATATTATTGAAGGCATTGGAGTATAATAAACTAGTTAAAGAGTTGTTGGGCATTCTAGTCTTAGCACCTTGGAAATAAAGAAAGCATGATGAGTTGCTTCAGAAAGAAAGACCAAAAATTGACCCATACGAGTAACATGCGTTCTAATAATCGAGCATCCCATGTACTAGTGTTATTCTATTATTAAAAATTTCGTTGCAAAGTTTTTCCTACAAGTTCAGATCTTCCAAACTCTTAAATATGAAATTGACCTCTCACACCTTCAAATCTAAGAATAGATTGTCAATCATTTAAATTTACTTTTAATATTCTATCGGTAAATAAAATATTTCAGGAATTAATTCATATATTCTACGTTTTTTAAATAATTAATCACCTCAAATATATTTCTTCACGAATTTACAACTAGAGAAAATGGATCGTTATAAAAAATTACATGGATGGACGTGCGGCTCATTTTTTAAAGTCTTAATGCAAAATCATTTATATTTATTTTTATGGAGAGTTACATAATATAATATGAACATTTTTCACCGAATAAAATAATATGAACTTATTATTATATTAAGTTATGGTTTTGAAGTCATATGTACGATTTCATTTATGAAATCCATTATTGAAAAAGAAAACACTGTTTAATCTTGTCGTACATGCAGGATTTTAAAGATCAAGAACCATGTGTTTCTCTATCACAGTCTTAATGAATTCCGTTATCCATTGTTTCATTTTTTAATCTATTAATAAATAAATGGCTTGAATAAATTTCAGTTCTGTGACATTTTTGTTTTTAGAATTTAATATATAATTTTAGATAGTCAACATATAATAGTTTATTACTGTAAAAATACATCGAAGGACAAAAACATAAACGTAAAAGTATTAATTTTTTTATTAAAAGCATAATAATAGAAGTGAAAGAAAGAAAAATTAATAGTCTTAAACACAATTTCTATAATCTATTAGGTACCTAAATATTTGGTATGCAAAAACAAAAGTAGGTTTATATTAAACTTATTTAATATGTTTCATCCTCAAAATAATTCTCTTAATTAAATTTTTAATGATTCAATTATTATAAATTAGATTAAGAGTTAATGATTATATATATTGGACATATTAATTCAAACACTTGACTAGTTCAAAATCACAAAAGTTAATCAAAGTCAATTCTCCAAACAAACTTGTTGTGACAAATAAATCAAATCCAAAAATACAGTTATCTTAAGACACAAGTATACTATTAATTTCTTAGAAATTTAGTTCACAATAAATTTCCATAATATGTATTATGGGTAAAAAAATTAAAATTATTTTGATGATATGAGTAAGTGTAGTTAGTATTACTTACTATTTTACTGGCATAATAAAATTTTAACTATGCCATACATTTCCATTTTAATTAAAAAAATTATATTGAACGTTCAAAACTTTTATAACTTTTTAATTAATTTTACAGTTTGATTTTGTCATGATCATCATCATGTCTTCATTTTAAAAAGAAAAAAAAAACAAAATAATTAAAATATCTCGTAGGTTCTATATTTTCAATGGAATCTTTGTTAAAAAAATTATTCTATTTAATGTCTAAATCTGTTATATTTTTAATTGAGTCCCTGTTATAAACTAAAACAACAAAACAGATTTATTTTGTTGTCTAAGCATAATATCACGAACTTAGCAATAAAAAAATAAAATTCCTAAAACTAATTGTTTTACCAAATGACAATGTTTGGTTTCTACACATTGGTTGTTTGATTTTTGTTTGTATTTAATTTAAAAAGAAAAAAATCAAACAATGTAAATTTTTATAATTAAGATTCTAAGCCTTAAATGCTAAATGTAATCAGTTACGTACTTCACTTGACATCAAAATATATAAAGAATTTTGGCACTAAATGTAGTAAATTATTTTTCTAATAGAAACTTAATTGAACTGGTTTTTTTATTGTTCGTGTGGAGACACATAAATAATGACGATACAAGATAACAGCAATGCAAAATCAAACCACATCTACTCAATTTAAAATTATAAAAAATTTAAACACGAAATAAAATAAAATTTGTAATAAAAGTTGAATTGAAAATATCTAACTTTACAATTGACTTAATTCTTAATTAAAGGTGAAATTCATTAGAAAGAAAAAGGTATTAAAATTACCTGAACCCTTGCTTGAAACAGAGAACTTGATGAAATATAGTAAAAAAATAAGAAACGATAGGTCTGAATCAGTGATTCAGTTCAAACATGTCAACTTGGTCTATCTTGTATATATAAAATTTAATTTTAAAATAATTAAAAATAAATAAAATGTGAGGATATGAATTGATGTTAAAACGATGAATAATTTAATTTGGATGTATGTTTTACATGTTTCCATATTGAGTGAGGTTGAGTTGACAAGGCCACCTGCTAGCCTGACTATTCATTGAAAATCTGCTAAATACTATATATATGTTCTATCATGCGTCCTGTTTTCTAACTATTCTCTGAAGAGCACGCATCCAAATTTATTATAGGTGGAACCCATGCAAAACCATCATTCACTTTGCTACTATCCATAACCACAATATATAATCGACAAATCCTTCTATACCCACTTCTCTTTCCATAAACTATTGCTCGCTAACTAATACACCTTCACCAAATTATCATATCACCACTAATATTGAAGTTGACGGAATTTGAAAACCATACTCTGTTGTTTCATACAGTGAATGCATGCATCATTTCAAGTTCCAAGTTGTCTTCATCCGCGTATATACCTTTTCTGATGTCTACAGCTGCACTCTCTCCTCACCCTTCTCAATCATAGCTTTCAAACCTTATACACCAAAAGGGTTGTGTTTATTAGGACATGGATTAGTCTCAGCCAGTTAGGATTTAAATATCTGTTTAAGACAAGGATTAGTCTTTGCCTAACAAAGTTGTATCCAGAAAATAGTATTTATGAAATGAAAATGTTGCAGGGTTTATTAGACCATGATGTATGCTGGTAGGTGAGGTTTTTGACTGCAAAAACAAAAAGAAAATATCAGAATAATACAGATCATTATGCAGTGAGTCGGTGACAGAAAAATGAAATGACCACACAGGAGAAATTGGGTGAATGAATTTGGTACTGTATTGGCAGATACTGGATATGATAAGAGTCCATTTTTCTTTTCCTGGTTAAATTTGTTAGGTTAAAGCCAAAGTGAACTTTGCCATTTTACTTATTTGACCACCCCGGAACATGTTTGTGGAAAAAAGTGTTAAAGGACCACTTTTTGGACATATTTTATGTTGTGTTGTTCAGTTTCCAATTTTTCTTTATCACATATTTACACTTACCTAGATTTTTATGTTTTGTTACAACTCAGACGTATAGGAAAGTATTGCAGAGTTAAACAAAGTGATATGTAGCAGAAATGTGGAGATAAGTATTAGAGAGGAAAAATCAAGTGCATGAACCCATGATGGTAAAGGGTGAGAAAACCCGTGGGTCCTAGACTCTAGATTGGTAAAGTCATGCATTATCACGAAAGTTAAAGCAGGGAAAAGTCGACGTTTACCCAGAAAAATGGAAAGTGGAAGAGGTAGACAAGCAAAGTTACCTAACACTTAGGATTATACCTTTTTAATGTGATGGAACTGAAATCCTAGCCATGAAAGGCTTTTGGAAACCCACATGGCCTCAGAACATTAAAATCATGTGGGACAAATGAAAGGACATGAGTTACATTGTCAGAGTTTGTAGTTTAAATCTCTTTTCATTTTCTGATCTTAGATCTAGTCTCAGTGCTCTCAAGATCCTCTGTCAAAAACATCCAAAACCCCTTTTCTTATCCATTGCTCCCTTTTATCACTCAAATCTTAGACCAACTCTGCCATATCGAAAATTTATGTGCTTTTACAGCTAAGTCTGCTGCTGAAAATTGGCACACAGAGAAGTTCCGAATGCATGCTGCTCAGGTTCAAGGTACATACCACCAAAAGGCCTCAGTATTCTCTGAACTTGCATGAGAGTTACTTGGCTTGTCATCCCAAGGTATACTTCTCAGTTAGTTTGCCCCATACCAATTTGGCTTTTAGCTAAAATTTGTTCTTATCCTATGATGTCTGCTTTTCCTAGGTATATATATAATATAACTTCAGGATAAGAGACCGTGTGAAGCATAAGCAGCTGAAGAAAACTTCTTCGTATTTTATTACTTTAAGGGTCTGAAAAAAAAAGTATGGTTAGATTCTGCTGGAAGCCAGCTTCTGTGGGTGATGATGGAGATGTAAATGGGAGAGTTGAGGGACTGCTATGGTACAAGGATTTGGGAAACCATCTTTATGGGGAATTCTCAATGGCTGTGATTCAAGCAAATAGTTCATTGGAGGATCGTAGCCAACTTGAATCTGGACCCTTGACTTCTGACTATCTGGGTCCTCAAGGAACATTTATTGGTGTATACGATGGCCATGGTGGTTCCGCAGCCTCACAGTTTGTCAGTGACAATCTCTTCGCCAATGTCAAGAGTATGATATGCCCTCAACTTTTACTATAACCATATGTGTGTTTACTGGAAGAACAATATTTTTTTCTCTGATGCTTTTCGAATGAATTGAAGACTGTGAAAATCCATTAGTATTTTCTTGCTTGACCCCAATATTCTGAAACTAAATCCATTACTTGGACCACAACTGCAAAGTAGCATAATTTGGACCATATTTTTGGCAGTGAAAACTGAAATTGTTAATGATTTTAAACGTAAGGACCTATTTGAAAGTCAAATAGAAACAAACATCCATAGAAGTTTAATAAACTCTTTTCTGTGTAAAGCAGGTTTCGCAGCTGAGCATCAAGGCATATCAGAGAATGTTATACAAAGGGCCTTTTCTGCAACAGAAGAGGGTTTTCTGTCTGTTGTGAAGAAACAGTGGCTAAGCAAACCACAGATTGCATCTACCGGTACATGTTGTTTGGCAGGGATAATTTGCAATGGCATGCTATATGTTGCAAATGCAGGAGACTCGAGGGTGGTGCTGGGGAGAGTAGAAAGAGCAACAAGGGAAACAACAGCTATCCAATTGTCTGCAGAGCACAACGTTAACATCCAAATGGAGAGAGATGAAGTTCGGACAAGGCACCCCTATGATCCACAAATCGTGGTTAAGAAACACAATGTTTGGCGTGTGAAAGGCCTCATACAGGTAAAAATTAGAGAGATTCGTAGCATTAAGTGGTTCCTTGTTGATTGTTGAGAAGGTTATAAAAGCTACAAGAAGAAAAAAGATGAGAATTCAAAGTTAACAGATTTGGCCTTTGCAGGTTTCAAGATCCATAGGTGATGCATATCTGAAGAAACAAGAATTTAACAGGGAGCCTCTGCCGAATAAGTTTAGACTACCCGAACCCTTCTTTAAGCCAATTCTTAGCTATGAACCAGAAATATCAGTGCATAAACTTGGTCCTGAAGATCAATTTCTCGTCTTTGCTTCTGATGGTCTGTGGGAGCAACTTAGCAACCAAGAAGTTGTGAATATAGTCAGCAATAGTCCACGCAATGTAAGGTTCCTTTACTTCCAGCAAAGGATATGTGTTTGTGTTCTTTTATCATGCAAAAGTTCTTTCTGAATATTAATGGTTGGTGGTAATTGATGTTGCAGGGTATTGGTAGGCGACTAGTGAAAGCTGCACTTCGAGAAGCAGCAAGGAAGAGAGAAATGAGAGTGTCAGACCTGCAAAAGATAGAAGAAGGAGTGAGGAGACACTTCCACGATGATATTACAGTTATTGTTGTATATCTAAATCCCAAACTCATAGATAATAGCTCTCTATTGGCTTCTCCTCTTTCAATCAGAGGAGGTGGCTCGGCCAATTTTTAGTTCAAACAATCATGCTCTTCCTGTTTACAAAATTGTTACCGAAACGACATAGTCAAATAACATAACATCACACTTCCACAACTGCAGCAGCATGCTTCTCAAGTCCTTCGAGCGAAGCAGTTTGTGATTGATTATTGTTGAAGCTTAAAATATGATCAAATAAATTTCTCAAAACCTTTTCTCAAGATGCTAAAGAAAACAAGCACAAGCGTTATTTGTCTGACATTGTGCTGATACAGGAATTTAAGGAAATAGTAAAAATTTACATCTACAGTTATGACTATAAAGAAGCAAGTTGAATTTCCAACTTTTGTTCCGTTGTTGAATTGATTAACGAGAAATAAATGTGCTCAAATTCATTCCTAGATTATACTCGATCTCCCTAAACGATCATTTTGGTGGTATCTTGGATGGCGATGCTACATTAAATTAAATGCACATGTGTCTACTGCATTTCAAAAATGTCGCGCATAATCTAGTGTAATATTTTATCATGCAAACATTGGAACAAGCGAAAGGCAATGCATTAGAAACAGAGGGTGATGAAATTTCAAAAGCTTTGTTTCTGCAACGTTCATTAAGCTTTCAAGCTGTAGATTCCAAAATGAGCTACGAAGCTAACACAAGAACAAATAGAAAAAAGCTTCTTCAGATAACTTGAGTCTCTTTTATCTTATAGAGGAAGTTATCATCAAACAAATTAAAGACGTATCCAGAATTAATATTGAACTGCTAAAATCTAAATACTGCAGAAAAAGTAAGAGAAAAAATCTCATGAATGAAAATTGAATTTAACATCACAAGCCAAGCTAGAAAGGATGGCATAAGGAGCAATGGACTATTCACTTACAAGAAAAATTCCTACAATTAACTCATTCAGGTACCTCCTCTAGCTTTGCCAGCAATAGCAGCCTTCTAGTTTGAAACCAAACAAAAATAGCAGTCAAAACTATAATATTGGACTTCTTTGATTCCCTTTTCACTGGTAATTAGTACAACAGTGATGTCTATTTCCAGAATAATAGGAGGAACGGAAAAAAAAAATATGTAAAAAATCCTAACTTCATTTGTTAGAGTTACCAATATATAAAATATTATATTTATAAATAAGTATATTATTAAAATCATAAATAAGTATATTATGAAAATTATAAAATAGTCCATAATACTATTAACAAAATTCATAATTTATAAAATGTTCATATAAAAATAACTAACAAATTTACAAATTCATAAAGAATTTCATGCCAATTTTTTCAACTCTTGTCAGAACCCAGAAGACCAAAAGCAATAGAGGCGGGAAAGAAAAAAGAGTAAACAGAGCGCAGCGAGGGCGGCGAGTTCCGGTAAGTGCGAAGGCAGCAGCCGCCGGTGAGTGGGACTGCGGTTTCAAGAATGGTCGTCGTGAAGCTTGTGCCTCGTGTGGGCCTTCTCCTCTGGTTCTGATATGCGAAACAGAACCCTACCAGAAAGATCGACACGGCGCATGGTCCTCGGATCCAGCGAGCACCCTCGCATAATTGCTCCTATCTTCCAGCCTCCGCGTCAGCTCGCTTGGTGATGTAAACTCGCAGGACCGTACGAGTTTGCGAGTTTACTCGCGATTTTAACAACACTGCGCCCAGGTACTACATAATCATATGCGGTTTCTTGATATTCGTCCAATACCTGGCTTTACATAAGTGTTCCCACTGGGTTCATCTAATTATGGATTTTTTATTTCATTAATCACAAACACTCATTTGTGTCCACTTCATTATCCTGACACCACACCCAGTAAGATTCTCAACAATAAGAAGAACTTCACTTGCTTTGTCGATATCCCCTGCCAATGATCATTCCAAGCCAAATTCGATGTATATATAATTGTACAAGACCTATTGTATCAACAAGAGTAGTCTCCAGTCTCAGTACAAACTTATCAACCAACAATTACATCAACTTGATGTGCAAGCAACAGCATTACAAAGAAGCACTTGATGCATTTAATTTCAATCTAGAGAAATCGAGTATCCACCTTGAACCAAGCACGTATGCGAATCTAATACTGGCCTGTACCAACTTTAGATCTCTAAATTACGGCAAGAAAATCCATGATCACATTTCAAAATCCAAGTGTCAGCCAGACCTTGTTCTCCAAAATCATATTATTAATATGTATGCAAAATGTGGTTCTTTGAAGGATGCTAGAAAAGTTTTTGATGCTATGCAGCTGCGTAATGTGGTCTCTTGGACTATAATGATCTCCGGATACATGAAGAATGATGAAGAGAATAATGCCATCATCATGTATATTCAAATGCTGCGATCAGGTTATCTCCCAGACCAATTTACATTTGGAAGCATCATTAAGGCTTGCTGCATTGGGGCAGATATAGACTTAGGCAGACAACTACATGGTCAAGTCATTAAATCAGGGTATGATCATCACTTAATTGCACAAAACGCTCTTATATCAATGTATACGAAGTTTGGACAAATTGCACATGCCTCGGGTGTGTTTGCTATGATTTCCTCGAAGGATTTAATTTCCTGGGCTTCTATGATTACAGGGTTTACTCAACTTCGTAATGACATAGAAGCTTTATATGTTTTCAGAGATATGCTCAGGCAATCTGTTTATCAACCAAATGAGTTTATATTTGGCAGTGTATTCAGTGCTTGCGGAAGCCTTCTCGAACCAGAATTTGGACGGCAGATTCATGGAGTCTGCGCTAAATTTGGTTTAGGGAGGAACATTTTTGCCGGGTGCTCCCTCTGTGACATGTATGCAAAATTTGGATTCTTACCTTTGGCAGAAAGGGCATTTTATCAAATTGAAAGCCCGGATTTAGTGTCATGGAATGCAATTATTGCAGCATTTTCTGACAGTGGTCATGTTAATGAAGCAGTATCATTTTTTCGCCAGATGATGCATACAGGATTGCTCCCAGATGACATTACTTTTCTCTCCTTACTCTGTCCTTGTGGGAGCTTTTTGACACGTAACCAAGTCATGCAAATGCATTCTTACATTATTAAAGTAGGTTTAGATAAGGAAGCAGCTGTATGCAACTCTTTGTTGACGATGTACACAAAGTGTTCAAGTCTACATGATGCATTCAATGTTTTCACATATTTGGGTAAAAGAGCCAATTTAGTTTCCTGGAATGCAATTCTATCAGCATGCTTGCAGCACAAACATGCAGGAGAGGCTTTTAGATTATTTAAGCTAATGCTCTTTTCTGAAAATAAGCCTGATAATATCACCATAACTACCATATTAGGTACTTGTGCAGAATTGGCATCTCTAGAAGTTGGGAATCAAGTCCATTGCTTTACTGTTAAAAGTGGGCTAGTGGTTGATGTTTCCGTCCGCAATAGACTGATTGACATGTATGCTAAGTGTGGATCACTTAAACATGCCCGTGATGTTTTTGATTCAACCCAGAACCTTGATATTGTCTCGTGGAGTAGTTTAATTGTTGGCTATGCTCAGTTTGGACTTGGCCATGAAGCTCTTAATCTCTTTAGAATGATGAGGAATCTTGGTGTCCAGCCTAATGAGGTCACGTATCTGGGGGTTCTCAGTGCATGCAGTCACATTGGATTGGTGGAGGAAGGTTTGCACTTGTATAAAACCATGGAAGTGGAACTTGGTATTGCACCAACAAGAGAGCATGTTTCTTGCATGGTTGATTTGCTTGCTCGTGCTGGATGCTTGTATGAAGCAGAGAATTTTATTAAGAAAACGGGATTTGATCCTGACATTACTACATGGAAAACTCTACTCGCTTCCTGTAAAACTCATGGTAATTTTGACATAGGAAAAGAAGCTGCAGAAAATATATTAAAACTCGATCCTTGCAATTCAGCTGCTTTAGTGCTACTTTCTAATATAAATGCTTCTGCCGGCAACTGGAAAGAAGTTGCGAGACTAAGGCATTTAATGAAACAAATGGGTGTACAGAAGGTTCCTGGTCAAAGTTGGATAGAATTTAAGGATCAGATCCACGTGTTCTTCTCAGAAGACAGTTCTCATCCAGAGAGCGGCAAAATCTACACTATGCTAGAAGATTTATGGTTGCAGATGCTGGATCATGGTTATGATCCTTGCCAAAGGTTAGACATTAGCTTTTGATAGGCTCTCCCCAATGGTTATAATTCTTCCCATATATATGATGATCTTTTACTGATCCAATGAGTCAATGACACTTAATTTTTAGAGTGGAATCTGATCATCATCCCCATTTTATATTATAGTAATACTAATTAAAGGGGAACTGCAATGCAGTGAATCATTACAGATACCCCTAAATTATTCGTTTTCTTCCACTCGCCAATGGCTAAGGACTAGTCGTTTTTGATTTAGCAGTTTTCTTTTTGTGATTTATGAATTCTCATCTCTTACATTTTTGTATAGCGAGAAAATGCTGTTGATAACTTCAGAGTTGGAAAAACATGGGTTTTGATTGCTACGGATGTGGTTGCCCGGTAAATGGATTTCAAAGGTGTGAATTGTGTGATCAATTATGATTTCCCTGATTCTGCCTCCGCTTATATCAACAGAATTGGTATCAGCAGCTATGTTAATGTTGGTTTAGATATGAGAAAAGTATAAGGATTATTTATAGTTAGTATTATTCTCATGGAGACTTTTGTTTCCTATATCCACGAATTATTAATATTGGCTAACATCATGTTTAAGGACAAGTTAAATTGAAAACATAGATCTTTAGTAACCTTGCTGAAAAACAAAAATAATTTTGTTCTCCGTTAATATCGTTGTGGTGGTACATTTTTCTGTGTAAAGCAGGTTTTGCAGCTGAGCATCAAGACTAGACATATCAAAGAATGTTATACAAAGGGATAACCTTGCAATGGCATGCTATATGTTGAAAATGAAGGAGACTCAAGGGTGGTGTTGGGGAAAGTAGAGAGAGCAAGAAGGGAAACAACAGCTATCCAATTGTCTGAGATGAACTTCAGACAATGCACCCATATGATCCACAAATCATGATTAAGAAACACAATTTTTGGCGTGTGAAAGGCCTTGTACAGGTAAAAATTCGAGAGATTCATAGCACTAGTTGTTAACGAATAAGATTTTAGTAATTATTTCTTTTCTTCAAAGTTAAATTTGAGAAGTTAAAAAGCATTATATTTTCTCTGAAGATAATTGTTATCTAACGTTAGATTCAGGAACCAAACCCTTAAGCAAAAAGCCTTAAAAAATCTAGAGTTAATTTGTTTATTTACTTAAGGATAATAAGTGACAATAATTGGTTATGATTGTTGAGAATGTTATAAAAGCTACAAGAAGAAAAAAGATGAGAATTCAAAGTTAACAGATTTGGCCTTTGCAGGTTTCAAGATCCATAGGTGATGCATATCTGAAGAAACAAGAATTTAACAGGGAGCCTCTGCCGAATAAGTTTAGACTACCCGAACCCTTCTTTAAGCCAATTCTTAGCTATGAACCAGAAATATCAATGCATAAACTTGGTCCTGAAGATCAATTTCTCGTCTTTGCTTCTGATGGTCTGTGGGAGCAACTTAGCAACCAAGAAATTGTGAATATAGTCAGCAATAGTCCACGCAATGTAAGGTTCCTTTGCTTCCAGCAAAGGATATGTGTTTGTGTTCTTTTATCATGCAAAAGTTCTTTCTGAATATTAATGGTTGGTGGTAATTGATGTTGCAGGGTATTGGTAGGCGACTAGTGAAAGCTGCACTTCGAGAAGCAGCAAGGAAGAGAGAAATGAGAGTGTCAGACCTGCAAAAGATAGAAGAAGGAGTGAGGAGACACTTCCACGATGATATTACAGTTATTGTTGTATATCTAAATCCCAAACTCATAGATAATAGCTCTCTATTGGCTTCTCCTCTTTCAATCAGAGGAGGTGGCTCAGCCAATTTTTAGTTCAAACAATCATGCTCTTCCTGTTTACAAAATTGTTACCGAAACGACATAGTCAAATAACATAACATCACACTTCCACAACTGCAGCAGCATGCTTCTCAAGTCCTTCGAGCGAAGCAGTTTGTGATTGATTATTGTTGAAGCTTAAAATATGATCAAATAAGCACTGGCGTTATTAGTCCGACATTGCGCTGATAGAGGAATTTAAGGAAATAGTAAAAATTTACATCTGTGGAAGCTAAAATAAAACAGTTATGACTATAGAGAAGCAAGTTGAAATGTCCCTACTTTTGTTCCTTTGTTGAATTCATTAACGAGACATAGATGTGCTCAAGTTCAAGCAAGGGCTGATAGCAGCTAAGCTTAGTAATTCGCATACTATATTGTCCTTCTAAGCATTGCTGTGAGGTCTTTGAAAATGTGAGTAACGATTACAGTCCAACACACTACAGACACAAAATATGCACTTCACTTTAAGATAGTTGCGCAGTTCCCACTCGCATAAATTCCTATACCCACCAAACTCATCCACAAAATTGTGACTGAAGCATAAACCGCAGCTAGGAATTAAAGCTGAGTATTTCACTCTAAAAAAGATCGTTTAAGAAATTTTTATACTTTGTTACAACTTAGGATAACAACGAGTCGGTTACCGGAACTATCTATCTATTATCGATTCCGTCTAAAAAATCTATCATGTTATATGTTCTGTTACTTGTCCCTCGGATATCATAAAATATATATTTACAGGTTTTTTTATATATACGGATGTATATGAATACCTGTATATAGACTATTTAAATATATACATATTTTAAATAAAATTATTTAAAAACAATTCATTACCATATAAATTTAAATAAAAATTAATTTTAAAATATAATTCAAATAAAATTGCACACTAAAATATTAATACAAATGAATTTGGTCTAAAAAAATTAAATGAGTTACATAAAAATATAAATTTAACTTTTATCAAAGTAACTTCAATTACATCAATCTAAATAAAAATAGAGATATTTGACGTTTTTTAATAATTAATATTTTTTTACTAATTTTGATCATTTTAAATATTAAAATAAAATTAGCCAATAATTATTAATAAATTGTAGATATTTGTGATTGGATGTTGTAATACCGGTGCTCACTCGTCAACAAGAGGATAATTAAATATTCAAATTCACTATTCACATATATTTATTTAGTATCTATAGTAGATTTTACTTATGAATAATTTTTTTTTTCATTCCTAATTAATATTACCAAGCTTCACCTTGAGAGTTTCACCAAATTATGGGAGCAAATGAACACCAAATTATGTGAGAATCAACTAGGGTTACGAATAATAAGGTGAAAATTACAAAATAAATCTTAAAACAATCAAAATGAAGGAAACAACTAAACATAAAATAAATGAAGGAAAACAGCTAAAAGAGACCGAGAATGTACAACAAATTAAAAGTAGGAATAAAAGTGAAAAGAAATAGAAGGAGAAGAAAAACTATATTAACATTCGACAAATATTATTGTGTTGTCTGTTCCTTTAGAATTTAACAAATGAAACGAACCCTAATTGGTTTTGCTGCAATGAAGTTGCAATGTTCCATCAAAATTAGCTTGCACCTTCAGGACTCCAACCTCAGCTATGGGTTAGCATATGTACCCACCAAATTGCTTTGCGATCAAATTTTCAATTTAATTAATGGCGGTGTTTGAGAATTTGATAAATAAATCTTATCCTCTTTATTTATGATTTATAGGACCTAATTTAAAAATTAAATTTAATTCTTTTCATAAGATCCAATCTAAAATATCTTATGCACTAATTATTTTACTCTTAATTATAAATATTTTCTGAATTCATTAAATAATAATGAAAAAGATTACGTTTTAAGTTTGGATAGTCTAAATTTCCTGGTGTATAAATAACATGTGGAAAACCTACTTTAACTATTCATATGAATAGCAAACAAAAATTGAAACAATGAATATATTAGTGATCAAAGAGATTAAAGAATTAAAAGTAAATGAATTTTTTTTAAAAAAAATTTAAAGGTGTCTTGTATAGGAATATTTTGCAAAAGAGACCAAATATTATGAACTTTTTCTCACCTCACGAGCCAACATTGAAGAAAAAAATTGTAACGAAAATGTCTTACTAACTTGTGTTTTAAAAGTACTTACTGAAAGACTCCCACACAATATTTTGCATTTCGCCATCATACAATCATTTATACGGACACTCAACCTTCATTTCTTTTTAACAGTTGATGTTCACAATTATATAAAAACCTATTTTACTAAAATTTTAAACCATTCAAAAGATATGAAATATGATAATTATGAATTATAGATATTACAAAAATAAAATTATTAATAAAACTACTTACACGACAGTTAACTACAAACCCTAACATGCTATTATTGAATAAAACTTGAAAGCCACAACTATATTGTGATCCTTAATTTTATAACTTCTAATAAGATCTAACAAATAAAAACTGTCAACATATTTATAACTTTGGAGGCCTTTGATTGAGAATTAGAAGGAAATTCCTAGATTCTAATGGATCTCCCTAGACTATATTTTGAAGGGTATCTTAGATGGCGATGCTACATAAAATTTATTGCATTTCAAAAATGCTATGCAAAATCTGGCAAGGTCGTCTTCTAAGTGTGTGTGTGTGTGTGTATCGCACTATGTAATTGTCGTTGAATTCATTTATACTAGCTAGCATAATACTTTATCCTCCAAACATTGGAACATACGAAAAGCTCAAATATAAATTACAAGGGAGTGATATTAAAACAATATGTAAAGAGTTCCCTCCACATCCAGCCCTACAAATGTGCAACTCTAAATTATGGCAATCAAGTAAACTACTAAACATCTTCATCGGGTTGACTTATCTTAAAGCAACAACAAAGATGATAAAAATTGGAAGCCACAGCCTTCAAAATAAACCCATTTTTAAAACACCCATTAAAACGTTTACACAATCCAGCATCGCCTTCAGGGTTTCACTTCGAATATTCAGCTTACCAGTATTCACCCTCATTTTTTTTCTTGAATGCCAGAAGATAATACCAGGAACTTGAGCTTTAACATTCAGCTGATCCATTAAAGTTGTGCACTAGCTCTAGACCAAACAAATTAACATATCTACACGCACCAAAACATAATCCATTGATCCATTCTCGAGAAACATGCTTCTAATCCATGCGATGTGCATTAATAGCTACAACTCTCATAAGATCTAATCACGATGAAAATCTAAAAATGGCTAATGACGCATAAACACACATTAACAAGTTAAAGAACACTGATCCAAGAAAAGTAATTCCACACACAAGCCACAGTAGTATTCCCATGATCCCCCCCCCCTCTTCCTGGATTGAAGAGCAATTACTACTATAGCCATTGGAAAATCATAGAAGAGAAGTGAATCAAACATTACTAATGACGACATATTAACTAACTCTAGCCCCCACTTCCCCCACAATGCCCAAAAAATGTAAACAGCATATAACAAGTTTATCCAGCGCACATGCCTCTATTTGAGGGCATATTTTCTTATTCAATCATCATTACTCAACGACATATTAAGCAACATAATTTTCCTAAATAGTAGACTGGATCAGCATGATGTTGGATTTAAAAAACTACCTGGTACTACCTTCTGGCACAATGACAAAGGCAAATTTCATAAGCAATGCATTAGAAACAGAGGGTGGATGAAATTTCAAAAGCTTTGTTCCTGCATACCTTCGATCATTAGACTTTTAAGCTGTAGATTCCAAAATTCAAAACTTCCGCAAATTTTAAGATAAGTAACCCAATGAAGATGGACAAAATTACCCCAAAGCTGTCACCTATGAAGCCAATACTAAAATAGAAAACAAGTTTCTTCAGATCACTTGAATCTCTTTTATCTCATAGCTAAAGGCATCAGCAAACATATTAAAGACGTGTCCAGGATTAATACGCTGAAAAGTAGAAATGATGTGGAGGTTGGTCTGCAAATCTTGAACTGCTAAAAACTAAAAACTGCAGAAAAAGTCAAGGGAAAAATCTCATGAATAAAATTTGAATTTAACATCACAAATCAGGCTAGAATTGAACACACGCAACATACAAAAACAAAGGATGGTATAAGGAGCAAAGGATCATTCACTTACAAGAAAATTTCCTACAATTAACTACGCAACCAGTCATTCAGGTACCTCCTCCAGCTTTGCCTGCAATAGCAGCCTTCAAGTTGGAAACACAACAAAAAGAGCAATCACCACAACAATATCGGACTTCATTGATTCCCTTCTCACTGTTAATTAGAAGAAACAGTTCTCAAAGTAATTTTATTTTTCATTGCTTGGAAATCAAATCCTTCATCCAAAATCTAATAAGTTTGGAAAATTGTTTCCAGAATAAATGATATTAAAACTAAAAGAGAGAAACTAGGGTTACGTTTTCTATTGTTCTTTAGTTTTTCATTCTTTCCAACATTTTCCTCAATTACACTAAACTTCGTGTCCTGCACCATCTGTCTGAACAACCATTTATTAGTTGTGTTTTGAAAACTAAACTCTGTTTCGAAAACAGAAATTAAACAAACAAACCCGTAAATTTGTCTCTATATAACTCAAAGCATTGGAAGTGACCAAAAGTTCTTACCGGCTCAATGTTTCCTTCGCCATTACCACTAGCTATAGAAGTTGATGATGAATTCGCAAACCTGGGAACAGAAAATCGAAAGACCTAATAAGACTCCATGCATGGTCGATCTCTTAAGCAGCATGACATGGGAAAACCAAATTATGCCAAGCACCCACCTAAGTGCTCTAGCTTTCCTTTTATCTTCTTCTAGAGGATCAACTTTGGAAGCGGGTGCAAACCTAGCAAGTCGTGCTTTCTTCTTTGCCTCTTCATCTGCAGCTGTAGTAGGACTAGGCATTCCAAATCTGTGAAGCAGGATGAGTAACAGTGTTCATTTTCATTCACAGTGAAAAATAAAAGTTCGTGTCAGAAAAAAAAAGGGAAACTTAAAAGTGGAACCTCTCTGCCCTGGCCTTCCTCTTCAACTCCTCAGATTTTGACGGCTCTGATCCCTGAGAAGCGGGAGCAGTGCCAAACCTACACGTGAAAAAAACACTCAACTGAGATAAAACTAATATTTGATACAGAAAATTAGGGTATATAAATCAATATATGAACACCGACAGAAAAAAAAAAGAGGATAACAACACCGACTATAGAATGTACATTCAAAAACCAAATTGTTGAAAAGGATGGAAATTGACCTTTCGGCTCGGGAATTGCGCTTCTCTTTCTCGGAGAGCTGGACGGAAATGCCGAATCGCTCGGCGCGGCGAATCTTCTTCTGAATATCAGAGAGCGGGGCATCGTTTCCGGCTTCGGGCGGCGGAGAAGTCTTGGATTCGGCAGCCTCCGTGGCGTCGGTATCTTCGGCAGCCTCCGTGGCGACAAGAACTGGATCTGGTAAGGTGGGGTCTAGGGTTTTGTTAGGGTTTTCCGGTGCAGGGTTGGCGTTATTGTTGTCAGTGACTGTTGCCATTGGAAGGGAAAGATCAATCGAATAATCAAGGGAACGAACGGGGAAGCTGAGAATGAAACGCAGCGAAACAGAGTTACAGCTGGCAAGGGATTCCTTTCTCTTCCGAAGACAAAGGGAAATTGTTCTGTCGTTCCTTTTCTAAGTTGCGAAAATCAGCCAAATGATTTTCTATTTATTATTAGAGCCGAGGAGCACGATATATACTTACCTACGCCTACATTTTCATTTGTGTGGGCTACTGGGCCTGGGCTGGAGTAATAAATGCAAAACAATGTCTTTTTTCTTCCTGCACCCCATAATTTCTTAGAGCACCTCATTATTTTAAAAGATGTTGTGTTTTAGTTATTTTTTATTTCAAACAAAAGTCTTTGTATGGGACCATCGAATTGTTTAATCTGTAGCTTTAAGGCGTATTTGACTTTTGTGATTTGATTTTTTGTGCTCATCTCAAAATAAACTGAGTAAGAATTAATTTATAAAATTTATGATTAATGGCATAATCTCTGGTTTTCACTCTAAGTGGGATTTTTTCTTATCTCTAAAGGATTCATCTAAACGAGACGTGGAGTTGCAAGAAATACGAGACTCTAATCAATTCTTTATTAACATACACAAAATAAAACTACATAGGTGCTAAAAAAATTATGATGACTAGTTTTAATTCTTAAATTTGTCTAACGAATTAATTATATATTTATAGGAATTAAAATACCTGTTAGTCATTATTTTAACTTGTTTATATTTTTGTTGTATTTTAATCTTATCTATTGAATGTTTTGATTAAAGATATTTGAACATTTTTTTTAATTTAATTTTTCATTCTTATTTAGTAATATATACAAACAAGTATACCTTTTTTATGCACTTAACTCTATTATTTCATATCATTCATTTCATTCATTGTATATATACTACTAAAAACTTAAGGTGATAATGTAATAATGTATTAAAATTTTCAAATCAAAAATAAATAAATATAAGTAAAATATTATTATTTTTATAATTTCCCAATTTAGTAGTATAAAACTACTAAAATATGACGTACATAAATGAAAACTTACAAGAAACTTTGATCTACTAAAATAAGATATCGTATTCTTCACATACCAAAGATTGTCTGTTGGTTTTTCTCTCAATTAAACGTTGAACCCCCTTAAGGATGTCCTCCCTAAGCTCACATCGTTTAGGTTATCATCGCAAAATAGAAAACATACACAAAGATAGACAACACATATGCAAGATAAGGTAGTGGATAAACAATTCATCTTAATCAAAGAAAGTTCCATCATACATTATATTACACCCACAAGATAAACATTCATCCTAAACATGTCACAAGCTTAGACTTAACCATCCAGATACAGTATGAATGTCGAGCTACGGTAGTTCATGCACTTGTGATGGCCTCCAACAAGACCCATTAAAATCCAAATACAAACACCAACATATGTCATCCACAAGATTAATCCGTCAACACCTATGTTCCTAATCGTTGACCATAGACTAGGACTTCCTGCTACTCTCTATCACATAACAATTCATCTCTACTTGATATTGAGGTTATTGAGAGCGTCACGATAAATCTCAAATTAACATCATACATTCATACAATAACAACAATACAAGGAACCACCATGTAACTCCTCTACGACGATCATGGAATTACGTTCATCAACACCATTCAACTCATTCACAAACTACTCAGCACAATATTCATATGTAAAATTTTCATTCACACAGTGTACCAATACATGAGACGGTTGATAATACATCAAAGAACTAGAAACACGCTTACAAGCCATAAAAAATCACAAAACAACACAATTTTCTTTATAGCACCTTGATACCCATATTAGGCAAGGAAAATGGCTTCAAAACCCTTACCAACATTTCCTGAAGGGTCAAAAACCCCCCAAAATAACCTAAAGAACATCCAAAACAGATATCTAGAATCCTGAAAACCTCCTAAAACTAGTGCAGTGACTCTTAGGGCGTCCAAGCACGGGCCGCATTGGAACAAGGGGTGCTCAGGCGACATGACAACACACAGAACACTTCAAAATTGACTTTTGATGCACTTGAGACTTGTTCTATTGATCAAAGGGATTCTCTAAACATTATAATTATGGAAAAACACATTTATAAGTAGAAATAAACATCCATTTGATCATTAGATTCAATACTAGTGCATCAAACTATTTTTGACACTCCAAAAACACCTAAACTCGTATTTTCACATTCTACACCGAATTTCTAATTAACCAAATAACATATTACAAAATATAACATATAACCCATAACTTCAAATTTAAAATCTAACTAGTTAAAATTCCAAAAATTGAAACTAAACCTATACAAAACTCAACATTTTAACTACTAATTCATTTTATCTTATATTTCTGTTAACTAAGAACCTAATCAAGTTTCAAATGACCATAACATATCCAAAAAAAAACGCAATTTCTCTAGTTTGATCCCCATAATTTGATCATTCAATTAATCATATGTCATGTGAATATTTTTTGTAGCTAGAAAACAAGAAATTATCATGTGTGAATTTGATACTTCATAAACATCGGAATACAATCAAATGTAAAGTGCTAATAAGAAATTTTCCTAAGACGACCAAAATTAGCAAAGAGTGAAGAGATTTTTGCTTTCAATCACTTCAAGTTCAAAGAAATGAAATGTGAAAGTGATCGGTAATGAGTCATTTCCTTTTTAATATTCTACTTTTATTAATAATTATGTACCGTCCCAATTATGGGTACGGCTTCTTCTAAGTAGAAGCCCGAACAAGATATATCTTTTATTGGTTTAACTTTTGGTATTGCTTTTAAGAAGTAGAAGCATGAACAGTTACCCTTAAATTTGAATATATGTTATTTTGTGTTTCGTTAATTGTGTCATTTTTTTGGGTTGACATTCTATCATCAATACATAGCTCATCTTATGAAATCATGCCATGCTCTAAAATATTATGTTTTTTCTTTATCTAATTTGATCGAGTTCCTATTCTACTGAGTAATCAACGTGTGTTCATTTTGTGAACATAAATATTATCACAGCTACAAGTCTGTTTTTAATTAATGTTGTATGGTCTTGTTTTATTTTTTGAATAAAACACTTACCACATAAGTGTAAAATTCTTAAAACATAGTTCTTTTTACATTTATTTTCTTTGGAAGAGAAAAATTGAAGCAGAGATCAACTTGTTTTAGAATTGTAAAATTTGTCGAAACCTTATTGGACCACTATTGTGGTGACCAATACATTGACTTCCAAATTTTTTAATTTTAATTCAATGAATTCGATCAATTCAAACTTTATTAAATATTACTAATTAATAAAAAAATTGTTGTTATATATATTAAATTAAATTAATTGGGTATTCGGTGGGCTGAAATGGTAAGTAATATATGGGTTTCATTGCTATTCAGTGGTCTAAGATTCAAAGTTTATTAAATGTTGCTAATTACTAATAAATAATAAATTTGTTATATATTATATCAATTATATTAATATAATTTTAAATACAGGTCTATATTGTACCTTAAATTGTTGTATATTACATATTATATATTATATATTAGACATTATATTATATATGTTATATATTAATATTAATATTTGACGTTATTTTATTTTGTTAAACTTTTTTAATGTATACACGTGCGTGTCGGTATAGATTTATTTTCTTTAAAAGATAAAAACCGTAAACTTTGCTCTGAGATTGATTGGACTGACAGTATAGGCAATATATGGGTGGCTGCTACTACCTGCACCCCATTTTTTTTCATGCACCCCATTTTTATAAAATACTCATTTTACCTTTGAATCAATGAATGAATCAATAATAAAGTGACTCCTAATTTTCCCTTTCCCATTTACTTGCACAGCATCTACCTCCTTAATTCCTTCTCTCCACAACCCCGTAGAATTTAAACTCCCATTTTACCTTTATATTAAAAAAACCCTAAAATGCAAATCTGCTACCCACACAACGCCCCCACCTCCGGATCCGAAAATAACTTACAGGGTCAGGAATAGAGCCTAGAGGTGTGTGTAAAAATGAAATTCCGGACTACGTTTTAGGATTGGGTCTCTTCTCTTGTAATTGATATCTACAATAGAAATCCCTAAATTTTAAACAAAAAACCTTTTTCTAGTGTCCTTTTGAGGTCTTTCTTTTGATATGGGGATTTTGTGAATGATCTACATTCTTAAAAGACTTAGGAGCAGATATCTTGCCTCTCCTCACAACCTCCTCTGCTAATGACTTCAGAGGAACTGTAACATCCAAAGGAAGAAGCACCTCTTCCAACTCCTGCCAATCAAGATCTTCTGAGTCCCCATCTTCATAGTGTACCCTGTACCACCGAGAATCTTTGTCGTAATCAGTTACTCTACCTGAGTAATATCTTCCCATAAACCACTTTCTCACTTCCCTCCCTTCAAACCATTCACCCAAACCTGAACCCACATTTGTTTCTATTTTGCTCGGACCATCACGGAGAGCAATAGAGCAGTCACTAGGGATTATGTCAGGCACCCCATCAATTACAATAGCAGGTTCTCCAGGTACCTCGTAAACCCCAAATTCTGAATTATTTGACTCCTGCTTAATTCCTCTGCCCTCCATTTCAAAATTTCGTTCGGAAAATCTACAGAAAACAGTAAACAATTAATCATATAGGAAATGATAATATTGTGTCTGCACTCCAAGACTCCCTGGAGATTGTACCTCAGAACATGATTTCACAAAATGTTTGGCAAAATAATTATAAATGAAATGATAAATTTGGTCTACACTCCAAAGCTCTGCGGAGAGTGTGGCTCAGAACACAATTTAACAAAAGTAAGTGTTTTTAAAAACTAATCAAAGAATTAAACAGATCATATAAAACATTCAGTTACTGCGAAAAAATCAAAGCACAAGTGAGACATAGGATATAGAGACAATACAACACAGAGAGGAATATGGCAAAATTAAATATTGGATATGAAAAATACTGACTTTTTTCAAGTTATCAATTTCAATAGGAATAATAATTTATCGGTACACAAACTTATTTAACCCTTTTGTGCACTTTGATCTCGTCGTATCTAGAGTATCATATTCACATTTCAATATATCTACCTTTTATTTGAAGATCAAATTAAAGATGCATATAATATTATAAGTGTTTGGATAAACATCAAGCTTGTCGACAAGTTGTTTTCCTAGAAAAAATAAGACTTCTTCAATTCCATTTCTTTCTTGGATTCATGTAAATGTCATTTCTATCTTTCTATCTCATATCAACCATTAAATCCTGATATAAAGTTCACCTACTATAACCAACTTATTTATTTGAGTTAAACTACTAGCATCTTACCTTATATCAAGAGTTCTTACCCTATTTTTCTTCATCTAAGCACAAACATTTAAATGAGTTTAGGGAGATAAGAAATAAATGATACCATTTATACAAGTTAATTGTTTCACAGTAACTGTTTAAGTTGATTTTTCATGAAAAAATAATTCAAACAGTCACTAGGCTGATGATCTATTTAAATTCAAAATGGTCAAGTACATGAGACATAACTCCAAACAATTTTATAGTTAAGCAGTGGAAACACACGGGCATAAGTGTTCTTTCTTTTTTATTCAAACAAAAATTATTAAACTACAAATAATTATAAAAAATTGTATATATTTTTATTATTAAATAGTTTTTTATTATAAATAATTATTTGAGTTAAAAAAAGTAATTATTCAAAAGATAAATAGTAAAATAACTATTTTTAATTTATAAATTAATTAATTTAGAGAGATTATTGAAAGAGTAAAAATAAAAAATGTAATTGTTTTAATTTAAAATAACAGTTATGAAAGGATAAAATTGAAAAAAAAATGTGTATACCTAAAAAAATACGAATCCTCCATAGTTATAGATAATAGAATACTCAATTATAGAAATGTTTCCAAAATTTTAAAATTTAATCCATTATAAATTTTAACTAAACCTATAATATTAACCTAAAATTATATAAGAAATAAGATCATATAAATCAACTTACACTGCCTTCCTCTTTAACTCCTCAGTCTTTGAGGGCTCTGATCCATGCCAAGCGGGCCCAGTGCCAAACCTACACGTTAATAAAATGCTCACTTGAGATAAACCTAAAATTTGATACACAAAAATAGGGTATATAAATCATTACATGAAAACCGATAGACAAAAGAGGATAACAATACGAACGATTGAATGTATATTTGAAAAACAAAGGAATGGAAGAGGTTGGAAATTGACCTTTCGGCTCGGGAATTGCACTTCTCTTTCTCGGAGACCGGAGCATCGTTTCCGGTTTCGGGCGGCGGAGAAGTCTTGGCTTCGGCAGCCTCCGTGGCGTTGGTATCGTCGGCAGCCTCCGTGGCGTCGGTATCGTCGGCAGCCTCAGTGGCGACAACGACTGGATCTGGTAAGGTGGGGTCTAGGGTTTTGTTAGGGTTTTCCGGTGCAGGATAGTTGTCATTACTGTCGGAAACTGTTGCCATTGGAATGTAAAGATCGATCGAGTAATCTAGGGAAAGAACGACAAAACAGAACAAACGAGGAAGCTGAAAATGAGAATGAAACGAAGTGACACCAAAACGCTGCCAAGGATTCCTTTCTCTTCCGAGGACCAAGCGGAGGTTTTGTTGTGTAGTTCCTTCTCTAAGTTGCAATGAGCAAAATGATTTTCTTATTTATTATTACAGTTGTATGACATATATACTCACATATGTCTTCATTTTCATTTGTGTGGGCTACTGGGCCTGGATAACTAATCCAAATATAAAATACTTTTACTTTCTCAACCCCACAATGTTTTCACGCACCTCCGGATTTCAAAATGACTACTTTATTCTCTGTAAATCCACTTTCAGATTTCAAAAGTTTTCAGAACAAATTTTATGAAATTTTTGAAATAAGATTTTTCGAACAGAATTTTCACAGTGCTTTGATACATTCCAAAATAAGCTTTTCTAAATAAAATTTCTGAAACAAGTTTCTTTAAACGCATATAATGATAAGAGTTTCCTGGAACAATCCATCAGAAAGTTCTTTTTAGAATACATGAAATTCATTTTAGAACGAACTTTTTTTGTGTTTTTTCTTTTCTTTTCTTTCTATGGTATTTTCTCTCTTATTATTTCTTTGCAGCAACAACAATTATAATGATAATAACAATGACAATGGTAACAAAATAATGTGATATAGCAGTGAAGAGTACCTTCCTTTTATTTATTAGTATGGGATACAACAAGTAATAACATGTACAAACTTTTATTCATCATGTTTATTAAAGTTTGTTACTTTTTAAATTATTATTTCGAATTACATATAAACATTTTATATCATCTATATTGCAAAAGAGTGATTATTATAAATTATTTTAGGTAACTATCCTGTTATAAGTTGATCTATTTTACGTAGTCATAAATCGATTTGTTTTTACTGATCATAAATTGGTTTGTTTCTACAAACCATAAATTAACTTATTTTTTTTCAATCACAAACTGACTTGTTTTTATTGGACTACAAACTAGTTTGTTTTTATTGAGCTACAAACTAGTTTGTTTTTATTGAACTACAAACTAGTTTGTTTTTATTGAGCTACAAACTAATTTGTTTTTATTGAGCTACAAACTAATTTGTTTTTATCTGATCACAATCTAACTTGTTTATATTTAATCATAAGTTGACTTATTTATATTCGATCACAAGTTGACTTGTTTGTATCAAGTTATATATAAATAATTTATAACTATGTATAAAGAATATAAAGAAGATGCATTTTTCTAGTTGTCCTTTTTTGTTTTTTCAATTTTACTTTCTTAATGACTACTTTTAAATTTAAATAATAATTTATAATAATTTTTTTTTCAGTTTCATTATAGTAACTACTTTATTGAATTGAAATTATTAGTCATCTTAAAAAATTTATTTATTTCTTTACCAACCAGTTTTTCAAATTTATATAATTACTCATAATAAATAAATTATTTACATAATATTATTTATAATACTTTTTTTATTTCAATAGCTAAAACGTATTTTTATCTATAATTATATATATTACTTTATGCACCTTTCTATTTATTCAATTTTATCCATTTAATTATTATTTTTAAAATTTAAATAATTTGCAGATATTTAAAAAGTTATGTGTTTACTAATTATTCATAATAAAAAGCTATTTTCAATTTTTCTATAATTATATATAAAGAGGATATATAATTATATATTTGATGTAACTTGATCTATTTTAACTTTTAATCTTATTCGTCTCGAACTTAGATTAATTTAGTCGAACCTTTAATTTAACTTAATTCGTCTCAAAATAATGTTGTATGTTAAATTAGAAAACAAATTTTAGTTTAGTAAAAAAAAAAAGTAGTTCAATTTAGTTTAAACAAACTATTTTTGGATTATTGTAGTTTTTAACGGTGGAATTTATTTTACCTACTCCTAACTTAAAGGTTATTTATTTATTTATTTGTATATCATGCTAACTATCACTTTTTAACATAAAAGCTCCTTCCTTATAACCAACTTATTTATTTTACTTATTTGAACTCCTAGCATTTTACATGTATAACAACTTATTACTTTATATTTCTTTTTTCATTATCCAATCAAACTGGGAGATAGAAAAGAAAAGCATAAATTGTTTTTATAATGTGTTTAAATAAGACATTTCCATATTCTCAAATTTATATTTTTCTTACTTTTATGATTTTAATATTAATAATAGTAATTTATATTTTATCATTTTTATTATATTATACTATTTTACTGATTATATTTATTTTATTATAAAAACATAATAAAAATTAATTATATAAATATTATAATATACATGTAAATATAATAAAACATGTATATAGCATCGAATTATATCGTTTTCATGTTATTTTACATTGTTTTTTTTAATCTTTATTCGTATATTTAGACTTCTTGAGTTTTTATTGTCGAAAACTCATTGTCTTAATGGGTTAAGGTTGTATTGTATCTTTGTGGACCCTTTGAATAAAGATGAGGAAGCTAATAATATATATTCCTCTCTTATAATACCAACAAAAACATTAAAGTCTACTATGGTTTCACAATCCCTTTTTTCATATACAATCAATTACCAACATATTTATAATGATATCTAAATTAATCAATAATATATTGATTAGTAATTAAGTAAGTGGTTAATGATTGTAATTCAATATTGGTTGTCAAATATTATTACTCATTTTTCCAAATGATGGTCCAACATGACTTTTAGGAGAGAAAAGTAAATGGAATGGTAATAGAATATAAAAAAGTTATAACTATTTATTAATAATGTATCGCGTTCCATTTATGATTATTTAGCGAATATATTTATAAAGTTTATAATTGGCTAAATTTCAAAATTTTGGAAGCGTGTTTTATTCTGTGTATATAATTCACTGAAAGCATTACATGATCAATCATAAAATTGTTTAGAGTTATCTCTCAAAAGCATTTAATTGATTTCTAATTTAAATAGTGGATCAGTTTAGTAATTGTTAAAATTACTTTTTCATGAAAAAAATCAATTACTTCGTATGAATTATGAATTACTTCTAGGATGAAAGATAGGGATAGAGAAAGGGTTGGAAAGAAAGGACTTTTCAAACAAGACTTTAAGTCCCACCAATTCAAATTATGTTTAGATTCTTAAATGGGTATGAAAAAAATTCAACATTTTTATATTTCATAATGTTAAGACATTTTTTGGTGAAAGAAAAAGTTCTCCTATTATTATATATATTTAGCCAAGATTTGTTGCTTATAGTAAATTTTCAGGTCTTCATAGGCAACTCAATTACCAGAACTAAGGTTCTATGAGAAGACATAACGTCACCGGATTCTCAAATCTCAATGAACCTAATACGTGCCGCCACCCACTATATAAAAAACAATAATTTCGTCACTGCTTGCGACTTCAAACTTCACAGTATAAATTATGCCCTATAAATGCAAACACTCTCTTCCAAGTCAGTGCATTCTGTATTTGCTATTCGTGTCGTGTGTTATTTCATCACTTTTCTTAAAACAGAAAGATATACATAAATGGCAACTTCGTAAGATATATCATATGTTTCTTTACATTAATTCTAGTGTTTTATTAATTATACCATTTCATCTTTTCTAAGCTTGTTTCAATGCATAGCGTGTTAGATGTTCGGCCTCCTGCATTAACTTCCATCTCTGAACCACTCCCATTTTTTGATGGAACCACAAGGTGCCACTCATCACCCCATTGTCCATTATTGTTCTTCTTTGTATAGATATAATAACTTAATTATGAGCGTGTAATTTGGATGGTGTTTGTAGGTTGTACATTTGCTATCTGTGCCCTTATGCACAACGTGCATGGATAACTAGAAACTGCAAGGTTTTTTTCTCACTTGTACCGTTTCTTCAGTTTTCAAGTTCTGCTAAGTCTAGTTCTTCTGATATATATATACAAACTCTCTGGTTCTTAGAAATATCAATGCAAGTCTTGTTTCTTCTTTTTTTGTTATGTAGTGATGATTTGTGAACTTCAGGGACTGCAAGACAAGATCGAATTGGTTCCTATTGACCTCACAAATAGGCCTTCTTGGTATAAGGAGAAAGTGTACCCTCTTAACAAGGTACAGAGACATGATCAGTATTTTTAACTGGAGGAAACTATTTGATTCGGTTGATGGATCATAACACGTTCTTCTTATGTTATAGGTGCCATCGTTGGAGCACAATGACAAGGTTTTAGGAGAAAGTCTTGATTTGATCAGATATATAGATGCCAACTTTGAAGGGCCATCTCTATTTCCAAGTGTAAGAAATATACATCAGTTGTATACATTTATCTGTGTAATTTGAAAGGGAAGTCATGACTCTTGATGAGTGGAAAATTTTAGAATCCTGCCAAGAGAGAATTTGGAGAGCTAATGATATCCCATGTTGATACGTTCACCAGTGGCGTATACTCTTCGTATAAAGGAGATCCTGTACAACAAACCAGTGAGATCTTAACTTTTTTTTTTCTTCTGAATTTAAGTAAAGAAAATGAGAATACAGAATTGTTGAATGGTTTAAAATCGACAATTTGAATCAGGTGCTGCTTTTGATTACTTGGAAAATGCTCTTGGTAAATTTGATGATGGACCATTCTTTCTTGGCCAATTTAGTTTGGTAAGTTGAAATTCTCATCAATCTTGAAATTTTGTTCAGTCGTGTTGATTTCACTATAAAGTTGTATGAAAGTTAGAACCTTCTGTGATCTAGTCAGTCATAGAAGGAAAAAAAGAGATGTAGTCATATCAGATGTAATGAAAAGTTTTGTTATATCATAGTATAATAATTTCCTCATGATTTTAAACACTGTGGTTATGATCAGGCGGATATTGCCTATGTTTCATTTATTGAAAGAATCCAATTGGTTTTTTCTGAAATTTTTGAGCACGACATCACAGCAGGAAGGCCCAAACTAGCCACATGGATTCAGGTTCACATTTCTGTGCAATCCTAAAGACATTGACTTTTTAAATTAAGATTGCATGATTTGGAAATGGAGTGGTCTATTTAAATAAGGCCTAACCATCTCCACAATTCTGATTTGTTTATATTTACTGATTCTAAGTTAACTGTGATTGCAGGAGGCTAATAAGATTGAGGGATATAAGCAGACAAAAGTAGACAAGGAGGAGTATTTGGAAGCTTTCAAGATAAAGTTTTTGGTATTATGAACTTCAACTAGTCAAAACTTTGTGTTGCAGTCTTGCTTTTGCTAGTCTGCTAACTGTTTATGTTTATACTTTTGTAGGCTTAAAAGTGAAAGTGTGTTGCTGTTGCACTGGTATTTAAGATAAAGTGAATAAAGATTTGTTTCAATTTAGAAGATGGTGTGTTGCAGTTACTTTGATTTCAGACTTTTGTATGGGACCATCAAATTGTTTAGTCCCGAATGTAATAAACTTAAGACGTGATCTTTTGTTTCCAAATTAATTTACCTTTAAAAAATGAAACGATTTATAAAATTTATGACTAATTACACACACACAACACAAAGTAAGAAGTTTCTTCATAATTAATATACTACAAATTGATTAATATATTTCCTCTATACCTCTGTTTTTTTAAGTGAAACTGCTATATTCGAGACAAGAACATTTATATACAATAATATTGTAAATAAATTCAGAATTTTGTTTTCATGGTGTAAAACAAATCGTAATTAAAATTTTCTTCGATTTAGGAGGGTGATTAAAAAGATGTCATGTTCCCATTGGAGGTGCTTCTTCCACTTCTTATTCTGCAACTCACAGGAATGAAATTCCTTCCTCTCTTTAAAAATAATCGCTTCTCCACTCCATGACCTAATCAAAACACTATGTTAGCCAATAGTTATAATTCTTGGATACAGGGAACAAAAGTCTCCATGAGAATGAATATATTTTCTCAAATCAAAACCAACATTAATATACCTGCACATACCAATTCTGTGGACATATGCAGAGCCAGAATCAGACAAAATCATAACACAGTTCACTCCTTTCAAATCCATGCCCCGGGAAACCACATCAGTGGCAACCAAAACCCATGTTTTTACAACTCTGAAGTTATCAACAGCATTTTCTCGCTACATAAAAATGTATGAGATCAGGATTCATAAATTACAAAATAAAAAATACTAAATGAAAAAGTCTGCTATAGAATTGGAGTACCTAGGTTGAAACGAATACCGGCGAATAAAAACGATAAGTTGTTGGCCATTGGCGAGTGGAAGAAAACGAATGATTTAGGGGTTTCTGTAATGATTGACGGCTTAGCAGTTCCCCGTTAATTACTATTAGTATAATATAAAATGGGAATAATGATCAGATTTCACTCTTAAAATTATGTGTCATCGACTCATTGGATTAGTAAAAGATCATTATAGATTTTGGAAGGATTATAACAATTGGTGAATGCCTACCAAATGTTAATGTCTAACGTCTGACAAGGAACATAACCATGATCCAGCATCTGCAACCATAAATCTTCCAGCATACTGTAGATTTTGCCGCTCTGTGGATGAGAACTGTCTTCTGAGTAGAAGACGTGGATCTGATCCTTAAATTCTATCCAACTTTGACCAGGAACCTTCTGTACACCCATTTGTTTCATAAAATGCCGTAGTCTCGCAACTTCTTTCCAGTTGCCGGCAGAAGCGTTTATATTAGAAAGTAGCACTAGAGCAGCTGAATTGCAAGCATCGAGTCTTAGTATATTTTCTGCAACTCGTTCTGCAATGTCAACATTACCATGAGTTTTACAGGAAGCGAGTAGAGTTTTCCATGTATTAATGTCAGGGTCAAATCCCGTTTTCTTAATAAAATTCTCTGCTTCATACAAGCATCCAGCACGAGCGAGCAAATCAACCAAGCAAGAAACATGCTCTCTTGTTGGTGCAATTCCTAGTTCCACTTCCATGGTTCTGTACAAGTGCCAACCTTCCTCCACCAATCCAATGTGACTGCAGGCACTGAGAACCCCCACATATGTGACCTCATTAGGCTCAACACCAAGATTCCTCATCATTCTAAAGAAATTAAGAGCTTCATGGCCAAGTCCAAACTGAGCATAGCCAACAATTAAACTACTCCACGAGACAATATCTGGGTTTTGGGTTGAATCAAAAACATCACGAGCATGTTTAAGTGATCCACACTTTGCATACATGTCAATCAATCTATTGCGGACGGAAACATCAACCACTAGCCCACTTTTAATAGTAAAGCAATGGACTTGATTCCCAACCTCTAGAGATGACAATTCTGCACAAGTTCCTAATATGGTAGTTATGGTGATACTGTCAGGTTTATTTTCAGAAAAGAGCATTAACTTAAATAATCTAAAAGCCTCTCTTGCATGTTTGTGTTGCAAGCATGCTGATAGAATTGAATTCCAAGAAACTAAATTGGCTCTTCTACCCAAAAATGTGAAAACATTGAATGCATCATGTAGATTTGAACACTTTGTGTACATCGTCAGCAAAGAGTTGCATACAGCTGCTTCCTTATCTAAACCTACTTTAATAATGTAAGAATGCATTTGCATGCCTTGGTTACGTGTCAAAAAGCTCCCACAAGGACAGAGTAAGGAGAGAAAAGTAATGTCATCTGGCATGAATCCTGTATGCATCATCTGGCGAAAAAAAGATACTGCTTCATTAACATGACCACTGTTAAATCCGGGCTTTCAATTTGATAAAATGCCCTTTCTGCCAAAGGTAAGAATCCAAATTTTGCATACATGTCACAGAGGGAGCACCCGGCGAAAATGTTTCTCCCTAAACCAAATTTAGCGCAGACTCCGTGAATTTGCCTTCCAAATTCAGGTTCTAGAAGGCTTCCACAAGCACTGAATACACTGCCAAATATATACTCATTTGGTTGGTAAACAGATTGCCTGAGCATATCTCCGAAAAGATATAAAGCTTCTATGTCATTACCAAGTTGAGTATACCCTGTAATCATAGAAGCCCAGGAAATTAAATCTTTTGTGGAAATCATGGCAAACACACTTGAGGCAGGTGCAATTTGTCCAAACTTTGTATACATTGAGATAAGAGCGTTTTGTGCAA
The DNA here is from genome assembly GCF_029865625.1 of Vigna umbellata. Lineage (NCBI taxonomy): Eukaryota > Viridiplantae > Streptophyta > Magnoliopsida > Fabales > Fabaceae > Vigna > Vigna umbellata. Next base: position 27,388,456 of record NC_142169.1, read on the forward strand.
TTAAGTGATGATCATACCCGGATTTAATGACATGACCATGCAGTTGTCTGCCTAAGTCTATATTTCCCACAATGCAGCAAGCCTTAATAATGCTTCCAAATGTAAACTGGTCTGGGAGATAACCTGATCGCAGCATTTGAATATACATGATAATGGCATCATTCTCTTCATCATTCTGCATGTATCTGGAGATCATTATAGTCCAAGAGACCACATTACGCAGCTTCATTGCATTAAAAACTTTTCTAGCATCCTTCAAAGAACCACATTTTCCATACATATTAAGAATATGATTTTGGAGAACAAGGTCTGGCTGACACTTGGATTTTGAAATGTGATCATGTATTTTCTTGCCATAATTTAGAGATCTAATGTTGGTACAGGCCAGTATTAGATTCGCGTACGTGCTTGGTTCTAGCTGGATACCTGATTTCTCTAGATTGAAATCAAATGCATCAAGTGCTTCTTTGTATTGCTGTTTCTTGCACATCAAGTTTATGTAACTGTTGGTTGATAACTCTGTACTGAGACTGGAGACTACTCGTGTTGATACAATAGGTCTTGTACAATTGTATACACATCGAATTTGGCTTTGAATGATCATATGGACAAGGGATATTGAAAAAGCAAGTGAAGTTCTTATTGTTGAGAATATTACTGGGTGATATGGTGTCAGGAGGATAATGAAATGGTCACAAATGGGTGTTTGTGATTAATGAAACAAAAAATCCACAATTAGACGAACCCACTGAAAATACTTATGTAAAGCCGGGTATTGAACGAAAATCAAGAAATTGCATGATTATAAACTAGTACCTGGGCTAAAGCCTCCATCTTGATTTACCCATCCCTATCTACGTGAGCTAAGGAGTCAAAAGCCATCAACCACCAGAGTTTGATGTTCTCTTGTCAGAAATTTCATTGTCGACAACAATGATATAAAAATAGACACCAAAGGGAATCCACAAATCCAAGAACACCAGAGCCACGACAGTAGGAAAAAATGTTACGAACTTTGTTTGATCAGACAGACAAACAGACATGAAATGTCAGCCAATTCATCACCAAACCATGTGGAGAGATTGTCTCTGCAGGAACCAAACGTAATTATATGATTTGTTCCACAAGACATTGTTTCATAAAAATCATACGCCGTCATCTATAATGGCCAATGAGAAACCCGTTAAATTTGTTCAACTAACAAAACTATCTAATACTTATTAAATATTAATGCGTAAAAGATGAAAACGAGCAATGTCACATACTGTCAAAATATCTTCCTAGTAGCTCGTCGGGGCCATTTTTCAAACAGTTGGTATGCAAAATAACTGCACTGTAAAATTAGAGATCAGGTAGTGTGGAAAATAATGTCTGTTAGTCTGTCTAAACTTTTGAATTTGCCACTAAAATGACGGGTGAATTCTGATTCAAGAGGTTTAACTAACTGGAACGTGCTAGTGGTGAAAGTTGAAGTTACGAGTTTTCATAAAAGGAAAATAAATTGCGGGAACAGAACACGATAAGAGGGAATTACAGAGATAATGGAAAGCGGGAAAGTGCAAGATGGGATAATAAAAAAAAGATGAAGTTGAAATTTTTGAAGGTTCAATGAAGACAGAAAGCGGCAGTACCTGAACTGAAACAGGGTGACCCATCTTAAATATGTTGTTTCTTCTGACCCTGTTTCTCTCAGAAGAAAAAAGATTAGAACTTGAAGATCATAGTTGCTTGCAGCAGCAAACCCTCTTTCTCTTTTTCTTCTTGTGAAGAGCGAAATCAGATCTTGCCAAATGCTATGGGAGGGTAGTTTGAATTACAGGACCACCAGCTTCTGCTAATGTTAGGACTTGCCACTTGGTCTGGTAACAATGGCCATCTTCAAGCAATCAAAACCAAATTAACCTAGTCAACGATGATGCTGCGGTAAATCAATTTTATAACTTGCGAAATATTAAAAAATGGTAGAAAATGGATCCTTATTAATGTTTGTATGAATAAAACAAAAACAAAATTAGATGATAAGGATGTGGTAGAGAACTCACAATTTTTTAATTTTACTCGTCTTTATTCAGGATATTGATTCAATGGTGTCAGTTTTTGTAATAACAGATGCCAGTGTGAAAGAAAAACACTGATCACTGCTACCGATTCCTTAAAATGCAAACTCACTCCAACTGAACCTGGATGCAATTCTGGACACATTTTCTTCCTTCTCCCAAACTTCTCAAACAAACACTGCAACACATCCATGGCAAATGCGTAAGTTACTTCTTCATTCTCCGTCGTATGAGATTTATTCATGAATTATTAATTGAAACAGGTTCTGTCACTCCTCTTCGTCATTCAGCGGCGTGCAAAAAGCTCGTATTCCCCCCCTAACTTCCACCTCCAAGCCACCTCCTCTTTTCGACAGAACCACCAGGTTCTTCTTCTTCTTCCTGATTTTTGTGCGGATTACTATGTTTTTTAAATATTTGTTTTGAATTTTGTTACAGGTTGTATATCAGTTATCTTTGTCCCTATGCGCAGAGTGTTTGGATCACTCGGGACTACAAGGTCATTTATTATTTTAAGTAATCTACAACTGCTACTATCTTTGGTATTCGATTTACAAGTGAATACTTCATTTGTACTTTCTATAAAATGTCATACATAATAAAAGGTGAAGATGCCAAAAATAAAAAATACAAATACCACTGCATTCTTCTTGCTTAAATTATTAAACATCAGAATCTGATGTTTCAGATATTAGTTGCGCCGCTGAGATTGACTTAGGCCATTTTTGCTGCTACTCTAGAGGATCAATTTTTAATTTACTCTTTAATTCATGGTATTCTGTGAGTCATAGGTTGTTGTCTTTTATAATTGGTGATTGATTTGGGTTTACTGCATGCAGGGACTACAAGACAAGATCGAACTGGTTGCCTTTGATCTCCCAAACAGGACTGCCTAGTATAAGGAGAAAGTCTACCCAGAAAACAAGGTGTTTGTTTAACTTGCTTATTGAATGAGGAAAAATTATTAGTCCATGATCGGGTATTCAATTGTGATTTTCTGCTGATGTTATAGGTACCATCATTGGAGCACAATGGGATGGTCTTGGGAGAAAGTCTCCATTTGATGAAATACATAGAGGACAATTTCGAAGGTCCATCACTGATTCCCCAGTGTAATAACTACATATCCTTTCTCTCTTTGCCTTTCTATTTATCGTTTAGCAAGGAGTTGTCTTGAGAAGATCTTTTTTCAGGATCCTGTCAAGAAAGAATTTGGTGAGCAGTTGATTTCTTATGTTGATACTTTCTCCAAAGAGCTGTATTCATTGAAAGCAGATCCGATACAACAAGCCAGAAAGTCCGGTTTTGGGTATATAAATAGAGGAAAGTGTTGTTGGAGTCCGTATGAAATTAATTTTCAGAATTGGTGATTCTAATCAGGTCCTGCTTTTGATTACTTGGAGAATTCTCTTGGTAAATTTGATGATGGTCCATTCTTTCTTGGTCAATTTAGCTGGGTAAGTTGAAATCTTGAAAATGTTCCTTTTCAATTGACTGACCTATCCTCCTGCAAGAAATTCTAGCAAAAAAGCGCATAATGATGCGATGGAACAAAGTATTAAAGTAGTCATGGCTCAAGTTACAAGATAAATGGTATGGGCTATGATTATATTCTCCCGTATGATTTTTAAATGCTTGTGATGATCAGGTGGTTATTGCCTATGTTCCATTTGTTGAAAGATTCCAGCTCTTCCTTTTTGAGTTGTTCAAACATGATATAACTGAAGGAAGACCTAAACTTGCATCGTGGATTGAGGTACACTAGAAGCAGTTCTATGTAAATTATTTTCCAGTTCCAAGGAATTTGTACCGCTATATGTTGTTTTATGTTACTGGTTTGTTTCCTATCATAATCATCAATCTGAGCTTGAAGAGAAAACCTCATATGCTTTGTAACAAGTGGAAACAGAATGTCTCTGATCTTTCTCATGCCTTTGACAATGGAGCCTCAAGACCAACTGCTTCAAACTTGCTGGTTACAGAAGATATATTCATTTGTGAAAATATGTTTCTTGTGCAGGAAGTGAACAAGATTAATGTGTATACACAAACAAGAGGTGATCCAAAGGATATTCTTGATCTTTTCAAGAAACGGTTATTGGTATCTAAACAACATTCACACTCTTCTCAAGATTGAGTTTTTGGCATAATTGTCGTTGATTTCTGCAATTCTTCCTATTGTATTTGCTACTGTGTTGAACTTCCTAATTTTGTGCCCTGCAGGCTCAACAGTAAAAGCCAGGACATCATCACCTAAGATTTAGATTATTGGCAATAAAGTTTTATGTGTGTGCATAGGACTTTTCTTTTGGCCGCTAGAGTCGATGATAAGCGTTGGTTTGAATGCTAGAGTTGCTGCAAAAAAATTGATTTCAAGGTTTAGGTGTTTGCGTCGGCGCTTTTTATGATGAGTTGCATGCATGGTATATCCTATGATTGTTATGTTTGGATGTGTAATATCTTATAAACTAATTGTTTTTATACTCTCCCCACCACGGAATTGTCATTATGCTGTTTTATTTGAAGTAATATATAAACTTTCGTATAAAGTATATGTATAAAAAAGAATAGTGTGGTGAACTTATGGAGATTAGTACGGAAATAATAATAATCAGTGGTATGTTTACTTCTTTTTTTTATAATAATAAAATTATAGTTATAAAAATAAATTTAAATGATTTTTACAGGATTGTTTTTTATAATAATAAAAATTATTTTTAAAATAATAAACTACAGTAAAATTATAGTTTTATTTATTTTGTTGATAGTTTTTTTGTTATAAATAGTTTATTTTAATTTAAAAAATGATTACATTTTTTAAAAAAAGCTGTCAAATAAAAAATATAACTTAAAAGATAAAATTAACAATGTAATTAATTTAGTTTAAGAAAGTGTTACTTATTAAAGAATAAAATTGAAAAAAACAATTGTATACATTAATAGAGTGAGTCCTCGTATATATAATAATAATAATAATAATAATAATAATAATAATAATAATAATAATAATTTATGATAAATTTTTGTACACTAATAGAGTGAGTCATGATAATAATTATGTTATCTAATTAATAAAAGATGTAAACTCATTTTTGGTGAATAAACAGATTGCTCGATCATATCTCTGAAAAGATATAAATCTTGTGTCATTACCAAGTTGAGCAAACCCTGTAATCATGGAAGCCTAGGAAATTAAATCCTTCGTGGAAATCATGGCAAATACAACCGAGGCATGTGCAAGGTGCAATTTGTCTAACTTACAAAACTAACTAATTTACTTGTTAATATTAAGGCGTAAAAGATGAAAATGAACCATGTTGCAGACTGCCAAAATATCTTCCTAGCAGCTCTTTGAGGCCATTTTTCGAACTGTTGGTATGCAAAAGAACGGCATTCTAAAATTCAAAATAAGTGTGGAAAACAATGAATGTTTGTCAGTATAAACTTATGAAAGCCAATCACGCAATACGTTACGCCAAAAACAATGAAGAGGTTTCTTAACCTCGTTCACCAAATAATATAGTAAAAAAAGATAATACCTGAATTAATTCCTCCTTTTACATTCCCCACAAAAATGACGGGTGAATTCAGATTCAAGAAGTCTAATTAGCTGGAGCATGCTAGTGGTGAAAGTTAAAGTTACGAGTTTTGATAAAAGGAAGAGAAATTGCGGGCACAGAACATAATAAGAGGGAATTACAGAGAGAATGGAAAGTGGGAAAGTGTAAGATGGGATAAGAAAACAGAGATGAAGTTGACATTTTGGAGGGTTCAATGAAAACAAAAAAAAAAACATTACCTGAAGCGAAACAAAGCGGAAGATTTCAAATATGTTGTTTCTTCTGACCCTGAACTCGAAGATCACAGTTACTTATAGCACCAAACCCTCTTTCTCTTTCTCTTCTTGCGAGGACGGAAATCAATTCTTGCCAAATGCTATGACAGGGCAGTGTTTGGATTCAAGGGTGAGTTTAGAATAAGCCAGAAGCACATCATACAAAAAAAAAAAAAACCCACGTAACTATTGCCAAGTTTTAGAACAGAGAAGGTGGCTTCAATTTGTTGTATAGAATGCTCTTTGATGCTGCCGTGTAGGAAATATTAAAAAATAGTAATGAATAAAATAAGTGATGAATAGGAGAATCTCACTCCTTATTCATGTTTGTATATATAAATTAAAAATAAAATTAGATGGTAAGAGAATTCATAATTTTTTTAATTTTAGATCAATGGTGTCAGAGTTTTCTAGAAGCCTGGGAGAGACAGGTGACAGTAGGAAAGCAAAACATTGATGACTGCAAGCGATTCCTGTACTTGATGTGGTCCTATAAAATGCAAACACACTCCAATTGAACCTGGACGCCATTCTGTACACATTTTCTTTCTGTGCCCAAACTTCGCAAGCAAACATCACAACACATCCATGGCAACTGCGTAAGTCACTTCTTCATTCTCCATCGCATGAGATCTGTTCATGAATTATGATATGCAACTACTTTTAATTTGAAAACGATTAACTGTTTCTCCTCTTCCTCATTCAGCGGCGTGCAAGAAGCTCGTATTCCCCCGCTAACTTCCGCTTCCGAGCCACCTCCTCTTTTCGACGGAACCACCAGGTTCTTCTTCTTCTTCTTCTCCCGTATTTTTGTGCTGATTATTATATTTTTTTAATATTTGTTTTGAATTTTGTTATAGGTTGTATATCAGTTATATTTGTCCCTATGCGCAGCGTGTTTGGATCGCTCGGAACTACAAGGTCTCTCTCCTTTTCCTCTTTCTGAAATGATCTATTCAGTGTTCACCTTCGTTTTAATTAATCTATTACTGCTATTATCTTTGTTATTTAATTTACAAGTGAATACCTTCATTTGTCCTTTCTCTAAAATGTTATACATAATAAAAGATGAAGATTTCAAAAATAACAAAATCAAAACACCACCGCCTTTTATGTAGAACTAATATGTAGAACTAATATTCTGATGTTTCAGATATTACTTTGGCCACTGGGATTGTCTTATGCGATTTTTGGTGCTACTTTAGAGGATCATTTTAAATTTACTCTTTAATTCATGGTATTCTGTGAGCCATAGGTCGTTTTCTTTCAAGATTGGTTATTGATTTGGGTTTACTGCATGCAGGGACTACAGGACAAGATCGAACTGGTTCCTATTGATCTTCAAAACAGACCTGCCTGGTATAAGGAGAAAGTCTACCCAGAAAACAAGGTGTTTGTTTAACTTGCTTATTGAATGGGGAAAAATTATTAGTCCATGATGGGGTGTTCAATTGTGATTTTTTTTTCTTATTTATAGGTGCCGTCATTGGAGCACAATGGGAAGGTCTTGGGAGAAAGTCTCGATTTGGTCAAATACGTAGATGTCAACTTCGAAGGTCCATCTCTGGTTCCCAGTGTAAGAACTGTATATTCTTTCTCACTTTGCATTTCAATTTATGGTTTAGTGGGAAGTTGTCCTCAGAAGGATTTTTTTCAGGATCCTGCCAAGAAAGAATTTGGTGAGCAGTTGATTTCTTATGTTGATACTTTCACCAAAGAGCTATATTCTGCATTGAAAGGAGATCCAATACAACAAGCCAGTAAGCACGGTTTTGGGTTTATAAGTAGAGGAAAGTATTGTTTGAGTTCGTATGAAATTAATTTTCAGAATTGGGGATTTTAATCAGGTCCTGCTTTTGATTACTTGGAGAATTCTCTTGGTAAATTTGATGATGGGCCATTTTTTCTTGGTCAATTTAGCTGGGTAAGTTGAAATCAATAGTCTTGAAAATGTTCCTTTTCAATTGACTGAATTATCCATCTGCAATAAATTCTAGAAAAAAAGCACATAATGATGTGATGGAACAAAGTATTAAATTAATCAAGGCTCAAGTGTAAATAAAGTATAAGATTAATTATATGGCCTATGACTACATTCTCCGATATGACCTGTAAATGCTTGTGATGATCAGGTGGATATTGCCTATATTCCATTTGTTGAAAGATTCCAGCTTGTCTTTTTCGAGGTGTTCAAACATGATATAACTGAAGGAAGACCTAAACTTGCAGCGTGGATTGAGGTACACTAGAAACAGTTCTATGTAAATTATTTTCCAGTTCCAAAGAATATGTACAGCTTTATATTCTTTTTATGTTAATGGATTGTTTCCTATCATAATCAACAATCTGAGCTTGAACAGAATGGTCCTGATCTTTTCATGCCTTTAACAAGGGAGCCTCAAGACCAACTGAATCAAACTTACTGGTTACAGAAGATATATTCATTTGTGAAAATGTTTCTTTTGCAGGAAGTGAACAAGATTAATGCGTATACACAAACAAGAGGTGATCCTAAGGATATTGTTGACTTTTTCAAGAAACGGTTTTTGGTACTGTAAACAACCTTCACACTCCTCTAAAGATTGAGTTTTTGGCATAATTGTCGTTGATTTCTGCAATTCTTCCTATTCAATTTGCTACTGTGTTGAACTTCCTAATTTGTGCCCTGCAGGCTCAACAGTAAAATCCAGAGAGTCATCATCTAAGATGTAGATTATTGGCAATAAAGTGTTATGTGTGTTTGGGACGCTTCTTTTGTTTGCTAGAGTCGATAATAAGCTGTTATAAGCATTGGTTTGGCTGATAGAGTTGCTGCAAGAAATTAGATTTCAAGATTTAGGTGATGTATATGTAGCAGCTTGGCTGGTGTTTGCGTGGCGCTTTCAATACTAAGTGGCATGGAATTATCCTATGATTATTGTGTTTGGATATGTAATTTCCTAACTAATTAATTGTCTTTTTTATATTCTCCCGATGGTGAATTCTGTCATTATGCAGATTTATTTGAAGTAATATATAAACTTCCCATCTAAAATATAATTATAAAAAAAAGTTATAAAAAAAACAGCACGGTGAACTAACGGAAATAGTAATATTTTAAGATAATAGTTTGAAAATTACAATACCTTATTTATACTTACTTCCAAATCTTATTTACGCTTATTTTAAGATAATAGTTACTTCCAAACCTACTCTCACTTATTTCCAAAATTCACTTAAATAAACAACAAAAATTTATCTTCAAATCTTTTAAAGTTCATTTAATTACTTTCCTTCAAATCCATTCAATTCCAAAATTCACTCAAATAAACTTATTTCCAAAATTCATTTAAATAAACAACAAAAATTTACCTTCAAATCTTCTTAAGTTCATTCAATTACTCTCCCTCAAATCCATTCAATTCCAAAATTCATTCAAATAAACAAAATTTATGTTTGAAGATGTCAATTGCAAGGATTCAGCTCAAGTTCATATTGGGCTACGAAAAAGATATTTAATGTTCAATTAAGCAGCTGAAAAATGCAAAATGCATAAAATGGTCCTTTATATATATATATATATATATATATATATATATATATATATATATATATATATATATTACCACAGAGCTGAATAAACTGTACAAGAAGACCAGCATAAAGAAGCAAAGGCAGGAAAATTGTCAAGATAGAAGGCACAGGAATTATGAGTCCAGCAATTTGTCTTAAATAAAATTTTGGACAAAAGGAAAAAGGTGGAGCAACTATCTTAGCTCCAGACATAATAAATGGAAGCGGTTTTGAGTACAGGACTAGAACAGAATTCCAGAATTATGTTCTATTTTTGGAACTGTACTATGAACTGAAAGAACACCACCAAAGGAGAACTGATATTAACATCTATAAACCTATACCTTATAGTTGAGAAGCCCATTAAATAATATACTTGAATATTTCTCCAGATTTTGTTGTATCCACCAAGCATGAGCTGCATATCATAGCCCCCTCCTGGTTCTAGGAGGAGTACCCGGAGCAAGGCGTGAGTTTTGGACTGTGTGTGTATTGGGATCATATTTTTGTGAAGCAAGGTAAGACAAAGCCGTTACAACATCAGCTATAACTGGACGCATGTTAGCCTGCTCCTGAACACACATTGCTGCAACAGCAAGGGCTTGGTATAGTCCTCTCGGAGGATATTGACCTTGGAGTGTTGGATCAGCCATTTGAGAAAACTTTCTTCTATCCCTAAACAAGGGTCTAGCCTGCAGTTAAATCAGAATGGTCCATCCAAAGTTATGACTCAAATAATTAAGGAGCAAGGACCAACCCATGTTATGAAATATTCTAATTTCACCACTATGAGATGTGCAAAAGCCAGTTCAATCTGAGATATGCAACTAAAAAGTTTCACAACTTTAAAAAAAATATCATCTTGAAGAGACTTTTCCTTCAAGAGGACATTTTTTTTTATGCCATTGACCCTGGCTACTTTTAAGTTTAAATGAAAATATACTTAAAGATGTTTATGACACTCAACCAAAAGCCTTTTCACTCAGCCAACCTTAGGAGATGAGATAACTGTAGGAGTGTCTTACCCATGCAACAAGATTCTGCTCTCCAGCAGATTTTGAATTGTCAATTGCTTTCCTTCCGGTAATTATTTCCAGAAGAACTACACCAAAGCTATAAACATCTGATTTCAGAGTCAGTTGACCAGTCATGGCATACTCTGGAGCACAATATCCATAAGTCCCCATAACTCTTGTTGATACATGTGTGTTCTCCCCAACTGGGCCAAGCTTAGCCAAACCAAAATCAGATAACTTTGGGTGATACCCTTCACCAAGCAAAATGTTAGAGCACTTTAAATCACGGTAGATGACAGGAGGATTAGCTTTGTCGTGTAGATATTCCAATCCCTTGGCTGCACCGGCAGCTATTCTCATTCGTGTATTCCACTCTAGTCGTTTCTTGCCAAGAGGAATGTCTGCAAATCAAACATATATGATCACTAACAACATGAAGATGATATTCAATTTACCGAAATGGGGAAAAACTTGCGTAGTTGGAATACAAATACCATGCAAGTGGTCTTCCAGGGATCCTAACGGCATAAATTCATAAACTAGAAGCCTTTGATCTCCATCAGCACAATAACCAATAAGGTTGACAAGGTTTGGATGATGAAGTAGACTTAACATCAGCACTTCAACAAGGAATTCCCTATTTCCTTGGAGCCCATTTCGGTCGAGTTGCTTAATGGCAACAACCTATATTGAACACAATAAAGGATGAAGCTTGTTAGAAACTGCTACACAAAATGTATGCAGAGTTTCATGTCAGCAAAACTTAATCTATTGTTCTGGCTGTCAGAAGATATATCTGTGCAGATGAAGAACATTGACATAGGGAAGAATCACTCGAATTCTCAGCAACTCTCCTATTTTTCATAAACAAATAGAAAAGAGATTCACCTGATTAATACTTTCCAGACGCCCTTTGTACACTCTACCAAAGCCTCCCTCTCCCAGAAGACACTCAGCTCTAAAATTTCTAGTTGCAGTTGCCAACTCGCGAAATGAGAATGTCTGTGCTGCAATGTGATCAGGGTTCCCATTTTTTGATGTATCTTTTGAATTTGTGGATGTATTTCTCTTCAACTTTCCTGCATTCAAGCAACAAGAAAAATATTTAAGGGCAGAAGCACAAGCTACAGCAGGGTTATATTTGACTTCAAAATACCATCACATGTTAAAGCAATCTCATGGAATCACAAACTGATTCTGCATGCATTACGCATCATTTTGAATTTACCATCAACATTACAAATTCAAACTTGCTATATATACTTTGTAACTGATGAAATCACCAGACTCAAAGAAAACAAGTCTAGTATTGTTCAGAAAACTAACAAGATAATTTCAGGTACATGGAATATTATAGACTGAAACTTGGTGCAGTAGCACACACCATCAAGAAAATGTATCCAAGACAGTAAGAAAAAAACATTCTTAAACGACTCAACACAGAGATCAAAATGATAACTCATTCTACAAATCCAAATCACACTAGCACTAAAGGCTTTGGTTAGGATATATATAACTGAAAACAACATATTACTAGATCGTACGTTTGCAGCTTCCACCCCTCCTACTCTCAAAATCATTCGTTTTGCTATTAAATAAAAAGATTGCAATCATTGACCACGTCAAATCCCAGCTACCTATACTCATAAACTCTAAACACCAAGAACAGCAATCGGGTGTACCAAACACATAAAACGCCCTCAAATTTTATTTCTTGATAACCCCAAGTAAAACAAGAGACAAATTTGTGCAAGAAACAAGTGTCTAGCCCCAGAAACTACCTTAATTAAGTGAAAGAACAATTGTCTCCAACAGGGTCTCACTATCATACTTCAATTTTCTCCCTCTTTTCCAATATAGAAAGAAAAGTACCTGGTGTGGCTTTGATCTGACCAACGAGACTGTCCTGAACTTCCATCTTATCAATCTTGTTCTTAGTGCCTGAATATCCAGAACAGGGAATCCAACCCATGTTTGTTTCTCCTTCAATGAACGCAGCACCGTGATCAGAAAGAAAATGAAACGGCAAATAACTCTCTCTGGACCCGACCCGACCCGACGACACGGTTCTTGGGCAGCCAACTGCAACAAAAACAACTTAGAAAACAGCCTTTGTTCTTTCTCTCTCTATGTTTACTTTTATCATGTGTCTGTGTCTTGTGTTCTATATTTTCTGTTTTTATATTTCCCTAGTGTTTTAGGTTGAGTTCATTAATTTATTCATTGCCTTCTCTTTTGGTCGGAAAAACACCATGATTGGTTCAAATGCGCCTCACTGGATCACCTCCAAAATCAACTCCAAAACCAATCTCATAAAAAAATTATATATGTTTCCCCTTTTTGTCTAAACATAAAATAATTGCTTTGATATTAAGTTAATTTCTGTCATGCTTGGCACTTCTATTTGCCCTCTACACACCGCTTAAGATCTACAACAAGAATCTATAAAATTAGATGCTTTGTGCTTTTGTTGGAACAATTTCCTACTTGCCATTTTAATGAAAAAGCAATAAGGTTCATTTAATTTCAACATGTGATGCAATTTAAGTCTAACTGAATGATAAAGAAAATATAAGATTAACTTGGTAAAAATTAAAATGAAAATGGAAAAGTTATGAATTCAATTCTTCTATTAATATTTAAAAGATAAATCATTTAAAAGAAAAAAAAAATATAGATTCAACTCCTTTACTAAAAAAACTATCATCAGACATTTAAGGATAAAAAAAATCTGAATGATAAAAATTTGGCCGCCCTCACAGTTCAACTTTAGGCACACAAATGAACAAGGGCTAACAGCTGTAGACCTTAATTAAAGACATTCCTATAATTATTACAAAATGGGGTCATGTTTTCTTTCATTCTATCCCTTTTGGTCAATAATGGAAGTAATTCATTGGAGGGAAACAAGATTTTGTTTTACCAAATGCCCTTTTTTTCCTTTTCAAAACCATATTCAAGAGGAAAATTAAGAGACTAGGCCAAGCTTGGATTCTTCTTTTTGTCCTCTCACATTACTTTGCTTCATAATTCTCATTATTTCTATGCCAATCATTTTATTTTTCTACCTTTATTCTTCTTGTTTTACATTCATTCCATTCACGGAAAAAGGAGTGTAAGATAGTTACTGCCACATTTAATTCCCTTAAGAAAATAATGAAAATATTTCAGTATGGATAGAGACTTTGCTTCTAAAAAATCTATTACTCGGAGACAGCTGGTAGTAAACCCTCTCTACTAAAGTGCCATCTGTTTTTGCAATGCAATCATATATATATATATATATATATATATATATATATATATATATATATATATAGATATATAACTAAAACAGAAATGAATTATACTAAAAAAAAATAACAAAAAAAATCACCATTATTTATTTCTAAACGTTTCTAGTTAATTATATATCTTGTATTTCTTGGACGACTTATATAAATAGCTCTAGGAATATATGTTTTGACAAATTTCTTTTGATTAATAATATATATATTTTTAATTTTGTATTCTTAATATATATATATATATATATATATATATATATATATATATATATATTAAAAACACATATAAGTATAAGTTACTGTTTTGCACTTCAATTTTTATTTTCTTTGGTGGATCATGGTTGTGGCAATTGCCATTTTAGTTCTAAATTATAGCTATATTAATTGAGATGGGGACAATGGGTTTTCTAAGATGGAAATAGTTAGTTTCTTACGAGTAAGAACATTAATATGGGCTTCAAAACAAACATGCTTATACACATAATAACTATGAGAAACACTTTTTTTTTTTTTTTATGAAAATGCATCAAAAGCTTATCATTCAAGATATCAGATATATAATATCATATGTCAAAATGTTGTTGAACATTTCGGGTCAAGATGAATTATTTTTATCCAACAATGTCAATTAATTGGGTGAATCTAGTTTTATACAAATAAAACTAAACTAAGATATGTTATAAAGTTTTGAAAGTATACTTGTTTTCTATTTATCAACTTTGTAATTAATTAGTACTATCATCCATATGATTTATAAATAAAAAGATCATTCGTTTTTACTAATAAGCAAAAATTCTCACTTAACATAAATATGTCACTAATATTTCTTTCTATATAGTTAATGAGAAACATATATTTGTTTCCTACATATAATTTTTGCAACCAGTATAATCATTCATGTGCTTTATAAGCAAAAGTCTCTTCTTAATTTTCTGCATAAACAAAAAGTTTTTCTTAACTTAACATGTCACTATTATTATGAATACTTTTGACATTTTATAGTAGTCCTTTTGTTAATATGATAATTAATAATCACTGTATCTTCTATTAAGAAATGTTATTGGGTGATTATGTTGTTATAACTCTCAATTTACGTAATGTTTCAAATCACTGAAAGGGCTAGATGAAAATAACTTTTCTGTTGTGAGGGCAACAAATTGAACTCTCGAAACGTATTAATAATTCATCAATTTGTCATTTTTTTTTCTATTTTCATGTCTCTTATTTATGGAAGTAATGGTAATTAATCAAAATCATACCAATTCAAAGTATTTAAGTAAAAAAATATTAAGACCAATTTGGTATATTAAGCGTCTACACATATTAACAACAAATAATTAATTGAATTCTTCAATAATAGAACAATTCTAAATATTTCATAAAACTTTAAGCACGTATTTGGATTGAACGTTGGAAACAATATAAATAAAAGGTATTTGATCTTCCAGCATAACATATTAAGTTCCACTTGATTTTCTCTTTTATAGTTATGAAAAAAAAAACATGAATAATACATAGGTGCTTATAAATGAGACAATAAACCCCTTTATAGAAAAAGTAAACTTTATCGATTACTTTTTCTAAAAAAATATATATATATTTCTAATTTGGCCTCTTATAAAAATAGAATATTGCATATTGTATCTACACAACTAATATTTCATAATACTTATGTTGTTAGACATACATATAATTAATTACCATTTTAATATTTTATATATTCTTATAAAACTTTATAAATGTATATGTTAGATTATGAACTCAAATTTGTCATTATATGTCTTGAGCATGTTCAAAAAGATTTTGTTCATTGATTACATATGCAAATAGAATCAAAACAGGTTTTTATTGCATTAATCACAACTAAACATAATAATGATAGCTAATGCTGACAAAATTAAATGACATAGACTCATCATGAAATATATAGCATACATATTACAAGAAGGTGACATGTCCATATCTATTTTCAACTGGTTCTTACTTGATCTCAATGAGATCAATATAATAACCTTAATATACAAAATGTAATTTCGAAATAATAAACCACATATCTATAAAATCAAATATGTTCAAAAGATAATGTATGCATACATAAAATCAAACATAGAACACAATATATAAAAGTGACTAACTCCAACTAAACTAAAGATTCCTCAAACTCTAAACTACCCATAACATGCTCATGAAAGACCTTGGACATAAGTCCCTTAGCAAGAGGATCTACTATCATGAAGTTTGTCCCTAAGTATTATATGAATATCTGTCCACTATGTACCCTTTCTTTAACAATCAAGAACTTGATGTCAATATGCTTTGACTTGCTCGAGCTCTTGTTGTTGTTAGAATACAATACGATATTGTCACAATATAACTTAATTCCTTTTATAATGAGCAACCTTGTAACAAAGTTCTTCAACCATATTTTTTGATTTGATGTCTTATAGAATGCTACAAATTTTGGAGTCACAGAAGATGAAGTTGTAAGGGTTTGCTTGACATTGCACAAATAAACTATGAAAGTATAACCTAAACTTGTCTTGGCATCCTGCAAAATCTTAATCAGAATACTCAGTAATCTTAATCAGAATACTCAGTAATCTTTAACTGGTCTAACCTCCTGTATGTGAGCATATAATTCTTTGTTCTTTTGAAATATCTCATAACACTTTTAGTTGCTTTCCAATGATATATTCTTGAATTGCTTAAATTTATGTCTAAGACACTATATGCTATATTTGTACACTTACATAATTAAGCATATATCAAAGTCCCTATAATTGAAGCATAAGGTTCATACCACAACCGCTAGTATAGAGTGTTCTTAAAATTAAATATATATTTTTTAAAATTTGACGAACTCCATAACAGTTGTTCCTTACACAACTGCTGCCAACCCATATATGCTCTTAGTTATAAATATAATTAATTACATCACTTTAATATTTTCACTAATAATATAACGGTCTAACCCATTTAATTCTTTATTTTATATATATATATATATATCAGGACATGAGTGAGTGAAGCATGATTTCAATTGTTCACATCGAACTCTATATTCTTAATTGAATTAACTGATATGAACCATGGTTTGTTTGTGAAGTGGATTTTTTCTTTTGGAAAATGTGAAACTGTCATTTTTCTTTCATATGTAGGTGATGACTATTAACATGTATTGAACAAGAAAGTATCACCTAAACTATTACATATAAGAAACAAATCGATCTCCATAGCTAATACTGTATATATATAATACAGATTACCAGCACATAAGAAAGTATCAACGAGCTGCCCTAAACATCTTTGTCTCAGTAGGTATTGCATTTGAAATTGTCAATATCTTGGTCTTTCTTATCAACTTCAATTATTGGATATAACAGTAATGAATTTTCTCAATTATTTCTGATGCCTGTGGCACTGTCATTGAGTCATACTTGTTAACTAATTGAAGTGTCTATCAATCATGCTTTATCTTTACAAAGAGAAGCCTGTGAGTCTCTCTCAGAGGCCACATTTCCTGTGTTCTTGAGAGGCATATCATGATTGTGTTTTCCTTCATATGTGGTCACAAATGATCTCGGGTCATCTATTGCTCTCTCCACGTGTTTACGAACGTTGCACTTTACATTAGTACATCTGTAGTAGCTTCTGCAAAACAAAATTATTTCACATGTTCTAAGAAAACATTATTAAATAATCAGTAGTAATTTGAACAGGAACTCAAACTCACGAGTCCTTAATTTCAAGGAATCTTGAAGCAGATAATTTAAATTATAGTTACTTTGATGAGAACATGAAGTATAATAATAAACCTGGGATATGGATTGCCCTTCACCACCTTCTGCCCGTATTTCCTCCAGCGAAATCCATCTCCAAGTATTTCAGAATCAGTGAAACTTTGCATCACAATCCGCGGCTCTACTAAACCTTCCTCTGATAATGCTACTTCATTAGATAGATTCTCATTTTTCCTGAACAATGAGATTCAATATATAAATTATCTTCTGACTAAAAATGGTGAATGACGAGATAAAACAATATTAAAATTGTACTAACATGTTACTTGATGAACAGTAACTGTTTTTGGACAGGATGCACAGGAAGGATGGCCTGGATCATGTTACCCAAAATGTTATGAACTTAGTAAAGGCTTTTTATAGGATCAAGTATGTTTTTTGAATTTATAGAACAAAATAAGAACAGAACTTTTTTAGAAAGACTAAAACTTTACCCTATATTAGTATGCTTTTATGCATTGATTCATTGCACACACTCAACTATTGTGTGGAATTCTCATATAACTGCTTAACCAACGATTTATCTGACATGTTATTGCAGACTATGGATGAATTAGTTAGGAAAAGAATTAACCTTCTTTTACTTCTGGGTTCATCTTCGTGTGCCTCATAACCCTTGCTTCCTTCCTCACATTCCCCACTTAGACCACAGGAGTTTTCCGTGCTTCCTCCACCAGCATTAGTCGCACCAATATTTAGACCAGAATCATTAGGCTGTGGAAGTTTGACATAATAATCTGAAAGCACAGATAGTCCTCCTCCTGTGTTCTCAACTCTACTTTCATTGCCTTCATTCCTCTCGCTGTGACTATTACTCCACATGTCTTGAACCATTCCATCAGACAACACCCCCGAACCTTGTGTCCCTGTTGCTGTGTTTCTTTTAGGTAGCTGTGGCTTCAAATGGTTATGTTCACCTTTATAAACAATTTCTGCAATCTGCCCATCAAATGATCTTTCAACCTTCTTTTTCACTGGACAATTAGGATGTGTGCACTTGTAATAACTTCTGGGGTACTCACTCCCTTTCACTTGCTTCTGACCATATTTCCTCCAGTTGTACCCATCATAAGAAGGTCGATCACAATTCGCTGAGGATGTTAAAGTCTTCTGCTCTTCCTCTGTGTTCTGCTGCACCATCTTACTAGCTTCGCTGATCTCGTTTATTTCTGCATGCGGGGCAATACTCTGATCAAGATGTGAACTCATGTTGGTTCTAAACTTTTCATTGATGGAATGTTGAAAATTGGCCTCCATTAACTGCCGTGTTTGCCGCTGACCAGTGCTGCAATTTCCCTTCTTCAAAATGAGAGAAAGGTGACAATTGTATAATATTAATCATCATAAAATTCACCGGGTCACATAACCTTTTTCAGAAAAGTGACCTTAAAACTTTGAACTAATGTTCACCACTAAATATGTTATTTACATTACTAACCATATTTGCCAAAAGAGACACAGTTGTCTTTGACACAAGTTTTGCCGTTGGTTTGTATATGAGGGACTGATTGTGGTCAAGTTTTGCAATCTTGTCAGAAGAGTTACTGAGTGCAGCTCCAAAAGTATCAGCCTGAAATTGTTAAACACCACTTATGTTGGAAGCAGCTAGGAAGAAGAGAGTTTTTCCAAGTGAAACAAAAGTTCACCTGACAAGAATCAAACCCTGTATGGGGGTGATTCAATGATGCAGGCTTGAACCTCACAGTCTTGGGTCTAATGGCAGAAACTGTAGCCTGAGAAGATGCAATATCAGGAGAAACATTGATTGCACCAGCTAAAAGCTCTGAGAAAGATTTGAAAGTAGAACAAGTAGGTCTTGAAGCAACAGGTTTGGCAATCACCACCCTTTCTGCTTCCTTAATATCCATCTTCAAATATGTCTCTCTTTCGCAAAGTCTGTTCACTTTACGAGTGTTTCTGTTTGCAATAAAAACAAAACCATCACCCTTGTTTCAATAACTAAATTAGCAGCAATTTCTAACGGTGGTGGCTTCAGTTGGCCCTAGACAAAATCACATCGTTACATATTACAAACTCAAGGGCTTAATCACGGTTCCTAGTCCGAAACAAACTTTGTTTGAAAATGATTATTTCACGGAAACAAAGTTGTGATAACACTACAAAAAACATTAATATTACCGACGGATTTTTACCGACGGATCAATATTCGTCGATATATCTTAATTTTCGACGGAATTACCGACGGTATTTTTTATGTGCATTACCGACGGATTTACCGAAGGCTTTTGGCCGTAGATAAGTGACATGCGCATTACCGACGGATTTACCGAAGGCTTTTGGCCGTCGGTAAAAAGAGCGGGATATTTCCCGCCCATTATTTCGTGGATGACATTACCGACGGATTTACCGAAGGCTTGTGGCCGTCGGTAAAAAGAGCGGGATATTTCCCGCCCATTATTTCGTGAATGACATTACCGACGGATTTACCGAAGGCTTTTGGCCGTCGGTAAAAGAGCGGGATTTTTCGAAACCAGCGTCGCATCCAGTGCCAATATATGTGGGTAAAAGAAGTATTTCTCCTCTCATTTCAATCAGTAAAGAAATCTCCACCGTGCTCTCCACCGTGCTCTCCACTGTCACTGCCCTCCACTGCCGCTGCCCTCCACCACCGTTGCCCTCCACCACCGCTGCTCTCCACCACCGCTGCTCTCCATCATCGTTGCTCTCCACTGTCACTGCACTCCCGCCTCTGCCCTCCCGCCGCTGCCCTCCCGCCGTTGCCCTCCACCACCGCTTCCCTCCACCACCGCTATCCTCTACCACCGTTCTTTCCACCACCGCTGCCCTCTACCACCGTTCTTTCCACCACATTGAAACGATTAGAAACATTTATCTTACAAATCTGAGAATTGCAGAAAAACTCTCCATGATTCACTATAATTTTAACTATTGAAAATAAATTGGTTGTTTGATACTTTGGAAACTAGTTTGTTACTCGCGTGATGCCGTTTTGGTGGTGGAGTTCGTGGAAATGGAAAAAAAAATTTACATAGCGACGAAGGAAGAGGAAGAAGATGAACCAGGTCGCGACATTTACCGACGGATTTACCGACGGCCAAAAGCCTTCGGTAATTACCGAAGGATTTACCGACGGCCAAAAGCCTTCGGTAATTACCGACGGCCAAAATCCGTCGGTAAAGTTTACCGACAACGTTTTTACCGACGGCATTTTGGCCGTCGGTAAGCCGTCGGTAAATGCTAATTACCGACGGATTTTATACATTACCGACGAATTATGCCCGTCGGTAATTTCAATCATTCTTGTAGTGTAAGAATAGAAAAGGGAAACGTTGAAGACTATAGATGAAAAGCCAAAACTATCTTCCCACCAACCAAAACAAGGTTTTATACTGATAGAACAGTGACAATGGGTTCCACCAAGAAATGTAAAAGCAACGTTTAGAAGAATTGAGACAAGTTTCATCAAATTGGACCACGTTCTTCTGTATTCCTCACGGGAATGCCCCATGCATTTATAATCAATCGTACTCAGTCGGGGAGAAAAATATGTTTTTTTTTTCAAAAGATAAAACTAAATTTTGCATAAATTAAAAATATAAATTTTAAAAATTATGTTATTCTTTTTAACTTGATTTATGTATAAAATAAATTAAGATTCATGCAGGTCGTGTAGTTTATCTATACTGTTTTTGCTTCAAGCTAGGTTTTATTTTCATTTTAACTTAGCTAACTATTGAAATACAGAAAAATTTACACATTGCACTGTTTACTTATTATTTACCTCTTTTATACAGTACAACAACTCACATGTTTTAGTTTGGTCTAAGAAGAAGGAGAGTAAAAAGAAAGAATAAATAAATAATAAGATAATTGCTTTGGATATTTGATAATATATAAGAAAATAAATGAAAAGAAAAATTGTTATTTATTTTTCTTTTATTTGTATATAACGTTATATATATATAAAATTCAGAATAAGTTTTTTCTTTTCATTACTCTCCTTTTCTTCTCAGATTGGAGAGAAAGTAAAAATCACGAGTCTTACAATAATTTTAGTCTCTTATTTTATGTTATTAAGAAAATTAAACAAAAATATTTTCCTTTTTCTTTTTTCATTTTGCACTTGATCCAACATATTAAATATGCTTCCCTTTTTTAGTGAAAGAGCACAAACATGATACTTGGATTCTGAAAGAGTTGGAAATTTTGACAGGAAGATTTACGGTACGTTCGTTACAGAGAAAGTAATAAAGGGAATAGTAAAGGGAAAAAGATAAGAAATTGTAAGAAAGGAATGGAAAGATAATTCTTTTTAATAACTCATTTATTAATATTAATATTATTTCTTATTTTTTATTATTATTATAAAAGGGTAAAAGAAATTCAAAAAATACACTTATATAAAAATTTCTCTCTTATATTTTAAGTAACACACACACATGTGTGTGTGTGTGTATATATATATATATAATATATATATATATATATATATATATAAGTTATTAGTAATTTGTTATGTAAAAAACTTCTATCATTTTCGTTAGTTATTTAAAAAAATATGTGGATTATTTTTTATTCAACGACTTACATGAACACCTATAAGTAATTTTTTATAAGTAAAATTATTTTTAGAAAAATATTCTGTGAAAAGTTAAATAAAAGTTAATGAAAACAAAATTGCATCACAAGTTCAATTAAAAATAATCTCTTATAAAGAAATTTAAATAAGTTACATCATAATATATAAAGTTACATTAATTTAATCTTTTTAAAGAATAACTTAAATACTTTTTCAATTGTTAATTTTTTTTATCATTAGCTTTATTTTATCAATTAATTTAAAAATTAATTACTAACAACACGTAAGGGATATTCGTGAGCATATACATATTCATTCATTGAGAAATAATTATAATCTAGACACTTATTTACTTACAATATTGTTTCTTAGTTTTTTTTCTCCTATTTCTTTATGATTATTTTTTTATTTTAGTCTCAATGTTATTAATTTGATGTTTTTTTTTATAAAACTGATCAGTATAATTTCTTCCATCAAATTTGCAATAATAATTATGTCCCGTGTTGTTCCATTAGTAAGTTAACTTTCACAGTCAGTTATTCCTTTTTCATGTTCAATGTTACTATTCTAACGTTATTAGCATTGGTTTGACTACATTGACACATTTCTTTTAAAGTGAAATCAAATTGATAATATTAAAACTAATGGGATAAAATTAAAAAAGAAATATATTAATAAAATAAAAAGACTACTAAAATTACAAGTACATATTAAAGATACTCCTTTTATCAAAATATGAATTTTATCTAAAAGCATAAGTTTGAAATTTCTTTTTCTTTATAAGAATCCCTAATTCCTTTTAACACCTTTTGATGTATTATATGAAAGATTTTTTCACTTACAGTGTTGTTTTCTCTTTTATTCTTATTAATTATTCTCTCTGTGTGACATAATAAATCTTTGATTTTTTTTGTTTGTGCCCAGAAGTTTTGAAGGAATTTGAAATTGTTTTTGTTGGGTTTTAAAGTGGCCAAACTTGAAATCTATACCCTGTTAGGAAAATTGAAGTCACAAACATGAAACCTGGCATTTCACTTATTTGTGTAGTCCTTGTCGGTCATAAATCTCCATTTTCGAAACTCACAAAAACTCAAATCTCCATAGCTTTATCTCTATATTAGATAGCCATGTGATAATGTGTACCAACAAAAACTTTCTACCAAACATGTTAAAAGCTTCCCTCTATTTCTAGTGTGAATTCATCAAGGGAAAAAAATGATATGATAAAAGAGAGAGAGAGAGAGAGACATGCACTTTCGTAGATTTTTAGAAAAGAGAAACATTGCCTGTAAGAATATACCATCTTTGATTTAGTCAAAGAAAAATTAAAGCGACTTTCCAAAATATAATTTCTTTACCTATTTTCTTTCATCTTGAACAAACAAAAAGAGTGAAAGTGTTTCTTTTTTTGTGTTTAAAGTAGTGAACGAAAACTTTTCAACTTTTCCCAGACTCCATTTGCGTTTTTAATTCACATCAAAAGTTCCACGCCTGTACAGATGGAGGATAAAGTATCACCTGGCTCAGGAACACTAATTTCAATCCATCTTTATGTATTGATTTTTTTTTTTAATTTTAAAAAGTTGATAACGATTAACAAACAGTATATGATAAATAACAGCAAAAAGGTATGTAATTTTGTACTGTCTAATGAAATTAAAGAAAAAAAAAGTGATTGAATATATATAGGAAGAGGAGTCTGTGTAAAACAGTCTTGTACTCTTGATCTATATGAAACCCAGAAAAATCTGAGAAAACCAGATCTTGTAGAATTTTACATACTCTGCGTTGTTAATGTAAAGAATGACTTTTGAAAAGTCCCAAATCAAGGTTAATTTGTGCCAAGTTTTGCCTTAGTTTGAAGATTTGAAAGGGAAAAAAACAAAGAAGCTGATTGTATCTTCCTTCTTGTTTGTATCTTTTCTTTTCATTCCTTTGTGTTTGTGTAAAGGGGTTCGTGGCTATCACTAGAAAACAAAGAAGAAAAGAGTAGAAAACTAACCAGAAAGCTTAGAAAAAGCAGCATGCCATAAAAGGATGAGGATTATTTTGGCTGAATTTTCATTTCCAGCTTTATGAATAAAACCTGAGTTTAACTTTTCCTGCATAAGGCTCATAATATCACAACAAAATAAGCCCAATATATACATAAAAAGAACGAAAAAATCAGTTCAATAAGGGTAATGTGTGAGCATCAAAAACAAAAATACGAAACCTGGGTTTCACAGGCAAGATTTTCTTCTCTAGATCCAAGCAATAAACCAGCAAAAGTAAGGACCTTGAAGCAGCTTCTTCTGAGGATCTTGTTCTGAAATCTCAACAGTTCTAATGCATGAATATTTATATTGTAATGCACACAGAAACCAGCAGCACAGAGAGGGAGAGAGAGGAGGGAGTGGTTTTTGATTTGAAAATAAAATCCAGAATCTAACTGCTATGTCTGTAATGCAATGCACCCTTTTCAAAAATTAACCACATGCTCTGTGGTTCTTAACAGTGAATGTTTAAAAGTATAGTTGCATTGCATTTGCATGTTTATGTTTGTTATGTTTATTGGGACATATGAATCTTGGGATTGGTGGTTGGCAGTGGAAGCCAACCTCCAACGTTGTACGGACAACTAACTGTCTCAGTGTCCCTCTTTGACCATTCGCTACGCGGGTAAATGGTAAATTGTTAAGAAACAGATAACGAGAGAGAAACAACAAGATATCATGTCAAATGAACTGTTACAGATATCAGATTAGATCCCACACCGAGTAGTTCAACTCTTCGACTCCTCTACTGTTACCGTTGCAGACACTTTGCGCGAAAGCATAGAACATGAGTTAATAAATATATCGATCCCAATGTTTTTTTTTTCTCTTTTATCTCATAACATCCTGTTGTTGGATTATTTCGCTCACTTTCATCTTGTCCACACTACACTAAATAAATAACATAAAATATATTATTTACTTGACAATTCTTTTCGCTATTTTAAAGTTTTTAATTAGGTTTTCTTTTTTAAGAATATTTATGAATTTAAGAAAACGTGACTAAAACTATAATAGCATGGCAAACGTGTAATATATTGATCTATCATTTACATATTGGGTAACGTACGCGTCATTATTTTTATTATTATGTTTTTCAATATAAGTAAATAACTAATTGTTATGATTAAAAAAGTTAGATCTTATTGAAAATCTGAAAACAATGAGATCATATAATAGTGGAACAAAAAAAACTATATTATTGTCTAAACCTTTGATATTTTGAAGACTTTTAGGATGTGTTATTATTGTCTTTTGCTAAAAGTTTTTATGATGATTTTATTATTCTATTATTATATGTTATTATTATTATTATTAGGAAATATGTTTCCAAAATTAATAGGTTGAAGAAGTAATTCGGTGAGTCATTTTTCATGAAAAAATTAGGAGTTGTTAACAAAATTATTGAAATAAGAATCATCGAGAGAGAAAAGAAAAAGAAGTTTTGGTTGTCACAAGAACACTATTAGAAGGGTGTTGTGGAAATTGTAAATGGAAAATGTGAAAGTAGTGAGCACTCTTCTTACTACTCATTTTAAACTAAGTGTTACATAGAGTCCCTTAAATGAAGCTGAGAAGGCATATATGAGCAGAGTTTCTTATGCATCTACAATAGGCAGTTTGATGTATGCAATGGTATGCACGAGATTAGATATTGCACATGTTGTTGGTATAGGCAAACGATTTTTTGTCAAACCCAGATAGAAAGCATTGGAATTTTGAGAAATGAATTTTAAGATATCTTCATGGTACTGTTGATATGAAACTTTGTTTTGGAGATTATAAGCTTAATTTGGTGGGCTATTCAGATTTAGATATGACTAGAAACATTGATTCAAGGAAGTCTACTTCAAGCTATTTGATTAAGTTTGTAGGGGAGTTGTGGCTTAGCAATCAAGATTGTAAAGGTATGTAACATTGTCTACTATAGAGGCAAAGTTCATTGTCATTATTGGAGCATGCAGGGAGTTGTTATGACGAAAGAAATTATTACAAGAGCTTAGCTTTGTGCAAGATAACTATCCATTATTTGTTGATAGTTAGAGTGTTATCCATCTTAGTAAGAATCCAACTTTTCATTCTAGATCCAAACATATTGATGTGAGGTATGGATACATGATGCTTTGGATGCTAAGTTATTGGAGTTGGAAAAGGTTCATACAAATGGCAATGATGTTGATATAATGACTAAAGAATAGCCAAGAGGAAAATTTGAAGTTTGTTGTGAGATCATCTATTTGGTGGTTATCACCACATAGTTGTGTGAGAGAGATTTGTTGGGTCTTGAATAATGGGCTCCCTTCCTATGTGGAGAAAAGACTCAAAAATTGAGAAGTCCATGTCTCACTTAACCTAGTGGAGAGGGAGCTAGAAAGTAATTCAAAGACAAAAAAAGTTGAGTTAGAATCCACTTAAAACCCTAACATATTGAGAGAGAGGAAGAGGAAAACATTTGTTCACGTATTTCACTAAGTTTTTATTGTAAAATTGGCATTATAGATCATGTTGAAAATTTGACAGCACGTTCAGGACATCCTATTCTTCATTATGATTGTTCAGATCTCTGACACGAGGTCTGAATTTGGAGAAATTGAGTTTGCACTACAATTGTGTATATAGGTTTTTTATCTTCATTGTTCTTTATTTGCAAACTTGTTGCTCTGCTTTTTGGTTAGATGTTATAGCATTACTTTGTGCACTTGATTAAGATTAATTTGTATTCTTTAATGATCATAAAGGACCTATTTCTTTGATTTGGACAACTTGTAGTGTTATACTTTTGCTTTGAAGGGTTTTCCACGTTAAAAATCTTAGTGCATTTGTATGTGATTTTGGTGATTTTTTGTTGTTATATAGATTAAATTTGTGTTTCTAAATAAGAATATTATTGTGTAATTTATTTTTGAAATTTAAAATATGTTTTCTCTATTTAAAAAAGTTATTTTTTATTTAAATGAGTTTATATGATAAATTTTATTTAAATATATTTTCTTATTTCTTATTTTAAATTATTGTTACATTAATTTTTCTTTTATCATTTTATGTAATTCAATACAAAAAAATTTTAATTATCGACAAATTTACTATTGATAAAGCCAAATTTACAGTTGGATTTTACTGACAAATTTTGAAATTTAATTACCGATAAATATTTCTATTAGTAATCAATTTGTCGATAAAGTAAGGTTCATTAGTAAATTAGAATTTGTATTGCAAATGACTATTTTTGTTGGTTTTATATCTCATGGTGCATTTAGTTAGTAAATTTAGTTAGTAATTTGTGATTCTTATTATTGACAAATATTTCCTTATGTCAATCCACAACAAAATGAGTTGTAAATTTCCTGCCAAATTTTAATGGGATTTTTTTTATATTAAGAAAAGATGGGTGAGAAGAAGAATATGAAAAAAAAAAGAGAAGGAGAGGAGAGGATAACACATGATAAATATTGTTCTCACCCAAGAGACTTCTGCAACAGTTGACAATTCAGGTAATTTACAACTCAATTAGACAACATTATTCATAAAAACACAAGAAACTTTTTTTTTGTATTTTTATCAAATAGTTGGTGTGCAAGCAATTTTAACATAGTGTGTTTACTTTTTTTAATGACTAAATTTCATCCACCTCATTGTCATGCATTCACAATTATCCCAATTTCAATTGCATGTTAATATCGACTCATAATTATACTCAAATCTTATTCCTAATATCTTTGAACTTATGATTACTCATCAAGTTCTAATCCCTTGAATCTTCAACAAGTAAAACATGCATTGAATTCAAAATTCAAAAATTACTAATAAATCAAATTGTATTTCTAGATTTATGAAATATTTCTTAATACCTCAATAACCACAAATCAAGCCATGAGATCAAGTTACATTAAACATTAAGTTTGAAAAATAAATATAACATGAATTAGAAAAGTAAGTATATATATAAACTTTCCTTAATATTCTTACACTGATCTCTCATGTAACTCATGTATAAAGTATAATTACAATAAATCTCACATTACAAACAAAAACAAAAAGAAAGAAGGGTAAATTATATCAAAATTAAGATAAATATATAATTCAATCATACCGATAATTCAACGTACTACATCTAATTATTTTTAAAACAATAAATTAACAAGTGAGCATAAACTCAAGAGAATACAAGATAAAAAATAATAAATAATACTACTTCTATA
Source organism: Vigna umbellata (assembly GCF_029865625.1). NCBI lineage: Eukaryota > Viridiplantae > Streptophyta > Magnoliopsida > Fabales > Fabaceae > Vigna > Vigna umbellata. Next base: position 27,416,799 of record NC_142169.1, read on the forward strand.
AAACAAGACAAGTTCATTATGTAAATAACTATACATACACAAATATGTATGGGGTGCTGAAACTCACTCTCAACTCCTCATCAATTCATGTATTAATTTACACAATTTAGATAATAAGTGAACTAAGTACTTTTCATTTTTAATTATAAGTTCATATAAATACTACAAATCATATAATAACTCAACATACCATCCAAAATATGTAACCTCAACAATCTAAATAACCATAACACAAATCCATTTAGTGCATTTCATACAATTATTTAGATACTAGCTGAAATAACAGACTTAATATTTACTAATATATATATATATATATATATATATATATATATATATATATATATATATATATATATCACCACATGAATATATAATTGAAATAATGGTATTGCAAAGAAATTAATAATGATTATTTCAAAGTTACAACTGGTCAATTGATTTTGTTATCCTTACGTTTAAGTTACTCTAAGAAAATATTAATCAGGTTTATGTAGCTTTAGTCGCTGAAATAATTTCTTTGACAATTAAATTTAATAAAAACTTACTGGAATTTTTTATAGTTACAAGAAAAAGTTGAATAATTCCTTTTCTGTTGAGAAGATATGTCGGAAACAGTAACTTTGACCATATCATTGATAATTGTGCGTCTCAAAGTACTAGAAGAATTTTTTTTTTAAAGCATTACTATTTTTCTTTTGTATACTAAATTTAAGAGTAGAATATAAGTTTTTGTCAATGAAAAATAACTGAATATGAACAAATTAAATTAAAATATACTATATATATATATATGTGTGTGTGTGTGTGTATTTAAGTTTATTATATATGTGTTTATTGGTAAAGGTGATTAAGAGATAATAATCATATAATAAAATTAGATTATGAAAGAGTGATGAAAGATGATTTGTTTGGAATCAAAATTAGGGTTTACAAATAGCATTGGGTTTGAGAGTTAGTTGAGGGCATTGAACGTTAGATGAGACGGAAAGTGAACGCGTCCGAGTGTTAGCTGTGTATGTCCCACAATTTTTTTTTTTTTTTGTCTTACTACAATTTTTCAAGTTTTGGTTTCAATTTTTTTAAAACTATCTATGTTTATTTTAAATATTTTAAAACATATTATTTTTCATCCACTAATTTAAATATTGTTTTTACGAACGTAATTAAATAACATTTTAAAACTGGAGAAAATGTATATTCTTTTAAAAATTAAAACTAATTTAACTAAGTTTCAGAAGATTAAAAATATTTTTATCAATAATTTTAATTCATCAATGGTTTGAAAAGTGTGATTTCAGTATCATGCTTATACTTTTGTTGATCCAATTGCATTGAAAATTGTACGAGAAAAGCCAAGGTGCCTCACAGAAATATTTAACGTAGTCTCATTATTTAACTATACTAGTTGTTGAAACTTGTAACATCAACACTTATCTCAAAATTTTCCAAAGAATAGAAATCTTGATAAAAATAAATAGTTAAAGTTATAATACATTATTGGATAAAATTTTTAACGAAACCAATCTTTTGGCTGTTGCAAAATGTTATAAGAGGACGTATTCATTGAATGTAATTGATTGGCAATGACGCAGCGAACCCAAAAGTTTTGATATGAAAGTTTTGTTTTGGCACATTCAACTTGACTCATGAGTTCTAATAATAGACTGGAAGAAAAGCAAAAGGTGAGATACCATTATACGTTGAACATGATTTCAGAAAACTAGTTTATTAGTGTTTGTTTTTTCCTAATTATGTTCAGAAATTAATGCTATACTATGAGTACATAAGCATTGCATGTTTTGTCGCTTGCATGTGACTGCACAAATCAAAGAGGATCCCAATACCCCATTTTCTGCCTCCAATTGCACAACACAACCTACTTTATTCACTTCAAATTACTGTCAAACATGCAAGTGTAAAACTTTCTTTCCATTTTCTCACCACTAATCTTTCTTTTCAAATGGCCCCAACTTTATGGTGTTGTATAAATTCTTAGTGAAAAGGTTGAATATTTTTATTGTAATGCAGAAAGTGAGTCCAAATAAAATTGTGTTAATTTTGTTCTCTCTCTGTACAGTAGTAGGGCGAAGTAAGTACTGGTTTCTAAAAGTATTTACCTTCTCTATGCTGTCTTTTTGCTTTTGTTCCGGTGGAAAGTTCCATTTCGATTTTTTAAAATTAAATTAAAGGAAAAAAATTGTTAGGTTCACCTTCAGTTTAACTGGTACAAAATCCAAACACACGTTAAATAATCTCTTCTTCCGCTTTCGGTTGACGTTTATGTAAGATATCTTATCAATCTTAGGACTAACATATAGTTACGCCTTAGCATGTAGTGACGGTTGATTTTTAGTCTATTTCGAAATAGGGTTAGAGGTGAAAGTGATTGTTTTGGAGGTTGAAGAAGACATTGAGGAGAAGCGTGGATAAGATGACAGCTAAGATTGTTGATAGAGTTAACTGTGTCGAGCCAGTGACATACTATAGCTATTATAAAAGTCTTCCATGATGATTTATCATTAGTTATATGTTTAAATCCGAGTACAGAAACATTCTCGTTTTTGTTTACATCATTTAACAAAACCTTTTACAACTAATATTCAGTTCTCAGAACTTTATAAAATTAAACGTTAGTGTGTACTGGAAAACTTCAACAGGGTTATATGTCCATTGCCAACGCAATGAAACTCGGGCCTAGTAAAAAAGGGAGACAACTTCAACACAGTTATCATAATTAAAATTTCACTAAAATTACACTCATTCAGACCTTAGATGAAAACTATAATTGGAATTTCCAAAACAATAATTTTGTTTGAAAAACATGACTAAAACACGAGAAAATGCAATTATGTTTTGTCCAAAAAAAAAAGGTGGAACAAAAAAGGAACTCTTGATTGTTGGAATAAAATGCAGGGCACGATCTATCTTGCACCACAAAAACTTGAGCAGTTAAGAGCTGGTACCGTGCCCTCTCTTAATGTAGCAGCTGATTAAACTTACTGGCTCGCAAACACTATGACGACCAGCTCGGCCAGCTGCGATGTACCAAGAGGACTAGTATGACAGAATCATTGAGTATTTCTACAAACTGATACCATTTAGATAATATTGATGAAAAACAAAGCTTTAATCCAAACACTATCAGATATATGAAATGCGAATTCCTGTTAACAATAAAAGAGAACTCCTATGATTTGAATCACCATAATATAATCCAAAACAGAGTCAACCAAGGAAACATGAGTGGGAATTGTGAAATCGGGAGGCAAAGAAGAAATTAGTACAACAGCATTAATTCATTCGTATTTCATATTTCAGTTACAACACAGTAATTATGAGCCAATCTTACTGAAGCTTATTGCTAAATCCTAACCAGTCAGCAATTCTATAGGAATTAACTGTTGCTGACAACCATTAAAAAGCATAAAAACCAATGTCATTATTAACTGAATTAAAATAGTGAATTCCCAACCGGGAAGAGGTTATATCAGATTTGAACACCTCATGTATCATTATTTATCCAAATAATACCAATAGAGAAGTCCACCCTCTTTGGTTCTATATCTGCAAAATTTAAAGCATGCAATACATACATGCATGCAAAGAATGAAATACTCATTTGTGTGGTATGATTTTATATCTTATGCAGCAACGGATTGCTTCTCCTCATAATCGTAAAGATTAAGAGCTTGTAGCAACTTAGGCCAAGATTCTGGGATCCCTCCTGGCAAATCAAACTCCAAGAGTTTTCCTCTGCTACGGTAAAATTCTTCCACAGGCTGACTCTGCAAGCATGATAGTTATAAAATTAATACAAATGAATTGGGAAATTTAACGAAATAATAACACAAATACCTTTTCACTGTATATTCGAAGCCTTTCTTTGACCACTTCTTCGGTATCATCTGAACGTGTAACGAGCTTTGACATACAATGTGCAGGAGGAAGAAGTGGAGCCATGACCATTCCTGGGCGCCCATTCTCACCCTTAATGCTGATGGAAGCAACATTAAAATTTCCTCCACATTGATCGCAAATTCTTCTACCAAGGCATTTGGCAAGCAGTGCTTCTTCTTGGATCTTCAGATTGACTACCAAGTCAATGTCAGTCACTCCTTCCAATATTTCCTGTTCACACAGATGTTAAGCACGTTTTTATTGCATTGCTGTTGTTAACAAAGTATGGGGAGGACAGAAAATATAGCCATTGTTTGGCTACTACAAGCACATAAGGTAATCAATATAAAGACGTAATACTCACCGCTTGCTTTATTGTTCGTGGAAACCCATCAAGAATAAATCCCGATTCACCTTTTGCTTCCCCATCAGCCAGCCTCTTCGACAATAGACTCATGACGATTTCATCGGACACCAATTTACCTTGATTAACAATTTCTGATAGCTGTAAAAAGACCAAAAATAGAAAATCAAAAAGTAAAATAGATGGCTGGGTAGATAAAAAATAAATATACTACCCTCCTACAATTTATTTGGTCAAAAACTAGGCTACTTTAGAAGTTAAAGCCGTGTTATCTTCAATTCATACCCAACAGCTTCCAATAAACAGATAAAAAATAGGGTACACCACATGATGCATTGAAATCAAAACCACCAAAGGTATGTATAATTAAAACCTCAAAAAAGAGATCAATAATAGTAAACAAAGCTCATACCTGTATGCTTAAAAACATGGAAAATAAAAATGAGAAGAAACCAAGACTCAAAATTCACGGATTCAGAAGACAAGAAGGCAGACTTTACTTATAACCTAGTAAAATAAATAGCATATATCCAACCCCAACAACAGAATAATCCTTTACCACTGTCAAAGAGGCGAATGCAAGAAACTAACAAAATAAACTATTTAAATTTCATAGATCGCGGCTCAGATTGTCAAAATAAAGTTAACCAACAACAAAAATATGCCACAAGTATTCAGTTTCCAGTCTTGCAAGCTGTAACAATAAGAAGCCCAAAAAAATAATTCAGATCCACTCAAAGCGTGACTCAATTTAATATCCCTGAGTTTGCACTATCATAACCATATGTTTCTCAAAAACAACATCACTGAAAGGGGACGAGCCACAACCTTTGGATCTCAATTCAGCCAACTGAGTGCATCGAATTCCAAAGTTAGTTAATACCAGAATGCACAACCTAGGACCAAAGGGTCACAGAATAACATCACTGTTTTCTCAATGAGCAATGACATCACTACTGTGATTGTAACTAACAAAAGCATAGATTCTTAACATCATTTCACACTAACGCATTAGATTTAGGTTTCACAACGCGTGACATAACACATCAACGTCAGAAATTCAAAGTCAACGAAATCGATAAAAGGGTTTTGAAATCCCCAGAGAGAGGTTGAGACCTGGGAAGAAAGGGGGCCGTTGGAGGCGAGCTCGCTACGGACGAGATCGCCGGTAGCGATATGAGGAACGCCAAGGAGGTTGCAAAGCCGACTGGCGTAGGTGCCTTTTCCAACGCCGGGACACCCCAGGAACACCCACTGGACATTCCTCTCCTTCTGCGGCGGCGCGTGAGACAGGAATCGCGCCGCGCAAGGGAGGTAGGGGGTGCGCTTTACGAGGCGGGTTATGGCCGCCATTGGAAACCCAGCTAGAGGCACAAGAACGCAGCGGTATTCTTTACAACGCTGATTGCGCACTCAGCAATGCATCCTTCTTAAATAAATTTCTTTTCTTCTTTTCTTTCTTTTTCTCCAACTGTTTACCCTATCTTTCTTTTTCTTAAATAACTTATTTTCTTTTTAAATTTTAGGTAAATTGTGTTTGTTCTGTTAGGTTTTTTTTTTACTATGACAAATGTTTATTTATTTATTTCCAAAATTACGAATATGAGATTTTTTTCTGAAAATTTACAAATAGGAACAAGTCTTGATAACTCTTGTACTCATGATTTTGGTGTTAATAATAAAGTCATTAAGATGAACAATAACTTCAACTTTAATTAAATACAAAAAAAAACACATTGAAATCGTGCATAATGCTGACTACTTCCTTATATTTTCCTTATATTTTTAATTTAACTAAAGTGATATTTATCTTTTAACGAATTTGGTATTTTTATTTTTATATTGATAATGGCCTTTGAAATAGAAGTCATATTCATAACATACAACTTCTATTTCTTACATTATTTTTTATTTTTATAGAAGTCCCAGGAGGAACACGAATTCTATTTTGCTCATTTCAATTTTTTTAACTATTTTGCATTTTCTAAAATTTTGATACACCAATATTTTTTAAACTATTTCTAATAATTTGTTTAATTAATTTTTATAATCACATATTTTTTAATTAAGATATTTATTTTAATAATTTATTTTTTTTATGATCTTTTAAATCTTAAAATGTTTTTTCTAATTATTTGATTTAAAAAATTAAATATTTTAAATTTATGTGTAAATATTTGTTTTTTTAGGTAATTTTTAATAACTTGATTTTTTTATATTATATTATTTATTAATTAAAATATTTGTATGATTTTTTTAAGATAGTTATTATAAAAATAATATGTAAATTGTCACTCGATATTTTATTAAGAAATAAATTTGGGAGAAATATTTAGAAGATCCGCGTATTACTGGGATCTAAATGGTTTGTCCTAATTATTTATGTTGCAAAAAATTGACACGTGGATAAAAAGAATTAACCTTTTATCTTTTAATCTTTTGAAAATTATATATTTTACACTAGTAATCATTATATAATCTATCTATTTTTCTTATACTAGTAACTAAATGGATAACTTGTTAAGAAAATACAAAAAAGATTAAAATTGTGAATTTCTTATTAGACAAATGATTTGTGTCCATATGTTTGATTGAGCCACAGAACATGCCACGTTAGTTGTTTCTCTCACTTGAACCAATAAGTTATTTTCACTTTGCTATGCAACGAGGGACAAATAGAAAGAAGGAAAAGTCTTCAATTGTTGTTCTGCTTCCTGAGACCGTGTTCCATGGCATGCTCTCTTTCTGCAACTCTTGTGTCAAATTCTCTTCACCTTAACAGAATCACAAGTCACTGTTGCTTGCATCTTCATCCCACCCTTTCACTGCACCAAAACCTTCCAATATATTCCAAGAATCTTCCCAAACTCTTAACAACTCAAAATCATGCAACGACCACACCCTTTGCTTCTGGCACTGCAGGCAAGTTTTGTCTCAATCTTTACTCTTTTCCCTTTCTCAAGTAAAGAAAAAAGATAAGTTTCTCAAATAGCATCTAAAAAGATCATACATTTTCCCGTTCTGAAGAAGCCATTTGTCAATTTTGATTGCACTGAAACTGCTGAATATATATATATATCATCGACCAATATGAGATTAATTTAATTAGAATGCACTGTCTGTTTGAATATATAGTCCTGTAAATCTTGTAATAATTTCTTTATAGTCTATAACAAGTTCTAATTAGTTGACAGCGTAAATTGTAAAATAGATATGCATGTATCTCACTCAAACTCTTGAAGGTTAACTGTTTCAATGGGTGTATGCGAACAGGAGTAGAGTCTCCCGTGTTGAGTGATGATACCACAAGTTCTCTGGATTCTGTAAAAGTGTTTGATTTGGAAGGAAACGGGATTCCAATTTCTGACTTGTGGAAAGATAGGAAAGCCGTTGTGGCCTTTGCACGCCACTTTGGGTGATTTTTATCATATTTACACAACATAAGTTTTTATATGTGGTAACTCCTGTTTATCAGTTGCTGAACAATAATTTGTGCTCCTTTTTATCTGTAAATTTGCAGGTGCGTGTTGTGCCGCAAAAGAGCTGATTATCTTGCATCCAAGAAGGTAAAGTTTTCTGCTATTTTATTTCTCTTTTCTCCTGTTTTTGTCAATTGTTTTATGTTCCAATAAGCTTCCACCGTAACTGAAGACTCGTTTGATTACTGCCAGAAGTTAGGAGGTTGCTTTTAGAACCGAGTCTTAGAAGTTTATTTTGGTTCTTTGCTTTTGAGTTTATAGTATGCACTAGATATCCATCTTTATTCAAAATGCTGATTCAAACACGATTCATGGTTTTTGTTCCCTTTCATGTGATAAATGTTTGAACTTTGGATAGCTTCCTTTTGGTGTAATCTATATTTTGCTTCACTAGTTCTGACGGAAAATATCCTTACCATGAGATGGAAGGTCAAAGCATGAGTCATTTTTCTAAAATATAGTTTGCAATGGAAAGTTTTGGCTTGAGGAATCACATTTCATGAGAAATGTTTAGTGGTAACATTTAAATATTTCTATTTCACCAAGATTTGCATGCCTAATAACATGGATATGTTCTGCCAACAGGATATAATGGATGCATCTGGTGTGGCACTTGTGTTGATTGGACCTGGGAGCATTGATCAGGTATATCAGAAGAAATTATGGTGAATGTCTGTACTTTTTAATCAGGTCTGTTGGGTTAGATTTTATTTTCTTCTTTGGATGCTGAATTTTCTTGTACTGATCCATCATTTTATTGGCAAGGTTAATTAAGCTTAAGTCCTCTTAGAACATTGTTTTCACAAGCTTCAGTTTATAGTAAAAAAGATTCTTGCTCGATTATCTTCTTCAATTGGAGTCTGGTTTGTATTTTAAGTGGAACCACTACTGTCCAATAGATATAATTCTCATTGCAAGACTCCCAAGTATTAATTTCTTCTTTCTCTTATCATCTGAATGTTCTGGAATGTGTTGCTAATACCATATGTTGGTACAGGCCAAATCCTTTGCAGAGCAATCAAAATTTCAAGGAGGTGCTTTGCAGATAACCTTAGGCTTGTTATAAGTTTCGTAATTTATACATCTCATAGCAGCACTTTGACATGACTCTGTTACCTCTTCTAGAAATCTATGCAGACCCCACACACTCGTCATATGAGGCCTTACAATTTGTTTCTGGAGTTTTAACCACATTTACCCCCAATGTAAGTCACACGCCTCCAGATCTTTTATTAAAAATAATGCATAAATCACCAGTGGCCGAATGGCATATGTTTATCTATTGAGGTTTTTGTTAATTGCACAAAGAATATTCCATGTCAATTTCAGCTGTTACACTGCAGGCAGGTCTTAAGATAATACAGCTATATAGGGAAGGTTATCGACAAGATTGGAAGCTTTCATTTGAAAAGGATACTGTTACCAGAGGAGGCTGGTATGTAAATAAATTATCTTATGCTGTTTTTTCCAGATTTCTAGTCTATATCGCTCGTATGGTGTGTTATGATATACTAGACTCTCCCTTGTTAAATTAATCTTACTACATCTTCCAAGACATTCTGAAATACAATAGATATATTATGAGATATATTTCCTAGTTTTTCTAACAGATTCTAAATCATTTCTCCATGTTTACCCTTTGGTGCATAGCTGAATTCTCTTAACATTTTCTCTGCTTTTGAGATTGTGGCAGGAAACAAGGAGGAATTATAGTTGCAGGCCCGGGTAAAAATAACATCTCATACCTTCACAAGGTATGATATTCTTTGCTACTTGTTAGCTTAACAGCAAATAGCGTCAATCGACATAATATTCATGGCATATAAACATTTTTCTGATATCATTGTGTGGAATATGTTCATGAGAGCAGGACAAAGAAGCAGGAGATGACCCAGAAATTGAAGATATCTTAAAAGCATGTTGCTCGTGAAGAAAGAAAGAGAAGGAGCCCTTCTTTCTCTGCTTTATGTATCCTGCTTCCTGAAGTGTTAATCATATCAAACATACGGCATCGTACATCATATGTAAACTGCTTCTTATGCTGAGTGGGTTTTCTTGAGTTTCGGTTAAAAAATAACGTTATTACCCGCAATTTATCCAAAGATAACTCAAAGTTTGGAATCTAATACATTGGGCTGTTTAACCGAGGATTCTGTCGATTATTTCAAAATCTTGTATATAATAATTTTCCTTCCATTTCACAAGGTGAAACCTTCGATTCCGTTCTTTCCACTGATGGAATGGAGGAATAGGTTCATTGAGCACTTTATTTCATTTTCCAGTTTGCGATGGAATGTGCTGGAGTTCTAAAACAGACTTCCATAATCACTTTCCAGTTTCCGCTTTTTAAATTAGATTTATTTGTTTGACCTTTATTCATAATTGTGTTAAAAAACGTGGGAGCCGGTGTTAATTTTACACGTTCTAGAACAATATTTCTTTTTCTTTAATTCCTTGAGCTTCTCTTAAACTTGTGATGCTGAATTGAAATATCAGTATTACAACTTAGGATGACAGGTATAACTGGACATAAACATTGAGAATAGCTAATTACACGATTTGATTCGACGGCACTTGGTATCATTCATTATTTTACAGCTATTTTGATTACAGATACATGGGAAGCTATAAGCACATACATTATATACAGAGTTAGGAGGGGGGAAATGGCACATCTTATCTACTATTTGTACAAAATTCCTGTAAGTTGTAATGGAACTATTCAATGCTTACTTCCTGTGCAACCAACTGTATAATGATTTTCTGGTGACCTTCAACCTCACTAGAATTGCAGGTCTCCTGGTCTGAAACCCCGTTAATGTGGGTAATGCATCCTCTCCTGGTAGTGCTCCTATTTTGAGATTTGCAAAGTTGGGGTGCTTTAACTTTGGTGTGTCACTTAGCGCTAATCTGGTTCTGGCAGAAAAAACTTCCAGCCCCAATTCGTTTCTAAGAAGTTTTATTATTGCCTCTTGCACTTCTAATATGCGTTTATTTGGATTTTCGTCTACTTTAGTAGCTCCTATGACGATCAAGATATCATCATTTATTGAATGTCCTGCGTCCACAAATGTCAGCTATAAGTTATATTTAGATACATACATATATATATATATATATATATATATATATAGATATATATATATATAGATATATATTCTTTTGGTGTTTCCACCCGCTTCCTTTCAAAGTTCATATGAAGATGAATACTTATATGGCTAAAATTTCACATTCATACCTAAACTGTAATTCTCTTTGATCATACGAAGAACTGCAAGAACAACCAAACGAGCTTCAACCTGTTCACAACGTTGGTTTCATCACAAAAAGACTTTTAAGAATTTTCCAGATCAAATGTAACTAACAAAATATTGCTTATTTTATAAAATTGAGAGCAGTAACAGAAACAAGAAGGAAAGTAAATGAAATGAAATGCTGCAATCTGAATTATTCATTTGGTACTTATAGTTGAACAAACTTTAGCTTTTGGTCCCTACACATAAAAATCAGTCATTTAGTCTGCATGCATACTTTTTTTAATCTCTTTTAGTCCTATGACTTTAAACCGTGGGAACTAAGAGATTAAAAATTACATGTATAAGGATTAAAATAATATTTGTTGGGATTAAAATGGATAATTTTTAAGCAAGATCAAAACGTAAAATCTTATGCCAAAAAGATTAAATGAGTAATTAAACCTACATTCTATTATTGACTGAAATTCATATAAGGCTCACTAAATCATGATTCATGAGTTCCAATCGCAATTTAGTGGGACTCACATGAAATTCGCACAATACTTAAGAGCATCTTGAAAAGATAGTTCGCTAGCATTTCTATTAACAAATGTCCTTCAACCGTGCTAGAGTTGAGACAGTTTCATGAAAAATATTAACTGAGGAATTTATAGGCACCTTTGTGAGACCTTGAACATCAATTGATAGGATGTCAGCTACCCTCTTTAGCAGGTGAGCAGCAATTTTTTCAAGAAGTAGACTTTGGGATCTCTCTAATTCAGATTTATTGCTGAAAGAAAATTCTCCTTGCATCTCTCTGTTATCTTGTATCACTCCTTCACACCATTCCTCAATCAATTCTTCCAGATAGCAGTCATTGGGTTTATACCTGCAATACATAAGTTATTTAGTTTGCAACTGAAGCGATGTTGGTGTCAAATGATATTCTGGTCATTCCCTTCAAAGTACAAGATAGTCCTGGACCACATCCTTCTGTTCAATCCTTTGTATGCTACAATGTTTGGGAACTCGTTATATTGTATACCAGGATGACAATGGAAGTAAAGAATTAGAATCAGAATTCCCTCTTCTTCCTTGGACAACGAGGGATTCCAGTTCCTTTTAAATTCAAGGATACCAAAGAGGATCATGGTATAGGTATCACTTCAGTAAAGCATATCGTCTCATCTTCAATTTGGGTCACGCCAAACTCAATACCAAAAACTAGTTTATGAGATGAAGGTTGTCCTAGTTTTTATAAGGCTCTACTTTGATAATATTTACAGTGGATGTACTAAACACCTTTCTTATGCATAATATTGGACATCTGTAGCATGAAGCTTGTATGACCATTTTTTATATTGAATTGGGAAAGCTGAGGCCAGGCAGGCTTTTGGACAGGCGAAGATGGCCCAGTATCATGTCTATGATAGGGGGCTCTGGTTCCATCTTGAATTTGAAGTGAACCTAATGTAAACCCCAAAAGCTAGCACATTAGATGGGGGTTTCCCGAGCCTTTATAAGCTCTAGTTTGCTATACATATATAATTGATTTGGGATCTGAACTTCCCAAAAACAAACTTTTAGCACCAATTCACTATGGGAGAAATTATAACCAAGCAAACAACAACTGATAAAATCAATCAGGGCCTAATAGAAAAGAAACAATATTGAATAGGATCACTCATACCAAAGTTAACATTATGAATGTAGCATCAGCGGTAGACTACTTTATGTATGCAATTAAGTGCATATAGAGCTTGAAATAACATAAACCTTGCTGGGCATAGGTAATTCAGAATTATACTTGAAATTTGAAACCATTGAGAAGTGATCTCACAAACATCCAAATGTGTTAAAAAAGTTATGGACATATGATTTAAAATGGAACAAACAAGGTCTACATGGACACACATAACTTAGAAAAGATAAATTGTCCAACTTATCTCTGACGTGAGTAAAGCTAACATACCCTGCCTTTCGCATATCCTGGTATATAGCCAAGCATTGTTGCACCTCATGTAGGGAGCCATATTTACTGCGGGCCTTCAGAAGTGTGTTGTATGTTATCTGAGAGGTAATTAACAAAATCAATATAGATAAGATGATAAAGATGAAGCATACAATGTTAATTTTTCCCTAGATCACAAGAAAGTTTTCATTTCCCTTATTCTCAGAAATTTACTGTATTATACATTGTCTGTCATTTCCTTTTCTGTGAGTAGATATTTCAACCATCCTACTTATATTTTAGTTGGCTTTTATGGATGTAGAATGGCCGCCTTATCCAAGTTGCATTGAGTTCATCGATAGGGCTATCTAAATTTACCATTTTGTGAATATAACAACTAAAGTCACTGGGCACTTACCAAATTTGGTCTTATCTGGTAGCTTTTCATTTCTTCATATAATGCTAATGCTTGCATAAAATTCTTACTTTCAACACAAACCTGTGAACCAAAAGGCAAAATTCCATTGTGTCAAAGACCATATAATTTAAAGATAGTAAAAGATGTCCCTTGAAGTGTACAGGTAATTTCATAAAATAAAATGTGTTCATTTTGACAGAATAACTTTTGACCTTAATGGCTGTCGTATATGCAATAACATCAGGTTTAATTCCAGCATCAGCCATGTTCTTCAAAATCTGCATGGGAAACATGGTCATCTCATCAGAGAACTAAATGCATGACCATGATATGAATAAGCTAAGAACAACAATATTTACTCTCTGCACATCAATATTCAGGCAGACTATTATTTCACAGTAATTATTTGAAGTATGATTTTTATGGAATATGACATTATGACTTCATGGTAATAACAGCATCGACAACAAAGCTTTATCTCACTAGGGGAGGTCAGCTGGAATATGATTTCATGGTAAGTTTCCAAGAATGGTCCCATAATCACTTTCCATGTTTACAATTGAAACATGACAATTTTGAATTTCCTCTATCGTCTATCTTGCAGCTATAATTTTGCCTTGTAAATATTGTACTTTTTAACATTTTGGAGAAGAGTTTTCCCATTACCTGCTCTATTCTATGCCTCGGTGGTTTTAAGTACATAATCTCTTAGCTAAGCTGATTTATCAAGCTAAAAAATTGAACTAATCGATCATATTAAGATTAAAAAATACTTTGAAGCTGTTCTTTTAGTGCAAGTGATCCATAAAAAATTACAAATATGATAAGAAACACATGACATTCCCTGTGGCAGTGTTACCAAAACATCAATCCTGATACAATTTGACTAAAAAGGTTTCCAAAAAAATTATGCAAAATAGATGCAAATATATAATACTTTAGATTAATTATAGTTTTACCTCAATGGCACCCTCCACGTTTGCTGATGCTCCACAGATATCTATCAAAATTGACCAGCTAATTTGATTAGGGGAAAGGCCTACTGTTTCCATCTCTTTGATTAATGCTTTTGCATGGTAATAATCAGTACCACAGGCCTTCAGTAAAATATTGTATGTTGTTGTAGTTGGTGTGAAAGGGAACCTCTCAGCAAAATTCAAGATGTGTGAATTAGAAATGCCATTTGGCATAGTAGTAACATTATGCACAAGTCCCGGTCTTATATTGTTGTTGCAGTCTTCACCAAATGAACTTGACATCTTTTTTCCCTTCCAAGAATTGAAAAAGCGAAAAGCCCTGTCATATTGGCAAGCTTCAACACAGGCATTTAAAATGATGTTGAAACACTGAGTATTAGGCTCGCAGCCAGCCAAAAGCATTTCTTCAAATAACTGAATTGCCTGCTCTACAAGCCCTGTATGTGCACAGGCATTGATTAATGATGACCATGCGACAATATTAAGAGAAACACCAGCAGAAAGCATGTCTTGCTTGATTGTTAGAGCCATCTGCCATAACCTCGCATCTGCGAAGACCTGAAATTGGTGTGGGGAGATGTCAAATGTACTATTTTTGTTACATAGTTCTTCAGTGAAAAGAGCTGAACGAGAAGGTTGTAGATTCCATGCAATATCAATGAAATTATGGTGATGTTGAGTCTACAATAATATACCTTTATAATTGTGCTGTAGGTAAAGACATCTAATTTTAGCTGTCCCACTGATTCCAAATGCTTAAGTTCCCTATAGATGTCTTGAGCCAGATCAACTCTTCCAGCAACACAGCATGCTTTCAGTAGGATGTTATAAGATGTCATATCTGGTTTTAAACCAAGATTCTGGATTTGTAGAAGGAATTTAGCCAATATGCAGTATTTGCTCAGATGAAGAAAAACTTTAATGCTCCTGCCAACTCTTGGCATGACAATAAAAGCATATGTTGTCAATTAATATATAAAGTTATGCAGAAGAAATCTAATTAGTCTTCTTTTCTTATTTTTAAGGGATATCAGATGAAAATAATATAGACATAACTCGTTCGATGTTATCCAACACATTAAAAATTATTGAGAAAACAAGAATTGTAAAGACAAGTGAAGTGTTCATTAAAAATAATATATGCATGGATGCGTATCTCTGTTCTGGAGTTCTGCCTTTTTATTCTTTGTGTGTTCACATGTGTGTTCACATGTGTGTGTATATGTGCATATGACAACTATATTCGAGGGAAACAAGGGTTACCTGCATATTTTGATATAGATTTAATGTGTAGCTAAGATCATGAGCATTCACATTCATGAGGCTGTTGAAAACGTATATATTTGGAGTGATCTTCTGATTAAGCAAATCCTGCACCAGAAATTGTGTAAGTGTATGCTATAATATGCATCAGAGAAGTGAATAAATATTACAAAAGCTTGTATTGAGCTTGTAAGCCAACATCATAACCACTAGCTCGGTATTTATCTATCAGAACAGTCATATTTGATATTTTGAAATTCTAGGAGAGTGCCATTTTAGGAAACATGTGAAGCCAAAATTACCGAGTATGCCAAAACATAATCAAAAATTAATTACAGTTTCTGTATCCCTAGCCTGAGGAGATAATCTCTCTCCCATTGTCATTGCATACCTTTTGACAAATTTAGGGGATGTTAAGTGAAATAAAAAATTTAAAACTAGATAGACTATCCCCATATTATCAAGAGCATAGCATAACTATACAGGGTTCATGTAGGCACGTAGTTCATCCTTTTATAAATTACTATCCCTTTAAAGGGAACTAAGTACTTTATTTGTTGTGCAGTTTAAGAGAACCTGGTACTTTATTCGTTGTGCAAAGAATTCAATATGGTGTGCAGAGCTTCGGAGAGAATTCAGTTACTATGGACTATCCTATAGAATTCATTATGCTATTGTAAACAATAGTGCATCAAATTCACCATATATAGTAAAGGCTTAATCAATGAATCCAAATTAAGTTCACATAAATATAGAATATGATTTGATCTCTATATGCTGACATAAGTTTGAGATGTTCAATGCACATTTTTCAAAATATTAGCTTTATCGTTTTTCTAGTAGTTATGATTGTATATGAAAGGAACTTGGGTATTATGGAGTTCCTAAGTCCATCATTGAGTAGTATGGAATGCTCAGTGGAGTATGGTTTCCCCTCTTAATAGTTAGTTTTTGAGGGTAGTATCCCTCCCATAATACTTATCACGATAGTACTAGTTTGTTAATGAACAAATGGCAACCCTAATGTCATCTCTTCTCATTTCCCATGCAACAGCATTCTTGTGCTTGAATGCTTTCCTTTACTGCTTCATATTCAACTAAACCTTGGTGATTAACATTTGAGTAGGAATCAATAAAATAATCCTCATTATGTAAGACATTTGTGCTAAAAGATTTACTATTTATCTGGGCTACAATCTCACAACCAATTAATTCTTCTAAAACCTTTTAATTTAAAATGTCAATTAATCCAATGCAGTGATCATAACCACTAATAGCATAGCTCTACATTTAACAGGAACAAGAGCAAAAGAGCGCATAAACATGGGGGTTGTAGCTTGTAAGTAACTGGCACTGTATGCTACACCTAGGAGAATAAATTAATAATGCAGAACTCATATATGTACCAGAAAATATAAGTATGGTTTTGAATTGCATTAAGACAAGTTGAAGTGAGTCAATGTAAACTGCCACAGAAAATACCTCATATATGTACCTAGATTTCATGTAATCACGACATAGACCACAAGCATCAATTATTGCCCGGTATATGTACATATTGGGAGTATCCACATGTTTCTTCGATAGCTCATATGTTTTCAAAGCAGAAATCAAATCCCTCCTTTTTCCAAATTCTGATATAATACTGCAGAACAATATCTGTGCATGGGGAAGAAGACATGCATACCTGAAAGAAGTGATAATATCATTCTTATCATAGGGAAAGTCGACATATATCGACATATATTGAATTCACTAGTTTAGATTAGAAGATATAAATTAAAAATTAACTTCACAAAAGTATAAACAGACCATATATTAAAAATCAAAGACAACACATTCAAATGGAATCAAAATGCTCTAGAAATTGAAACAGTGTCTTTTACAACAATATAAAACCATACCTAACAGCTAAAATTGGTTTCCGACTAAGAACACAGCGTTTAATTACGTCAGACGGCTGAACAAGTCCCCTGATTGATATCTTGAAACCTGAAAGAAGAAATTAATGAATTTTATTCATCACAAGTCACAACAATGTCAATCATTAGGAAGCTGCTCTAATATTTTCTCCCCGGAAAAAGGAGTTCACTCAATTGATATTGATATATTGCCACCAGTTGTACTATTACAACTGGTTGTGGCAGTAGTAGTACTAAAGCTATGGTTTTTTTTTTTATCGACAATGTTAGTTGTTAGTATTTTTGTTAGTAGACAGAGTTAAACTTACACCTTCTCCCACCCTCCCTTTCAAACCTACCAAACCAATCTTATATTTCCAAATTTTTAGTAGAGAACCCACAACCTCTCTCACACTTTACCACTAAATCATCCTTATATCTCCCGTGCTAAAACTATGATGGTGGGAGTGCAATATACACTTAATTGATACTAATTTTCTGTATCTCTTTTAGTTACATCATATGACATATCATATCTACATTTCTCTCCCTTCTATTTCTATCTCTCGAAGTGTCTCGTAGCGTTCATACATAATTTTTCATTACTCAATGAATGCACAGCATAAATGCTAGTTAAGATATAAATTACACAACTAATAAAAATTTATGCTAATTAAGATTGCAGGAAAATTATTACTTTTTATACATAACCAAAAGCGATACTAGTAGAGACAACTCCACTCAGAAGCCAATGATCAAACGTCAATCCTTAGTCAAAGAACACAAGTCTCAAATTACTTATGTCAACTACTTTGGGGTGATTATCGTAAAAGTGGACAAATTTGCATGTGTATTTATGAGGATAGATTATATAAGATAAGATTATGAGGTGGATCTACACTACTTAGAAAAGGAAGAAAAATAAAAAGAGAATGGAGCCAAAAATAATTACGTGTGAGAATCTCCATTAGTTCAACAGCCTCCTCAATTTGGCCGCACGTGACCAAACGGCAACACTCCTTCGCAATGGCATCAATCGAAGAGCCATTAAGATGAGAAGCTAGAGAAACTGCGCGATCCTGCACTCTGTTGAGAGTGTGAACAACACTCCTTACCTTGTTCCCTCGAATTCCTAACAGAACCATCTTGGCCAGAACCTCAGCATCGACCCCAGAATCAATGGCATCCTCATCGAACACTTCAAATTCCTCAACGAGCTTGGAATCGGCGCTGAGAGAGAGGGGGGCTTGGAGGGCGCATGAAATGTTCCAAGAGGAATAGAAAGGAGCGAGCTTTGGAATAGAGTGTTTAATGGAGAAGCGATAGGGTGCTGCAGAAGAAGAAGAAGGAAAAGGGGTTGTGACAGAGGAGCCAAGGATCACGAAATCTCTCATTATTGGTGATGATGTTGTGATTCTTGGCCAACCGTTTGGTTTGTTAGGAAACTGTGATGGAAGGGTTTATATGGGTTTTGGAATTTGGATTGGATTGAATTTTAAAGGAGCATGTTTTTTCAACATTATCGTACCCACAAATTCCGTTTCCCTTCACGCAACCCACATTATAATTTTGCCTTCTTCTTCACTTTTCTGTAGAAAATATCTAGGAAGCATCTAGCTCATCGACATTACTGACAAGTTCCTTGCAGATTTTATTTTTTGGTTTTTTCTCGACAGCCAGATTTTTTTTTATTTGTTAGAATTTATTTAAAATGATAAAATCAAGTGCGACAAGTAGAATAACAAAACTTAGAAAATTGTTTTTAATAAATTTTAATTAATAATAAATAATGCATATGGTATTCAACATTGATCTTAAAAAATTAGCACGTGCTCCAGTTTCAGTTAGACAATTAAATTAACTTAATATAACTGAAATTGAAAAAAAAAATTGATAGTATATTTTAAGTACTTAAAGTTATTTCAACTGAAATTCAAACAACACTTAGTGCTGTATTTGAGATAATTTTAGTTAGTTCTCACTTTAAATATATATTGCATAAAAAATTAGGTATGTAATTTCATTTAAAAATTGATTTATTACATTAATAGAATAATATAATTTTAATAAAACTTTAAAATATGAATAATAATCTAATGTTATCTTTATCCTTCAATTTATGTTCCAGCATAAAATGTTTTCATAAGCAATTTATATATAAGGTTAGGACCCCTGAAAGAAAATTAAACTTTTGTTTGACAAAATTTGAGATCAAATTTGATTTTAAAACTTTCAACGCGACACCCACATATAATAAAGATTTTTTATCATTACAATTACCGCATTTTAAGAACTATTTTTTTTTTCAATTGATTTATATAAGTTTGGTTTTCTTTATATACTTCAGTTTTGTTTATCATTTACAAAATATAATTCATATTAAAACTTACATCTGTTTTCATTATTGTTAATAAATATATTAAATTTGATACAAAAAACATATGAAATGAGACAATAAATTTAATGCATTTATAAATAAATAAATGAAAAATACTACACCACTATATGTTTTGAATCCTGGACCATCACCTCTTTGTCCTAGATCTAGGACTTAATCCCAAGAGTGAAGAAAACACACACATATATATATATATATATATATGTGTGTGTGTTTTCTTCACTCTTGGGATTTTGTCCTAGATCTAGGACTTAATCCCAAGAGTGAAGAAAACACACACATATATATATATATATATATATATATATATATATATATAGACACACACACCAATATAGTAGGTAGTGCCCCTATTATAAACCTATGAGACTTCATAAATCATCTTCATCTACAAAGAGGAAACCATAATATTAATACAAGTTTTGTTTTGCACCCAGAGGAAAAAAGTTAGAACAAATGTTATCTAGATGAAGCTTTGTATTTGTATTAAAATGGGAGCTTCAATAATTATTCTTTTGACAAAGTTAACCTAAAATTACAGTCCTAAGTAAAGTTAAGCATCTATAAGAGTCTACTTAATTGTGTTTATATTTGTATAAATTCGTGTTATAAAAAATTTACTTGTATAATTTATAAACATTTGTATTTTCATAACAAAAATTTACTTAATTCGTTACACAAATACTGGATTTTAAGTTAAATTAAACTTAGTATGCAAGATAATTGATATATTTTGTGGATAAAACATGTTTAAACCAGGGTTTTCCATGGACTTTTGCCTAAGTATCCAAAAGAGGAGTTATCAAAATTGATAAATAACAAACAAGTGGTTATCAAGTTCACAATTGATTACCCTATAAACAATTACATAACCTAAACCCAATTCACTAATTGTCATTTACCATTCCGTCCAAGTCCAACATTTATCTTGTCTTCACTTTGAAGAATTTTTCCATACCAAAAAAATGGTTAAAGCAAGCACATAATGTGATCATTTTGTTCTATATCCATATCTCACTTCTGCATGGAGGAAAACCATCTGAAAATAGATTAACCATGAAAAGCCAATGACAAATCGGAGGAAGAAAATTGTTTCAAGTGGTTGAAGCAACAACACCAGAGAAGGAAAGGGAGAACCATCGACTTGAATCGAAAAGGATTTACATTTTCTGTGAAATAAAACTTCATTTGATTGGTATTGGTGCAAGAATGGTGTACAGTAAAAGAAAAGTGACAATAATAATTGCACCCCCTAGAGTGAAAGTGGGACTATTCCAGAATCTGAGGTTTGATCTCTCTGTTCTCTTAATAGGATCAACCTCCTCAGAAAGAGGGTATTCTGAACGCCTTGGATTCCAACTCACATACTTATCTGAAAATTTGGAGAAGGCTTTTTTGCCCCCTTGCTTCTTCAATTTTGACCATGCCTTGTCCCAGTCTGTTGAAGATTTATCACCTGACACATTCAACCATAACCAACAATTACAATAACTTGCAGTCACTTCTGCACTTTGTTTAATGGATTCAATTCTTCTGGAAACAAACAAGTTGAAGAGTAAAAGTTTGATTATATATTCATTCTATTTCCTTTCTTTGTAATGCAGACAAATTCTCATTGTACTAAATCCTGGCTAATTATCAGAGAAATGAAAACTACAACGATTGAAATCCAGATCATTTTGTTTGTACAGAAACTGACGAGACAAAATTTAGCTATTGATCTTTTAGGTAATCTATGAATGTTTTTAACCTAAAACTAACATATCGTCACTTTTATGTCAGTAATTTTGATCTAAAATGCTCTTCCCGTTACTTGATCAACAAAAACAGAAAGAGATATTTTAGCTTCAGATTAAAAAAAATCATACATTGAACTTCTCTTACAACTACATATTTGTTTCTATTTTGCTCTTAAAGTACTATCATACATGTTCATCATCACTATAATTAGGGGAAAATGAAAAATGGTGATGGTAGAAGAATAACTGTATACCCTTATTATTGTTATCGTCTTTCGGTTGAGATTCCTTGGAACAGAGAAGCTTGAAAGGTTGGTATCGTGAAGAAGAGAAACGATGCGATATGAAAGGTGGTGACGAAAGATGTGAATAAACATCCATTTGCATGCAATTGAATTTCAATTTGAATTCCAAAATTTTTCAGGTGGAAGCCAGGAAAAAAGATCGTCACCTGTTTCTTATCCTTTCATTTGGATCTCCAAATTCATCACCTCCTCACAATTGTTCTTCCTTTTTTGTCCCTCGACCTCCACAACCTTCATCTATAAATTTTATATTTTTATGATATAATGTTGTAATTTTCAACATAAATATTTTAGTTAATTTAATTGAACATAATTGTTTATATTAATAGAATGAATAACTGAAAATTTTAATAAAATAAATTTATAAAATAACCTTTTGAGATGGTTACAAACATTATATCATTATATGATATAGTCTTTCTCAAACAATTATACAATATATCAATTCTCCTATTGTTTATGGTATACAAGACCCCTCTTATTACATTTTGTAATATTGTCGCAAGCAACATATAACTAAAGAAATTATTTATATAAATGATGTATCATTTTGTAATATTTATTTTCTCACTCTATTGCATTTTTGTTATTATTTCTATTAAAATATATTTTTTCATTCTATTAATACAATAATAAAGTATTTATTCGATTAATTTTTTAGTTATTTATTATATTAATATAATTAACTATAAATTATTTAATTAAAATATTAAAAAAAGTAAAAAGTACAATATTGTTACAATAAAATATACTTATGTAAACTATTCAGTTAAATAAATTTTAATTTCCTTAATAAAATCAATAACTAATAAATTAAATTAAATTAAAAAAAATAATTTAAAATTATTAGAGCAAGCACGTAAAACAAAAAAATTAACACTCAAGTCGTCATATCAAACACGGCTTCAGTTTGAATGCAAAAAAATCATACGAACAGAAGTCATAATAATAAACACGATAAAAAAAATATAAAGAGCAAAAAGTAAAATATTCCACGTAGCGTGACTTTTAATAAAAGAAAATTTGATTAAATATGTTTGTAATTTCTTAATTTTTTTAATGAAAATTAATTAATTATTCTATGAAATTTTCATCAAATTTAGTTTTTTTTTAATTTTAAAAATATGTGCATTTAATTTTTTAAAATAAATTTTGTTAAAATTTGGTTAAAAAATTAAATTAAAAGATTTTCAGAGTTAAAAAACTAAATTAAATTAAAATTTCAAAAAATACTAATTTTACTAAAAATTAAAATATCAAAATATGTTTAACTCGGCAAAATTTTTAAAGTAAAGTCGTGCATCCTCGTAAAATTTCAAATAAGATAAACAAATTATCCAATTTCATAATATTTTAAAAAACAAACCCCATTACGTAAATACCATTCAAAATTTCCCACTTTTCATACATAACCTGTTAAGTTTACTATTAAGAATTAAGAAAAGGTATACTGACATATTTATCAAGGTTCTTTATATGGTACTTCCTTCTATATAGAAATTTGCATTGTTTCTAATAAAATAACGGTTATACTTTTCTAGTTTTTTAAGAGGTAGTCACTTCTTAATTAATTTTATTCGAAAATATTATGCTTACTAAAATTTAACTAAAAAATATGAAACTTATTAAATTTTTATAATATAAAAGTCAAAGATATTTTAAAAATAGAAATTGAATGATTTAATTATGAAAAAAAATACATCCACTCTTAATTTTTTTAAATGTGAATTTTTTAAATATCATTCATATTTTTATTTTAAAATAAACCTTTTTAATTATGTATGTTATTATTAACCTTCATACTCTTTATTTTATAGATATTTATACTTATATTTTGTTACTATTTATTTTATAGATATTTATACTTATATTTTGTTAATATATATATATATATATATATCAAAGTTATATTTAGTATAATTATAAGTTAGTAAATTTAATCTTACATATTTTATATTAAAACACTATTTTTTTAAATATAATTTTTATATTTTGATATGAAAAATTGTAATGGGTCAAAATATAATTTTTTTTAGATATATGATTAATGTATGTAACTCTCATTTTAATAGTATCAAACTACTAAAATAAAACGTTACATATAGGATAACTTATAAGGAATTTGAAGTTACCAAAGCACAAGATTCTATTCTTGAAAACAAAATCTATCTATCTTGTTGCTTCTCTATGAATCAACTGAAAAGATATTCCCTTTCTAAGCTCATACCGGTTAAGGTGCTCATTACAAAAGAGAAAACAACACATAGACAAACAACACAAAAACAAAAGTAAGCTAGTGATACAAAAACACTTTATATAATACATTAACATTACATGCATGAAACATAAATCACATATTACAATCCAAACATCCTAAACATGTCAACACCTAAATTGGACGATCTGGATTAGTATGAATGTCGAGTTATGGCAGGTCGTGCACTTGTGGTGACCTCTACTATTAACCTTCGTACTGTTTATATTTATATATTTGTATCAAAATTATATTTAGTATAAGTATAAGTTAATAAATTTAATCATACATATTTTATATTAAAACACTATATTTTTTAAATATAATTTTTATATTTTCATGTGAAAATTTGTAATGGAGTCAAAATATAATCTTTTTTAGATATATTATTAACGTATGAGAATTAATTTGATTTATCTTATAATATTTTTTTTTATATTTTAAAACTTTTAATTTTGTTCATATTTTTTATTTAAATTTTAATCAATGTATGAATTTTAAATAAAATAAGAAAAGTAATTGTCTTAGTTGAATAATGAATATAATTTTACTAAAATTATGGGGATGTGAGTTTATTATAAAAACTTTAAGGAATGAGAATACCGATTTATTTAACACTTATGTGACCAATTATTTTAAAATTAGATGAGTGTAAATTAGTGGAATGTGAATATTATTTATAATGATCTTATAAGAGGTAATATGTAATATGTAGGAAAATATGTTTATGAGTTTTATATAAGAGTATTTAAATGTTAAATAAATAATATGGAAAATAATTAAGATTACAAAGAGATTAAAGGGGATAAGAACACGTGGAGGTGGATAGTACAATAGATAAAACCTTAAACTAAAGCATTTGTCTTTTTTTTTTTCTCATTGTCACTCTTATTTAAGCCAATAAGATTATTCTTGTATAAATATTCCGTATTTGTTATCTAAATTCACTATATCTATTAAAAAAATATTATTTTAATATTTTAAAAGTAGTTTAAATATCGAGAACATCATCATTCGCTCCCTAAATATATATTAAAAGTGTTAAGATACAAACAAAATCCGGATAAAAAAAATTGAACATAAATTTATATATACATAAATACTTTCATTAATAAAAGATTTTTTAAAATAATATTAAAAATAAATTTGTGAGAGTTTGCCCAGCACAATATCTCATGTTTACGTTGAACCTCCCCCAACATCGTTAACAAAGTTACTAATCAAACCCTCCCAATTATCAAGAACATGTTTTTATACGAAGAGCAATGTTTGGGGACATTAAAAGAAAATATCCTCTTGTAGTTCTGGGGTGGAGCAAATGAAATGAATAATAGGTCTTGGCGCGCCTTGTACCGAACTAAAAAGAGAAGCAGCAGTGGCACATGATTTGTATTAGGTGTGACCCACTGCTCCTTTTCTTTCACTGTCATTTCCTCTTGTTCACAAAAACATTGCCCCCTCTCTCATGTCCCTTCAACTTCTTTCTTTATACCAATCTTCTCTTTAATCTTCATTCTTTATCTATCTAATGTGCTATCCACAATCTACTTACGCCGCCAAACTATTCGACACCATATAACCCTCTTTCATGTCGTCATTTTTTGCTTTCACAACATTTTAACTTTTACTAGAAAGCTGTTTATGTTCTTGTTTTCTGATCAGCTCTTAAAATGTATTGTAATTTGTTAATTCCATTTGCACAAGTGGAACAATTAAAGTGGCAATTTTGCCTTTCGGGTATGCCAATAACATGAGAGGATGAAATGGACATGAAGCAAGTTTGGTTTTGTGGTACTGACCTAACATTTACCACATATGCACCTCACTTAACCACACAATCCAATCCAATCCACCCTCGCCATCCCTTCTTTTTTCTCTCTTTCTCTTCTTAGAAATTAGACTTCAATCTAAAGCAGCATTCAATATTAGTTCATAAAGTTGGATACTTTTATACTCTATTATAGCTATATACCACATTATCTAACACTGAAAAGGATTGGATATTTCAAGCATAAAGTTTAAAAGAACATGCATTCATTGGTAGTCTGGTAACAATGACTAGTTAGGCAAAACAACATTTAGTGAAATGAAGTATGATAACATCTCTCTTTTGTTATATTTAATTTGTCACACTAACTATAGTAACAGTTGAAGTTGTCAACCGATGGCAATGGCGCCCTCAACTCCCTCTAGCGGCTCTGGCAAGAAGGTTAGAAAGCCTTATACCATCACCAAGTCTAGGGAGAGCTGGTCTGAGGAGGAGCATGACAAGTTTCTTGAAGCTCTTCAACTGTCAGTTCTTATTCTTAACCATAATGCTGCTTCACTTCACAAATTATTTCCTTATCAGTATTCTAGATTGAGTTATTTTTATTATATTCAACTTCTGGGTAGAAAAGGTGCATAACTCAACAAATTCTTCGGTCGTTCTGATGGTTCAGTTCTTTTTTGGTTTTTGAGAGAAGTGTCAAACACAATCTGCTATTGAATTGCTGACCTTTTCCTTTACATTTTTGGCTGTTCAGATTTGACAGAGATTGGAAGAAAATTGAGGATTTTGTTGGTTCAAAGACAGTTATTCAGGTTAGGAAGCAGTTCTTCAGCTATGTTTTCATGATTTGTGTATTCTGCTATGCTGTTATATGTATCTCTCTGTCTCACCATGAGTTTTCTTCAGATTAGAAGTCACGCCCAGAAGTACTTTCTGAAAGTTCAGAAGAACGGGACCGTAGCACATGTTCCTCCTCCTCGTCCTAAGCGTAAAGCTGTTCATCCATACCCACAAAAGGAATCCAAAAATGGTTTGCTTCTATTTCATACTGTGATGTTCTGTTCTTTAAAAGCACAACAAGCACATTCCTGACATGCTGCTTTCTGGGTTTTGCAGTTTTGGTGCCATTTCCAGCTTCCCTGGCATATGTTTCTCCCACGTGGGATGAAAGTTTCTTGCTCATGAGTTCTGGATCCAACAGATCACTGCCCTATCAGGATGAACTCACCAATCTTCATGGAGATGAAGGCATGCGTGTTTCTTTTTATTCTTTCATATTTTTGGTTCAATTGTTCTGTTTGAGATGAAGATGTACTAAATGGAACTTTCCACCACTTGTTTATGTTATATGACGTCACTGATTCAGCTGACATTGGCTCAAAGGGGGTGACAATAATTGGCAATAGCTGCGTTAGTGATGTTGGGAACTCTACTAGAAAGTTGTCTGCTACTGAGATACCAAAACAAGGGAAACAGACTCAGGTGCTTCATGGTAATGATCTCACATGTATTTGTTCATCATAATATGCTTGCATAGTGAAATTAATAGCTGGTGGTGATTCTCATTTTGGCCAAATTTCGCAGGTTTACCAGATTTTGCTGAAGTTTATAGCTTCATTGGAAGTATTTTTGATCCAGACACAGAAGGCCATGTCCAGAAGCTGAAGGAAATGGATCCTATAAATTTTGAAACTGTGAGTAGAATGAAACTTTTTGTAAGGCTTTGTCGTCACATATAAGGCTTGTTTACAGCATAATCGGTAATCTTCGTTAACATTATAAGGCATGTAAAAAGTTTTGTTAAAATAATGAGTTACCTGTCCTTGAGCTTTTTATTATCTCTTTTAGTTGCGATGTAGCAGAGCATTGTTCTTTTTCTGTGTGACTAAGAATTGGTTTACATATTTGGTGCTCTGCAGGTTTTGTTGCTGATGAAAAATCTCACTCTCAACTTGTCTAGTCCTGACTTTGTGCCCGTTGTAAGTTTCAAATTCAAATAAGTCTCAGTCATGTATATCTATCTGCGCTATTTGTGCCCATTTAATGAATCATGTTTGTTTAATAGCCTGTGTCAAAGTATATTTTTCATAAATTTGGAAAGAAATATATTTAATCCAAAGTAATATAAGGAGATCAAATTTCTTTATTGTTTTGACGATTATAGAATGCTAGAGTATTCAAGTTCATTTTCATTGTTTTGTACAGAGGAAAGCCATGTCATCATACGATGCCAACACGGAATTACGGCAGGAATTGATGTCAAGAAATAGACAAAGGATCTATAATGTCAAACAGCTCAACAAACATTAATTGAACAAGTGCGTGTTTTTTCCCCCTGATGTTATGTAGCTTTCCTACTACAGTGATCAAATTTGAATGGAAGACTAGAGTTTTGCTCAACCAGCACACTCATTGCGAAGCTTGTAAATGCAACAAAAACCATCATCGGCCTTTGTAACCACAGCCATGGAGAGTGAGTGTTAGAAATGCTACCAAAACCAAAAAGATATGAAGGTGCACAGTGTTGCAGTGATTATATTTCCATTGTTTAATTATATTCAACGATTCAAAATAGAGACATAACTATTTAACATGATTATGCAGTAGAAGGTATATCACTAAGCCTTTCTAGTTAAATAAACAGTTTACTGCATGACAATGCATGTGGGGGGAGAGAGTTGAAGAAAAATGACTTTGTAGTAATTTTGTCTATTTTCGTATCAGTATAAATTTGCATAAAGGTACTTTGACTAATTTCTTCTGTAATAAGTTGTCACCATAAACTGGTGTTTGTTGGGGGCAATGTACGAGAAAGGGATACAAAAGCTTCATATGGTTTGAATCTATTCATCTGTGTAGAAATGTAAAAATATTTTTCATGAATGCTAATCGCACATTAAATTTTATTGACAGGGTTGGAAGTTATATATTAATTAACAATAATATTATTCAAATAAAATTCAAATTACAAGTTTTATAAAATTAAATTAGATTTAAAATCTAATTCTTAATAGCGAAAAGCTCTCATAATACAATCATGTTGATTATATTTAGGATAATTATATTTTAAACCAATTTCTTTTACATTATTTTTTATCAGAAATACAGAAATTAACTTTTGTTAAAATTATTTTATCTTATAAAAATTGTCAAATGCTATTAAATAATCTTTTTAATTGTGTTTAATATCTACATGTTTTTTGAATTATGGTGAACACTTTAAAGTATATAGGGTAGTAATTTATTCATTGCATGGAATGTAGTATTGATATATATACATGTGTTTATATAAGGGAAAACACTAATTTGTTCAACAATCCTTGATATTTAATCCTAATCAATTAAGCTTCCCCACATAATGAATTATACCAAACTTTTTTTCTCTCTTTGAATATATGTTGTGAGTATTATTTAATATATGAAAAGGAGGAGATCAACATTGGAAAATAGATGAAAGGTGCAGAACAACAAATTTTCGCAAAAAGATGGGTTGAAGTGAGAAGTAGATAGTCATATTTATATTTATTATAATTTTCCTACCACTAATAAATAACCTCAATTAAGTAATAGTTTATTTATGTGGCTTGTAACCAGTTATGGAGTCCACCTTGTATTTTTTATTTCCAAATATATTTTAAATATAACAGGTAAATAAGGTAATAATAATATAATATAAATAAAATAATAGCAACAATATAAATATAATAATAATATTATTATGTAAATAAAAAAAATCAAATAATATTGTGATAAAAGTATTTTTTTGTTTATATGCATTTCTTCTAATGTATTATTATCTCCTTCGATTTTTAGTTTTATTTCTCAGTTTTCATCACTCTATCCAAACCTATTTGTTGGAAGGTATTGTAGACAGGGCTGAACATAATTAATCTAATTGTATTAAACTATAGATTATCTATACTATATTGTACTATAAAAACTAAACTGTTTTTATTAAAAACTGAATTATATTGGTTTATGGTTCAATTTAAAAAAACTGAACTTTTGAACTAGTAGTTCGGTTAACTAGTTAACTACTTCAAATAAATGAGCTTTACAACCAAGCAAACATATCAAACACAAACATAAAAAAAACACACTTTTATCATAACTCAAATAAATGAACTATTTGTTTTATTATTAAATAAAAGTTATTGAAAAGTGTTTTCGAATAAACAAATATCCTAAATTAAATTTCTAAAATTACAATTTTAAGTGTTAGTTTAACAAAAAATACTTTAAGAATTTAAATTAATTTTCAAAACTTATTCTGAAATAATTTTAAGACAAAAAAGAAAAGACACATTTAATACTATTTACAAATTGGTATGAATTATTTTTTTTTAATAAAACATGTAACTTAGTCATTTGTATGAATTTATATTTGTATATCATACTTTTCATAATTATATATCATACTAATTTATTATTATTTTTCATTTAAGTATTTATTTTTACTGAAAATTATTATATTATTGCAATTTATAAATGGATAGATTTTGTTAAGGTTTTTCTGATCAATTTTTTTATGTAACTTATGCAATTAAATTTTATTTAAGTTTTTAGTATTATAAAGCAAGCAAGCAACTGGTTAACTGAAGCAGTTAACTGCAGATATAAAAGTTCAGTTTTTTAAATTGAACTGCAAAACAGTATAATTCAGTTTTTAATAAAAATAGTTTAGTTTTTATAGTACAGATACAGTTTAGTACAGTTAGACTAATTATGCCCGGCCCTAATTGTAGATATTAAAAAAAGTTTAATGGGGTACGGAAGAAGAATAAGTCCAATTAGCACAAACATACGGCAATTTCGTTCTGCAACCTCATACTTTTCATACACATCCTATATAGAAGTGGTAAAAAGACCAAATTATTCTTAATTATATATATATATATATATATATATATATATATATATATATATATATATATATATATATATATATATATATATCCAATCTAATAAGAAGAAAAAGACTTATTTAGCTTTAATAATCTAAAGTCTTTAGACAATATTTTAAGATATATTTTGTAATTTAAAAGTCAAATTTGACTTTTAAATTATATAATCAAAAATGATATTTTCACTTGGACAAAAATTTTTATTTAAAGGTTTGAATTGAATTACTTAATTTAGAAGGTCTTTCTTTAGAATGTAAAAATCCGCAAATTAACATTGCCACAAATCTAGCAACCCGTTGCATTCTTCCCTTCGAAACAACATCACCGTACACACCACAACTATGAAAGTGTATAACACCCAAAGGAGCGAACATGACTTAATTTGGAATTTTCAAATTTAGAAAGGTGTATATGGATATTATGAGGGTGAAAGAAATGACCCAAACATATTCCCAAGTGGACGGGCCTGAGCTGGGCCAAGCAAAAAAGGGGCCTGTATAAATATATAATCACCAATTTATGTTCTTCTGTTTTCTGCTGACAGTACCCTAAACCCTAGTTTTGTGAAAACCAACCCTCAGCAATGGCGGCGGCAGCAGCAAGGCCTCTCGTCTCCGTTCAAACCCTAGAGGGCGATGCAGCCCCCACCGTCCCTCTTCCTGATGTCATGAAGGCTCCCATTCGCCCCGACATTGTCAATTTTGTCCACTCCAACATTTCTCGCAACAGCCGCCAGCCCTACGCCGTCAGCAAGCGCGCCGGCCACCAGACCTCCGCCGAGTCATGGGGCACGGGCCGTGCCGTGTCGCGTATCCCTCGCGTCCCCGGCGGCGGTACGCACCGTGCTGGCCAGGCCGCCTTCGGTAACATGTGCCGTGGCGGTCGTATGTTCGCGCCGACCAAGATCTGGCGCCGCTGGCACCGCAAGATCAACGTTCAGCAGAAACGCCACGCCGTGGTCTCTGCCATCGCTGCCTCCGCGATCCCCTCCCTTGTCCAGGCCCGTGGCCACCGCATCGAGTCTGTCCCTGAGCTTCCCCTCGTCGTCAGCGACAGCATCGAGAGTGTGGAGAAGTCCAAGGAGGCGGTGAAAATTCTTCAGAAGATCGGTGCGTTCCCCGACGCGGAGAAGGCGAAACTGAGTCACGGAATTCGTCCCGGTAAGGGAAAAATGAGGAACCGTAGGTACATTTCACGCAAGGGTCCTCTTATCGTTTATGGATCCGAAGGTGCTAAAGTTGTCAAAGCGTTCAGGAACATTCCCGGTGTTGAGTTGGCAAATGTGAACAGGCTTAACCTTCTGAAGCTTGCTCCCGGTGGCCACCTTGGGAGGTTTATTGTTTGGACCAAGTCAGCGTTTGAGAAATTGGACTCCATTTATGGGTCTTTCGACAAGGTCTCTGAGAAGAAAAAGGGCTACCTGCTTCCCCGCCCCAAGATGATTAACTCGGACTTGGCCCGCATCATTAATTCCGATGAAGTTCAGTCCGTGGTGAGGCCCATCAATAAGGAGGTTAAGCGCGCTACTCTGAAGAAGAACCCTCTGAAGAACCTCAATGTCATGTTGAAGCTGAATCCCTATGCTAAGACCGCTAAAAGGATGGCTCTTCTCGCTGAGAAGCAGCGTCTTGTTGCTAAGAAGGAAAAGCTTGATCAGAAACGCAATATTGTTTCCAAGGTTAGTGATCTTATGATTTCCCAATTGAACCTGATTCTGCTGAATGTTAATTTTTATCAAATGAATGTGCATTGTAGTGATTGTTATTACAGTTGTCCTTGGTTTATTTAGAAACTGAATTCGCATTCTGTGTGGCTCTCGTTGTTATGTGCTGTTTGAGTTTTGTATGTTTAATTCGAGGCTTTTGTTTACTTTTTTTGGTGTTTTTTAGGTTTGTCATTTAAACATTAGAAATTGTTGTTGCTTTAAAATGACATTGGTTTTCATATTTCATCTTAGGAGGAGGCTTCTGCTATCAGAGCTGCTGGAAAAGCGTGGTATCAAACAATGGTCTCAGACTCTGATTATACAGAATTTGACAACTTTTCTAAGTGGTTGGGTGTTTCCCAGTGAACTCTTCTGAATTTTGATTAGTTCTTGTTTTGTTACTTTCTTTAGATTACTTTTACAGTTTTGATACGGTAGTTATGTCGTCCTAGTAAACGTTATTTCTCTGATGCTGTTTAAAACAAGTATGGTTTGCTCATTTTCCATGTGCTTTGCGGCAATGTAATTGATATTTAGCATCTGGATTGATGTCCTTATCCTTTTCAAATGATATTTGAAACCCCATTTTCTACTAGTTGACTACTTGTCGTTAGGACCTCTTTGTGAAAAAACTAATTTGAAGATTTTATCCAGCCGAGGATATCTCAATGGACTGAGAATCTTCAAATTATTTCATCTATAGATGATAGAAAATAGAGATTGCGACAGGTTTGAATCATAAATTAGAGCAAAAATTATGGTGGAAGATGAATGGAACAAGAGTCATCTTACTTTGGGTCCAACTGCTTTTAAGTTGAGATAAATGATGTTCAAGTTTAACAATGTCTACCAAAAAAGTATAATAAATATTGTATTCACTTACGGGAGGGACAATACAATATACATAGAAAATAAATTTGTAGAAATATATAGACATGTTGAGCAGGTTAGAATAATATTAATTTGCATAATTTGAAATCCCCATCCCTTCAACGGCTGATGGATTTCCTCTACCAATTTGCTTGGTAGGGTTTCCCAGTCCCGATTCTAAAACCTCCACCATCTTCGTAAACCTTCAGCTCCAACTCTTTGAAAACAATACTGTTGCGTTTCACTCGCACAACGAAGTTCATTCTTACCGTGATACAATATAAGCCAATACAAAAATTACATGCATCTACCCATTTAAGCTTGCACGGAAGCATTGTATCACTTCAACTTTGTCATTTACGACTTCAATTTTGTCAATCTAGATAGCATAATTTTATTTATAAAGGAGGGAGTACTGTGAGTCAAGTTTGCACAGATCTAGTCCGCTTTTGGAAGAAAGCTGTAAGACATCCCTAATAATTACTTGGTGGAGTGTTATGTTGATCACCGGGAAGAGTTTGAAAAAATTGTTGCTATCCTTAGTCCATGCAAAGGTGTTTCCCTCTCTAAGAACATACACTTACCAAATTGTCTCGTTGTATATATATCTGACATCTAAGTTCATAGAAGCAATAGTTGTTTAATTAAGCGCTTGTCTCTGTATTTTAAAAATTAAAATATCTAATTATAATATAAAAGATATATATATATAAACTATACTGAGTGATTTGTAAATATGAATCCACTTGAGTTTATGGGTGGATTGGAGAGAAAAGTGCTTTAAACTTAGAGAATGTAGACTTACTTGGAGATTTGTAGCACTTAATCTATCTAAGCCTGTTCCCATATATCCCTAAAGAATTAGGAATGTGATGCCCGAATCATTTCTGACATTTGAAATTGGGGAATGAAAGAGTAAAGATTTGTAATGCGAAGGTTTCCAGAAATTATCTCGGAGAGACATACGTGATGAATGACAAACTTTCCATACCACCCAAGATGCAATAACCACAATGAAACCATTTTCCATGCCATGGGATATGCTATTTTCTCTTCTTTCTTTTTGGTAATTAATTGTCTTAGTCACCTCACCATTTTTTGTATCCATATTTGACTTAGTTTAAGGGACCTCCTACTGGGTAATATATCCTGAGATATATATATATATAAGCAATAATTAGGTAATAATTATTGTTTATCCATCCGGAGTTACGTTGTCGTAGTTATATCTACTTCTCCGGGTATCCCAAGTCATTTTAAGCACCCTTTAACAATATTTTTCTTTAATTTTCTTTTTTTTTTCTTTCAATAACATTCTTCTTCTTCAACGGTTCATTCTTTTTCATTTACACTATTGTTTTTCAAGTTTTATTGGCCAGAATCTATCGAATTTTGTAATCATTTTTTATTTTTCATTTTTTGTCCATAATTGGATTTCGAAAATAGGTTTACAGACATGGTTACTGAATTCCAAAATCTGCCACAGTAAACACCAAAATTTGGAATAATAAGCATTGAATTTGAATTTGGAAATCTCGTTTAAAGTAAATAACGAATTATGAAATCTAGTTAAAAGTATTCGAATTTTGAAATTTAGTTTAAATGTGTTTCAGATTTTGAAATTTGATTTTGTTATTTCTTGAGGTCTTTTAAATTTTAAAATTTGGTTTTATAATCTCTCGGATTTTGAAATCTGAATTTGGAGTCTTCGAAATTTTGAATTCGATTTTGTAATTCTCAATATTTTAAAATCCCGAGTTTACAGTCTTCTAGATTTCAAAATCTAGTTTTTTTATTTCATGTGATTTTGTTAATTTTTAATTTTAGTTATTTGGTGTTCTGTTTTATGAATTTAAAAAAAAACATCTATCATATAAAACAAAGAAAAATTCATCTACTTTTTTGACTTAGCCTTCCACAAATGCAAATGTTAAGAAGTGTCACATGGACCTTCATGATATCCTTTTACTTCATGATATCTTCTTGTTTAATAGGATCTTTGTGCTGCACATCAACATCAATACTAACTAATGGTGCAATTTCTCCGTGATGATTTCTCGTATGATCTGATGTTTTTTGTTTGGCTTAAATGCTTACTTTGTCCCCATATTAAGAGGTGAATTTCTGTTTAGTACTCGATTTTAAAAATAAAGACATTGAGTATTTATGTTAGGGAAAATATATGAATAAGGTCCACAAAGGAAAAATCATCAAAGAAAAAGTTAAACAAGAGAGAAAAAGTTGGACCGCAGAATAGAGAAGAGAAAAAGTACGGCCACATCAGCATGGACTTAACGCCATTGCTGTCAACATAACGGACAGGTCCTTATTCGTACATTTTCATAACAAAGGGACTCAATGTCTTCATTTTTAAAACCGGGTACTAAACAAAAATTCACCTCTTAACATGAGGACGAAGTAAGCATTTAAACCTTTTTGTTTCCTTCTAACTTACTTGCATCTGTGCAAAGCTCTCAATCTGGTATGCAGGCAAAAAAAAATTCAAAACATTAAAAACAACATACCAAATATGTAAACTTAAAACCAGAAAAATAAAGTTTTGTTCACTTGAATGAATTAAGGGGAGAGTGATTGAGGGGATTTGAGATTATTTGAAGATAAATTTTGTTGTTGTTTATTTGAGTGAATTTGGAAGTAAGTGAACGTGGATTTGGAAGTAAATTGTTTTAATCTGTCACATCAATCAACTCGTACACTAATTCTCACAAACTTACTTTCAAATTCAGTTTCACTTATTTCCAAATCCACTCAAATAAACAACAACAAAATTTATCTTCAAATCGTCTCAAATCCCCTCAATCACTCTCTCTCATTCAAGTGAATAAGTCATAAATACGAGACATTACTTAACCAAATTTTAAAATATAGGACATTTTTAAATGGGATTTGAAATTCAAGACATCCCAAAATTGGATTTTAAAATCCAAGACATTCTAAATTGAATTTTGAAATTTGGCCTCTTCTTTAATTAAATTTCGAAATTCAGTTTCTTAAATTCATAAATCTGGGATTTTTCCAAACATTTATAAATCATCTACAGATTTTGACATCTGGTTTAACCGTCAAACTTAATGGATTTATAAATTTCTTGCCTTTTCTCCATTATTATCCTTAAAAAAAGTACACTTACTTGGAAGGGGCGTGGAGTGCTGTTTACCGTAAAAAAAAAAAAGGAAGTGAAAGAAGGAAGGGAAGGAGAAGGCTGGTGGTGGTGAGGTGTAGGTACATGGCCAAAGATAAAACTGTGAGGGAGGTGAAAGTGTGTGGGAAGAGGGTGAAAGTGTGAGGTGAGTGAGTGTAAAACTAGGTTGAAGGTGAGTGTTGGGAGGGAGTAAATAAGGAGAGAGAAATTATATTTTTAGGTTTTTTTGTCTTAGTAAAAAAGTCAAAAGGGTATATATGAGTTTTGGAAAAATTTGGGGGTGTAGGAAATAAAATGTAGGATGCAGTAAGAAAGCCCCTAATTTAAACCGTCATTCTTTAGCACCTAGTTTTGTTAGACCCAAAATGAATGTCACTATAAAATTGTGAAATGTTCATAAAGATGAGTAACACTAAGGATATTAAAAGGAGTTATGTTGTAGGTTGTTCTTTCTCAAATTTTATGTTTTTTCTTTCTCCATTTAAACATGACTTTGCAATGTTGTTATATATCAAAATTACTATTAAAGAAATAAACTTAACAAATATCTACATTAATAAAATAAAATATACAATTTTCAGAATAAATTTTGTAGTCTAAAAAAATAATAAATTTTATAATATAATACTATAATTTAAAATTTTTGATGGGCTAGTTAATCAACTTGGTTCTAATCTTTTTTTATTACTAGTTTGAATTCGTGGTAATCTACTAGTAGACTAAATTAACTTACAGATTTGAATCTATTTTTACATCACTAAATGCAGTTATAATATAATGATGGTGATAAAATCAAATTTAACTTCAATTCCAAATTAGGTTTAAACCACATACTTCACAGTGAATGAGAATTTTTGTCATTCTATTACTCAGAAATTATTTTCATCCTTAAGACAGAAAGATTAACTCTTAGTTTTGCATTATATTAATTAGCTTCATCAAACTTACTATTCTGAAATTATACAACAGAAGTTAGATAATCCTTCTAGTTTTGAAAACAAAACAAAAAAAATCTCAAACAGTTGTCCTTCTAAACAAATCTGAACATAATGTATGTACAGAAAGCATGAAAATGGAAGTACAAATTCTGGCAAGAGAGAATTACATAAAATATTAAATTACTAGATAGTCACTGTTTTTGTTAACTAGATAATTTTAATAACATATAATCTTATTTTTACTATTCTTTTTCTTTTAAGTGACTGGAAACTGATTATTAATGTTTGAATTCCTAACTCAACTCAACTACAATATAATACATTTTATTATCTGCACTTCTATATTGAATGATATGTCTTTTCTTTTTATATATATATTTGTTAAAGAATAGAGACAATTTATGTTTGAACATGATTGCCACCAGTAAAACTTTTTACATTTTTATATAATTAACAATTTCCACCCAAATAAATCTACTCTACTAATTCCTAAACTTTAAATAATTAAAGTTTAATCTATCTGTATTTTTGTAATTTATTCTATCCTATAGCATGGATTATTTTGTTACTGTGGTTATCATATAAATATTGTCCTATTAGTGTTAACCTAGTTGGAGTAGGTAAATATAGGTATATAGAGACAAATTAAAAAAATGATATAGAGGAAGATATGTTATAGCAATGAGACTTCTTTAATGCAACTAATAAGTACAATTGGTCATAGTAGAATCACTAACCTATAATTAGTTTGTCACTTATCCAACTTGCTTTTGCAACAAACAACTATGGTATTGCAAATTTCAAAGTGAGGTTCCTTTTCAGATGTTGGATATCCTGTTTCCATTACGTGGAACGCAAATTAAGCTTTCCAGCAACTTGGTTTTAGTTCATAAAGAGAAACCTGGTGCCAACCTATGAATTCTCGAAAGAAAAGTTGAAATTGGACCACATCAGCAAATAGCATCTTCCACTAACCAACATGTACCTCAAAGAAACTTCACAAACATCCAATAATGCCACATAAACTATACTTCTAATTGCGTCACTTCCTTAATTTGAAATTAAGATTACAAACCTCCACTTCTTGTCGGTAACACCACCTTTTCTATATGCATGGCTAATGAACTCTTTGTTGCCATTTTTTTTAAGAGATCTCAAGTAATTCTAGATAGATGCATATATAGATACAATAATATGTTTTGTGTTGTCTTAATCTCATCCCAATTCTGCACTACCTTTGACTGTACGCATTAAAATATCACTACCAAGCCAAACATTAGTGGGATTTAGCATGTGAACATTGTCCAATAATGTTTCAAGTATCGCACTTGCCAACTTTATTTCATATATATATATTTTAAAATTATATGGTATTAAAACTCTAATGATATTTAAAAATTTCACACACACTGTATTAATCACTTCCCGTTCTTTATCATCAGAAACGAAATAACAGTGTTTTTTATTATTATTATCTGTTATGAAAAAATTATGTTGAAATATTAGAAAATCTCAATATTATATAAATTTTAAAATTCGAATAAAACATACTCGAATCTATTTATATATTTTTTTAACAAAGTGAAAAGGGAAAGTAAAGAAGCTTTAAGGAAAACAAGTATGGTCAAATGTAAATAAATCCGTACATGAAAATTCAACGATGACCACGCCGGTGGTTTTGTGAGGTATTCCATTCATGTGCAGTTATTATTGTTATTGAACAAATTCAACAAACTTCAATATTCTGATGCAGAGGGTACTCTACCTATTATCACTTTCTAGGGTTAAATTTGGTATATTTTAAAGAATAAGCTTTGCAAAGTAAAGCTAATAGCATCTTTTTTTTAACTTGTATATAATTTCAGCTTCTATGAGAATTTCATCTTCTGTTTTGTAGTGGGGTTTACTGGAATGGAAGACCAAAAAATGTCAAGATGGAAAGAATATATATATATATATATATATATATATATATATATATATATATATATATATATATAATTGCTTAGATTAAAGAAAAAGGTAAAAAATGGTAAGAAAAAAAATTAAAAATAATAAATGATTTAATGAATGTGATAAAGTGAAATTAAAATTATAAATAACCATATTTAATAAATTATTAAAGTGTTTTTGTAATAAAATAAAATATAATTAAATTTAAAAATATTAAATACTTCTAACTTATCAGAGGTTAAATTATTTGTTTCCTAAGTTAGATGCTTACTTATAGAATATCATAGATAATATAATATATTTTCTTTTCTATAGTTTTAAAAAATAATTTATCATGAAAAATAAATTTTAAAATATAAACTAAAATTAAAATCGACTAAAATGAAAAATATTAGTTATGAAATATACTATACAGTATTAATAAACTTTACACGTTATAATGCAAACAAAGATGTTGAAAAGAAGATTACAACAATGTATGTATTTCTAATGTCCCATCCAATAGTCACGTTATTACTAAATATCTCATTAAAAAATTGTATTATCCAAATAAATTTGATTCAGAGTACAAAACTTTTATCAATTAAATTTACATTACTTATGGGCCTCATTTTAGTTACCAAACACTTAGATTTCATGAATGGATAAATGTCACGAAGAAATTAAAGTTTTTGGAAAATAATGACAATGGGTCTTTATTTCCTTTAGACAAACACTACATAAGCTGAAAGTGGGTTTTAAATTGAAATATAATGTTGATGTTCAATTCACAAATTC
Organism: Vigna umbellata; assembly: GCF_029865625.1. NCBI lineage: Eukaryota > Viridiplantae > Streptophyta > Magnoliopsida > Fabales > Fabaceae > Vigna > Vigna umbellata. The sequence goes on from NC_142169.1 coordinate 27,457,065, forward strand.
ACCAATACAAAAGTTAAATGGCTAGTTAAAGGCTATACACAATGGACTCATATAGTTGTTCAACAAGTCTTTATGTCGTCACAATGAATTGACATAGTTGTTCAACCAGTCTTTATGTCATCTAGTGATTTTTTTAAGAGTTTTTTGAATTCTTTTAAAATAAATTTTCGTTCAATAAAGAATTATTTTAACCAACGACCATTTATTAGAGTTACAACTTCACATTTTTTTCTTAGCAAGCTCAACCCTTGTCGATGGTCCTAACCGTTCTAAACTTTCTAAATTTTTTAAAAATATTTTTCATCCAACAATAGTTCTACTTAGCCAACAACCAAGCTTATGAGAGCCCAATCCACTAGGCTCACCCAACAAGCTTTGGCTCGCTCAACGAGTGACATGTTTGGAACTCACTAGATTCTCATTTTTTTCCTGACGATAGTTTTTCTTGTCTAACAAATCTACATAAAAATATAATTCTATGCAATATGAGTTTGTATAATTGACTCCATAAAACGTTTTTATCTATTTTAACAATCACAAAAACTACAAAATAATTAAAAATTAATCACCAAGAGTGAATTTGGTCCAAACTTATATTCACTTTGGTCCTTAATCACATACAATTTATTTTTATTTTCATTATTCACAATAACTTAACATAACACAACTGACATTGTTATTATTATCATTACATCACAAATATATTACATATTATCAATTCAACCAATCATAACAAAAATCATATAATCAATTTAAACAACTAGTTTTCCTTACTTGTATTGTGAGCTACTAATACAAAGTATTTATTGTTTCTAAAGACATCTATTCACACAAGATGCAATATTTGTACATAGAAAACTTATATCAATGATCTAATCACACCCTAACAATCATAGTCAAAGAAAGATTTATTTTTAACCCTCACATATCATGTACAAACCTAAAACACCCTAGATACAATAAATTTCACTAAAACTAAAAAAAATAGCAAAAGATGAATTTAGTCTATTTAAGATTTTGATCGGATCGGATATAACACTTTTCACATCACACACCAGATATAGAAATCGTCTTTGACCGTCACAACTAAGTATTTTCTTCTATATAAGTCCAATACTAGTAGTCATGATAATTTCATTACAAAATTTGTTGTCAATATACTTCTCACAACAACACACAATAATATTCTCACTCTGAGTTACTACATTCTCATTCTACACAATTTATACCAAACAACACCATACAATACATGATTTTATGACTAGTTTTATAAATTATAAACTTATCTTTTCACTCAACGCATTCATGTCTTTCTCAAGGAGTTAACACTGGAGTGATACTCTTCCAACAACAATATAACTCGTCTAGAGAAAATATATGAGTGAAACTCTCCTATGTAATTCCAAATATAATTTTTAATCCTAAAATGATAAAAGGTGTATCAAATTCTTAAAGAAAGTAAATTTTAAAAGTAGTTGTAAAAAAAATAGTATAAATTTTTGTATATAATAAACTCGATTATTATAAAATTACTTACATTTCAATATTTTAATAATAAAATAATTGAACATTGTTTTTTAAAACTACTATTATTCTTAAATGATCTTCATTCTTAGATAATATAATGAAAGTAAATTTAAATTGATTGGAAGTTTCTCATTTTTGGGAGTCTTTTTGGAGTTAAAGTAGATACATAAAAGATACATGTTCCGATCTTTTGAGAAACATTCCCTTGTAAAATGGAACACTGAATGTATCCATAAGTCTTGCACAAAAGAGAAAAAAAGATAAAGTAATATTATTCTAGTTAATCATTTTATAAGGTAAAACAAGTGGTTGCGGATGTTGATGAAAAAATTACCCATATAAAAGTGTCAAAACACAATTATTCAACTACTAATCATTACTATCTTTACCCTTATTCCCTTTACAAAAATTAAAGTCAATGACAGAAGTAATCACACTTACTAAGTACAACTAATTAAGAACCTATACAATAGCTGAATATCGTTTTAAGGTTTTAATTGTTTCATGTCTCATTTCCTCTTGCTACCCTTTCTTCCTCTTTGGCATCCTTATCAGTTATTATGTTTTCAATGAAAGTAATGATTGTAGCATATCAGTGGACACAAAGAAATGAAAGGAGAGGAAAGATGTGCATGTCAGAACAAATAAATAATAAAAAGTCCAACCCCCACTTTCACAATTTTCATATATTCAAGCTGCTGTTTTTAAGGACTTAATTATAAATTTATAGAACTAGAGATCATATAATTTTCTTAAAAGAATTATAAGGCTTTATGTGAAGTTTAACTACAAAAATGAACTAAATTTACGTGTTTTTAAATTCAAATTCATTAATTAAAAATATAGATATTAAAATTAAGTTAAAAAAAACTTTTTTAAATAAAAGTTATGATAAAATAAATTGGTATGAACAGTAAGAATTAATGTTTAGGAGGCATAGATGTTTCCAGTTTTGATCCACCGAAACCTTTGTCTCGTATTTGAAGCCTTTCCCTGACCATTTTGAAGATGTTTGGACCGCATTTGTTGTGATGCTAAATTACTGTTGTACCGCCGCTCAACTCAATCACCTTTCCCCTTACCAACAACATTTGTACAACCTATGTCAACCTAAAATTGTCAACTTTAACTATCATAAAAACAACATAATTGTTCTATATTTTATTATTAATTAAATATGTTTTTTTTTTCTCTTTACTATTATATAAAAATTGTGCTTATTTCTAAAATAAATAATAAAGTTTTTCTTTTTGTATTTTACAAATTGTGTAAATTTTTCTTCAATCGATCATTTGAAAGAAAAGATTTATTAACCAAAAATATTCTTTTTTCTATTAACTATTACAAAAAAATATAAATAATAAAAATAGTTTTTCAGTTTATGGATCTTTTTAAGAAATTGATTAAAAAATATTACATAAATATAATTCAACTACAATCTACGTAAGTAAGTAGTCAATACAATTTTTAATTCAAAATCTTAAAAAAATAATTTAAATAATTACAACTTTATGTAATCGAGGGTTTGGCCTCCTACACTGTTTTATATATAAATTATATATAATTTAATTTCTTTTTTAAAACTTTAATATGTTTTTAATACATTTTATATATTTTACATCTAATTTTTTTTCATATATTTATATAAAAAATTTGATACCCAAAATATTTATTAAAATCTGTTGTTTATAAATTTTATTTAAACTTTTTTATTTTTAGGCAATATAAAATTAATATAAAAGTTAAACTGATAATTCTAAGCATTAACATATTATAATTTATGAATCTACGTTTCTCTTTTAATAAAATTTTAAATAATTTTCAGATATAAATACTTTATATGGAGAAAAAAATATACTTTTAATATAATATCCCAATTTTCATATTTCAAGAATTTATTACATTTTTAATAATACAAAATAGTTCATTCGAAAAAAACATATAAACTACATTTATAATGATCCAAATACACTATATAATAGAAAAATATATACATGATCTTATACTAAAAAGAGATATACTATACTAAGTCTAAAAGTGTAATATAGTTTATAAAAAAAATTCGCTCATATCCCTATTCTCTAATTAAAGAACCAAACCAATAATTAATAACAAATTCCACATATTTTAGATCATATTTTATTAAACTAAATGGCTAACCAAGTCCTAATTAACACAAAAACAGACTCCAAACATTAGGTTCCCTTTTAAATTAATTCCTCTATCATTTCACCCGTTAAAACTCGAAATCTTTAAAAACTAGTCATTCTTTAACCTATTGTCAAACTAAAATTTAACAACTAATTAATCAACCAAACCAACAACATATCATCCATTTGTCATCTAAAATTAAACATAATCCAGCAAACAATCATAACAAGTCTCTTCCAATACCAAACAACACATTTATATAAAGTTTAAGTAATCATACCATAACACAACATAATCTCAAACAAGCTTAATCTCTAAATCAAACTCAATCATACCAACTAAGATTATCAAAACACTAAAACAATAAAAAAGAGGTATTTAGTTTTCCTTGCCTTATAAATGACAAAATTACTCTAAAAGGTCTAAAATAGTACTAAATGCACAAAAAGTTCTATCTTCACCTACGAACAACAAAAACACAATTAGGGTACAACCTTAGAACTAGTGATCAACAAAAAATCTTATAGAAGACTCAAACGTCACATACATCCACAACAAATTCGCATGCAAAAAAAACACAAAAAAGAAGAGCAATAAAAACGAACTTACTTTGTCTAAGAAACTGATTGATTCAAAATAGATAACTCACCGTCAGGATCAATCCTATTGTCTTAGTTCTTCAATCAAACGAATAGAGATGAATAAAGGCTGAAAACTCCTAAAAAAAGACAGAGAACTCTACAAAAGTAGTTTTTAGAGAGATAACGTGTTTTAAAATTATGAAACTTGTTTATAATAAAATTATTTATATTAAAACTCTTTAATAGTAAAATAATATGATCTCACTATTTTAAATTAAATTTCTTTTTTAGGTCTTTACATTTAATATTTTTTTATTTTTAAATCACATCCAAAATTATGGTCAAACTTTTGACGACTTTTTAGAAATTAACTAATTTTTTCGAAGACTCAACTAAAGCCATGCTCAAACTTTTGGCCATCATTTTTGGTCTTGCAGGGAAGAGCTTTAGCAAGTTTTGTAGTATTTCTGCTAAGATGGTTGACACTATTCATGGATTTATAGAGGAGAAAGTTTACTACGAGGACAATATGAATAAAATCTAATTCTAACTATATATTAATTTAATTTAAAACTTTAAAATCATGAGTTTATAAATAATCATTCTTACATGATGTTTAATTTTTTTTCATTCGTATGAAACTTATAATCATCCTTAGATTTTGATTTACTGGAATTTGAATAGTTGGGTTAAGGCATTTAATTTAACCCTGCATCAACAAATCCTAGCTTGTAAACTGTTTGATTGGTTGGAGACATAGCATGAAACCATGGGACATGACAATTTGGATACAAGAGTGTATTCTTATACCTATCGTGAATGGAACTTGCTTATTTCTTATGTGCACACCAAATATCTGATACAATTTATAGATTTCTTTAAACTATGGTGTTTTATTGCATTCTCTTGTACAATGGGCACTGCACCTATAAATAGCCCATCCAACTCACCATTACAATACTGTGTTTTTTCCTAACTTCCTTCTTGGTAGTACCATTTCATTAAATTTTCTCAGTATTTTTAACCATAAAATATGCATTATCCAGCAAAAAAACATAACAGACTTTGCCATGAATCTATTTAATTACTTGATTTTGGTAAACGATTTTATTACATTAGGTGTTAGGTTGCCCCCAGTAGTAACTACAAACTGTGGTACAGACTTAGCAAAATAAATTTTAATTTACTCACTGTATATTTTATTATATTTTAATATTATTTAATTTACATTCTCGCACTTCTTATAAACTTTTGTCTCCTTACAAGCTTTAGTAAAATATATTTTATTTTATTACGTGCTTTCACTGTCACTTTGTAATTTATTTTTTAGAGAAATACTTATATTTGATTTATTATTATTATTTTCTCAGCTATATATTAATCGGCAATACAAAATGTACATACATCCAGCAACGTTTTTTTTCTCTAATTTTTCTTACACGGTTATTTACTCACTTTATTAAGATGGAAAGATAAACAAATATGTTTTCTTATAAAATAGGGTTAAATATGTTTTTAGTCCCTAAACTATTGGCTGTTTCTGATTTTCGTCCTTGTTTCAAAGTAAGGTACAATTTGGTCCTCGTTCTTTTCGAAACATTCGTTTTAGTCTTCGGAATTTTGGTTTTAGTCCTCATTTGTTGTTAAATGAGAACCAAATTTTTAAACAGTGTTTAGGTTTTGAGGACTAAAACGAACGTTTTCGAAAAGAATGAGGACCAAATTGTACCTTACTTTGAAACAGGGATCAAAACCAGAAACGGCCAATAGTTTAGGGACTAAAAACATATTTAACCCTATAAAATATTATCCCAATTGAAATAACGTGTTCAAATATTTCATGTCATTGATCTAAAACAATTTTAATAGCGTTAAGGGAAAAAAAATAGTTTCAAAAAAAAAATTCATTTACTTTTTGAAATATATATTTTTAAGAAAATAATGTTTATAAAAATATTTTTTGATATATTCTTTTAAAGTTCTTGTTGTTAAAAAAAAGGTAAGAATATAACTTTTTTAGTCAAAAAAATTAATTTAATAATAAAATTTGTTTTAATTGTATTCAATAATTCATGCTATTAAGTTACTTTTACCAATAATTTAACTATTTATGATTTTTTTTTTCCTTAAGTTAAATTAAATGTAAATAGATATCATGGAGAATATTTCAACAGGGGAAGAATGTAATCTATAAGACAAAATTTTACTGTTTCTAGAACATGGCATTTCCAATGTTACCCTTAGAAAATTTATTTTGTATTCTTTTCAAGTGCTTTGTTATTTCTTTTCTGTTGTAAATATTCTGTTCAAGCTCTTATATTTGGATTGCTCTTACTATATTTCACAAATATTTATATAAATAAATAAAGCTTTTAAAAATTTAATTAATTAATTACATAAATAATATTTATGATAACTGCATACTATTTTTATATTTTCTTTGTTTACAGATATTCGTTTTCCTAAACAATTGAAAAAATAATGTCATTGATAGAAAAATAAACTAATTACAGGTTCTATAACATTTTTATCACCACTTTATTTTCCCTGTATTTTTTCTGGATGAATTTTTGAAATAAAATTGGTAAACATTGTAATACAGTTATTTTCTTTTTCCAACATAAAAGAATAAAAAAGTTAAAATTTTATTAACAGCTAATGAAATACGTGCTAATTAATTCAGAGCATCGATTAGAATGTTAAACGAAAATACATGCAAGAAAATAACAGAGAAATAATTAGAGGACTTTTTATTTGTGGATAAACGTACTGTCCACCGTAAAATCAATGACAATTATAAGGACTTATTTATCAAATTATATAAGAGTATTTATATTTTTTTCTTTGGAAAAGATTTAAATTTATTTAGAAATTACCAACTTTCTAGTGTCTTTTCAATAAGCATGAAAAGAAATACTTTCCTCGTTTTCTTTTATTTTTCTTTTGATATTTTTATGTAAACAGTAATTAATTTATCAATTACAATATAACCGTTGACATTTTTTATTGTTACATCATAATAAATACACATATGTAAAAATTAATTTTAAGAATGATAAAAAATCTAAGAAATGATGATTAAAAAAGCTTTAATTATATTTGAATATAAAAATAGTATATTACTGTAAAAAAAAACAGAGGACAAAAGTGAAAAAGAGGCCAGTTGACTGAGTAATGAGATTGTCAGCCCTTAGCAGAGTGCGGAAACACAGTAGGAAGGAATTATCTCAAATATGAAATAAAATATGGAGATTAATTAACGATAAATTATTTATTTATTAGATGCAGGCGTCACTCTCATGCAAATATTTTTGGTTCTACTCCTAATTTTATTACTACAAGTAACTTCTATAAATAAACAAAAAATAATAATGAAAGCATAAATCAGGAGAAGGAAAAAAAAAGGAAAAGAAAAACTAGAAATAATAAATGTGGGGTAAGAGTTTAAGAAGAAAATGAAAGAAAAAGGAAAGACTTGAAGGAAACATTGAGGAAAAGAAGGCACTCTGTTTTCTGTTTTTTTAACCTCAGTCATGGCTCATCACTCTTCACTCTTCTCCCTGCATGAAACTCCTTCCTATTGTTGTACGGTTGGGTCAGTCTCCTATTTCACAACGATGTGAAGGCGTTACCGTAGGAGATTAATCGCTCTACCTCCGCTTCTAACTAACTTTACTTTCCCTCCAAACGCTTCCTTAACAGATTCTAACAAACTCTCACAGCGATGCTGGATCTTAACCTCAACGCCGATTCCCCCTCCGACAACAACCACACGCCTCCGCTCTCCGTCGCTCAAATGGAGAGCTCCGGAAGCTTCAATTCCTCCGTTGTCAATGCTGCCGACACCGATGACTCCTGCTCCTACGGCGACGCCGTCGCCTACAACTTCGCCATCCTCAACAGCAACACCGCTTCCCCCTCCGCAGGAGAATCCTCTGTCCGCACCATCCAGCTCTTTCCGGCTGCCGACTCAGGAGTCTCGCCGACTTGGCTGGACTTCTCGACGAAGGTGGATCAGCACGGTGCCGCCTCGGAGCAGAGGATCACTCCGCGGCAGCCGCTGGTGAAGAAGAGCCGCCGTGGACCGAGGTCGCGGAGCTCGCAGTATCGCGGCGTCACTTTCTATCGCAGGACAGGAAGATGGGAATCTCACATTTGGTTAGTGGATTTTGGTAGTTTTGCTTTGTGATAACACGTTACTTTGTCTGAACACGCTGTGTGGTTTTTGATTTGTGCAGGGATTGTGGCAAACAAGTGTACTTAGGTGAGGTCGCCATTAGAGGATTTGTTTTAGATTATGTGCTTCACCTTTCTTCAATATCGCTTTCGGTTTTTTCTTTTTGTAGGTGGATTTGACACGGCGCATGCTGCGGCAAGGTAATTTCATTTATATCGTTTTCGTCCTTTGGTGTTTCTGTTTTTGTTTAAGCGTGTGAAATGTTTCGTACAGTTTTTTATTGTTATTTTTGTTTCAGGGCTTATGATCGCGCTGCGATCAAGTTCCGCGGGGTTGATGCGGATATCAATTTCAACGTTAGCGATTACGACGAGGATATAAAGCAGGTTGTGTGTCTGAACAGTGGAGTGGTTTTTGTGTGTTGGTTGTTTAAGAAACTTGAATGAAACTGTAATTGTGGATTTGATTTACTGTTACTGTGTTGTCCAGATGAGTAATTTCACGAAGGAGGAGTTTGTGCATATTCTGCGTCGACAGAGCACGGGTTTTTCAAGGGGAAGCTCCAAATACAGGGGAGTTACTCTGCATAAGTGCGGGCGATGGGAAGCTCGTATGGGGCAGTTTTTGGGTAAAAAGTGAGAAGACAAATCGATTTCGGTTGAATTATGCGATGGATAAGCTTCACATACTTCATCAGTTTTGTTTTTTGTTTATCAATTTTCGATTTTACTATGCATTAAGTGTGGTTGTGTTGGTTGGTTTAGTTGGTGATAGATCATAATTCAATTTTAAAGTTGGCCAGGGTTTATCGCTGTAGGTATATATATCTTGGGCTATTCGACAGCGAGTTAGAGGCTGCAAGGTTTTATCAATCGTTATCAGAATATCTCTCAGACTAAATTCCTAAACATTTTGGATTCCATATATGTACAGACACACGCGTAGTGTGTTATTATTGACTTGCTGTGTGATAATTCCAGAGCGTATGATAGGGCTGCTATAAAATGCAATGGAAGGGAAGCAGTTACAAACTTCGAGCCCAGCATATACGAAGGGGAGGTGATTTCCCAATCTGATAATAATGAAGGTAGCACTTGTTTGTCGTTGAGGCTCTTTGATTTTTTTCAGTCGTTCATAAAAATCGACAATGGATTTATTCTAACATTTTCAGATGGCAAGCAAAATCTTGATCTTAACCTGGGCATAGCTCCCCCTTCTTACTCTGACTCTCAAATCAAGAACACACCCAGCAACGGAAGTGGTTTGAAAGGTCCACCCAGCTGGGATGATATCCCTGTCGAAAAGAGATTTATGGTAAGGTGGAGAAGTATTGTATGGCCATATGGTTGGATTCAATTCTTCTTTGAGTCGGCAATTTCCCTAGAGTCCCTGCTTTTTCAGAATTCATGTTTCTGAAGTGGCAGTTTTCATTCTTGGCTTTGATGGTATATCTTCACTCACTTGATAGTTTGAGCACTCTGGATCGAGATCACTGAATGTTCAGGCATCTCAAGGCATCTACAGAGTATCTGGGCATCATCCTTCCACATGGAATGGTAGCAATTTCTTTCCCATCTACGAGGTGATTCTCATATATTCTTAAGGCCGGGATAAATAGTTTTTGGGTGAGTATATATTTACTTGAGAGAGATGAGCAATTTTGGTTTATATTTTACAGGAAACAGCAATAGAGAAGAGGATGGAAGCTGGTCCCATGCCTAATTGGGCATGGCAAGTCCAAGGTCCGTATGGCGGGCCAACTCTTACTCCACCGTTCTCTACTGCAGCATCATCAGGATTCCCTTCAACAATAATACCATCAGCTGCGGATACTCAAATTCATTTTCCAAACATGACTTTCCTCCACTCACATTTTCCACCATCGATCACCAACTCGGGCACCGTATCCCCTTTCTTCATCGGTAGCTGAATGCATTGCTAGGTTTTAGAGCGTATGGTTGACACGAAACGAGTAGGACCAGCTACAACTAGTAATTGAATTGTTTGGTTCTGGAGCTATTACTATTTGGCCTTTAGTATACTAATTTTCTTCAATGTAAAGAAATGCCATGCTATGTCGCGAAGGCATGATGAACTCTGCTTTTACTGGTTTGAGACTACTACTATAATGAGTTAGCATTTACTTTGGTATCCAACATTCAACCTCTGTGCTTTCTATCTTAAAAATACTTGAAAAGATGATGGTGATCTTTGAAGAGACGGAAATAGTACAAATTTGAGCGCATGCTAGGTTCAATCCGTATTTGTGGGTCATGATTTTTTAATTTTCTTTGCTTCCGTTAGTTATTCACCACTGTGCAATGTTTATTATTGCCGACATAACACTATTCACAATATTTGGCTTGAATCCTATCACATGGTTATTCTTTATATTTAAGGAAGAACAAAGCTGTCTTACGGTCTTCGCTAATGATTCCTCCCCTATCCTAGGTCGAAGTTTATACAATAGTTTTGTGCGGGCGGTACAACGTCCAAATCACTTTCTGACCTTTTTCATTCCCATGTGCATTATTATTATTATTATTATTATTCATGTTTTTTCACATTTTATAATTTTTACCCTTCAAACTAAAATCTATGGTATTGCGTAATAAGCATCGTTGTCAGAGAGTTTGGAAACACTGTTCGAGAAGATAATGAAACATGTTAAAACAGCAAACCAAACTGCCGATATGCATCATTGCCGACGCCTTACAATATTTTACAATAATATTAACGCAAATCAGACAAGCACGGTTTCCAATAGTTCACTATTTTTTTTCACAATCGATGCATCTTTATGTTGCAACTTTTTTTATTAAAGAAGTCAAAATGTCGTTAATAATCGATAATTTATTCAAAAAAATTAACTTCGATTCTAGAGAAGAAAAGCAAAAATAAGCTCGAATTCGAGAATTAAATTTGTCATTGCACACGAGGAAGGAGATAATTTATGTTCGAAACTTAAATATCTTTTGAAGCTGAGAATTTGTACTGAGATAAGTTTCATAATTAATATTAAAGTGATGATGACAATTAGATTATCTTTGTTAATATGTACAAAAGGGATTTTTTTTCTCTTAATTTAGAGGCAACAAAATGTTAGTTACAGGCTTAACATGTGTTAGATTCACTAATTTGTTGCTCGCTACATCTACTTTTTATACATTAAATCACGTGTGTCAATTTTGAAAGAGATTTTAAGATGAAAATATTTTTGTACAAGATATTCAATTAAAATCATATATAGCAATTTATAAGATTTTTTTTACTAAAAGCAAAATAAATATCTTCAACATAAAAAATGATTTTTTTTGTAAAGATACCATGAAAATCTATATATTTTTTCTAAATCAAATTTTAAATTCTCTTCCTCCTTGCTTATTGTAGTGGAAAGCAGCACACACTAAAAAAATAATAAAAAAATGAATTAGAAGAAAGAGTTGAAACAAAATAAATTCATAAAAAAGCTATATAAAAAAAAAGTAGTATTACAAGCAAGATCCTCTAATCTCTTGGATTTGCTCATTATTAGAAGAGAATGGATAAGAGAAGAGGCAAACAAAAGGAAAGGAGAAGGAGGTGAGACATATGCAGGGTTGTAAGGATCAAATACGAGAAGGTGGGGAAGGCGAAGAGAAAAAAAGAAAAAAAAAAAGATTTTAAAGCATTAAATTTTGTTCCAGTTAGATTGATCAAGTTAAGTATCAATACAAGTTAACCTGACTTAGGCAAGGAATTTATGTGCAGGAGATGAGAATTTGTGATGAAAAAAAATCAAATAATTAACATTTTAAAATAAATACTAATTATTTGTAGGATTTATTGTGGGATTTAGAAAACATTACTCTTAGAACGAGATTTATAACTAGATAAAAATATGAATGAGATGGTCAGAAATTTTACATTTTACATAATACAAAAGAACCCACACAAAAACAAAACTAGATTTCAAAATAAAATATTGCACTCGAAATGTTCTAAGGGTAAAAATCATACTTTAAAATATAAAAAAAAAGTGTAAAACATAAAACGAGATTATTACTTAGACTGAAATTAATTTAGGTGCTAAAAGTTATAAAATCTTTGTAAGTATTTTAATATAGGAGTTTGGAAACCGTAAGCCAAAACATGTTGTGTATTATCATGTATTTATTTTCATCCCTATTTAACCCATTTTACAGTCCTTAATCCCGTTCATTGCATTGTCTTATTTATTGTATTTATCACTAGAGATACTCCTTTAAGTTATGGTAAGTGTGTTTTGTTAATAAGAATAATGTAAGTGCTTCAGCAACATTATTAGGGTTGGCATATAATATGGACTTAAATTCTTTGTAAATCTACTTCAACTGAGTTGGCGACTTAGAAAGAACATTAACCAACTTTGGTTTGATTCCTTACACTATAACCCTGGCCACTTGAACCTTGACCCTTAAAAAAGTGACCTTTTTAATGCTCTTCCTAAGTTATTTAGAAACTTTCACGACTATAGTTCTACTGTTTAAAATCGTCTTCTATATTTTGGTTTTATGAAAAAACGAAACATATAAAAATATGACAATTTTCAAACATATAGATTTCGATTTTCGAGGAATCAAAGAATATATGATGTTTATACTTCGGTTTTAAAGGAATTAATGTCTAAAAATTAATGAAAAATTAAAATTTGTCACGCTGATTTTAATTATTTTATTTGAATGAAAAATTTAAGCTTTGATTATTGAAAAAATAAAGTCTATACAACTTATATGTTTTATATGTTTTGATTTCTAATGAATAGAAACCTGAACGTTAAAGAAAATTTAAAAATTGTCATTAAAACTTATAATTTTTAATTTTAATTAATTTTTAGACTTCGATTTTATAAATAAGTAAAACATAATAACGTTTAGGTTTTCGTTTCTTTAATAACCGAAATCTAAAAGTTATTATAGAGTTTAAGTTTGTGAAAGATATAAAGGTGATCACTTCATTTCTACAATTTCTTTCTTCTTTTTTTCTTACTGTCTATTATCTATTTTATCTCATATAAATTTTTCTTCTGTTTTATAATTACTATTTATTATCTATTTTATCTTATGTAAATATTCTTTTTTTTTTCTCTTAGAATTAGTATTGAGTAATTTAATTGTAAATTGAAGGCCTTGGTTTGGAAAAATTACAAACCCCTGTTTCCTGAATTGAAAATTTTTTCTTCTAACCTAAAGTTATTATTTTTGAAAAAACTATCTCTAATGTGCACGTAACGATGCTCTTGGATTAAGTTCTCCATGCAATAAATTTACGTGAATTATGTTTTTGTATTTGATTATTGTTATAAGATCAAGATGAATGAAAGTGATATATATGGTTAATAACAATTAAGGATATTTATTTATTTAAAATCAAGCATGTTGAATGTTGTTAGTCACCAAAGTGACCAAAGTTTTAATATTATTTGATTTTAAATTATTAATGTTTTTATTGCACTTTGAATGTTAAATTATGAATAATCGACTTTTGGGTTAATTGCAGTTCATTATTATAAGGAATTTCAAGATTACCCTAGGGTGAATTAATTAATTGTTCTTATAATTAATGAACATGATGGTAGATGATTTTGTATGTGTCATTAGTTTTATTTATATAACCAAAGGCAGTAAGTGATTTTAATTGGTGCATATTTTAGTTATAATTAATGCTATATAATATGATTAGCATCATTATGTTTCTTGTAATGGTGGATCTTTCAAAGGAGAATATGAGTATACATTGAATAATTATCTCTGTCTGAAATTGTATTTGTGTGTAGTTTTATGACTCAAAGTATTAATGTTAAGCATGTGTGAATTGCAGTCTCAATTATGGTATCTTCACATTCGCTCGCTATTTCTATTACAATGTTCAATAGGTTGAATTTTCTTCACTGTATTGAGAAAGTTCAGTTTCACATAGGTGTATTGGATCTTGATTTGGTCTTTCAAGTTGAAAAGCCCACAACTATCACTAGTGCTAGTAGCAATGAAGATAAAGTCCAATATAAAGCTTGAGAAAGGTTAAATAGACTTAACCTCATGTTTAAGCGAATCAGCATAGTAAGGAACATTAAGTCTGCTCTTCCCAAAACTGAGAATGAGAAAGAGTTTATGAAATCTGTGGAAGAACGTTCCCAAATTGCTGACAAGTCCCTCGCTAGGACATTGATGAGTACCTTGGCTACCATGAAGTTTCATCATTTGCGTACTATGCATAAACACGTGATTGAGATGACAAATGTGGTACAGAGATTTATAGGAACGACAGTGGATGAAAGTTTTCTTATGCAGTTCATTTTGAACTCGTTACTGTCAGAGTATGGTCGTTCTATATGAACTATAACACATGAAAGGAAAATGGAATATGTATGAATTGAACAATATGTTGGTTCAGGAGGAGACCAAAGTGAAGAACTTATGAAGCCACTTCGTTCGTTATGTAAGGAATTAAGGAGTTAGAAATAAAGTTGTAAAGAAACATGGAAAGGGTAATTGACCATTAAAGATTGACGAGTTTTCAACCAAAATACTAAAGAAAAGTGACAAATTTAATTTTTGCAGGATGTCTAGATATTTTCAGAAGGATTGCATAAAGTGTAGAGCTTGGTTTGAAAAGAAAGTTGATCATAATACTTACGTATGTTTTGAATCAAACTTAACTGAAGTTCGCCATAATACTTGATGGGTTGATTTTGGATGTACAACTTGTGTTTATAATGTGATGCAAATATTGTTTTCAACCCAAACCATAACCCTAAATGAGATGTTCATCTTTATAAGGAATAGAGAGAAAGTTCCAGTGGAAGTTGGAAGGAATTATCATTTAATAATTGACATTGAATATCACTTATACTTGATGGATACTTTTTTATGTATCTACTATCACTAGAAATTTAATTTCTTTGTTTAACTTAGTGTTGCTAGATATTCTTTTATGATTGGGAATGATTATCTCAATATTTTTTAGCATACTTGTTTGATTGGATCTAGTACACTTTTATGATGGTTTTTTTATGCTGAAACTCTTATGACCTTAGATCACAATGTTGGCACTAAATGTAGTTTAGTGGATGAAAGGTCTGCTTACATGTCGCATAAGCTTTTGGACACATTTCCAAAGAAATGATGCAAATATTAGTAAAGAATGAAATCCTTTCAGATTTATATTTTTCATATCTGAATGTGTGTGAATTTAATTAAAGGCAAACAAGCAAAACACATAAAACATAAAAAAAAGGAGGTACAATAATCACTCAACTTCTTGAAATCATACACATTAATAATGTGGTCCATTTAATGTAAACTCTTTCAATAAAAATAACTATTTAATCGCCTTTATTAACGATTTTTTGTGTTATAGGCATGTCAAAATTTAGTTAATGAATGTCTTGGAAGTTTATATAAGTAAAGTGGAAATACAATTAGAAAAAAAGATGAAAATCATAAAGTCAAATAAAGATGGTGAGTATTATGAAATATATGATGAAAAGGAACAACACCAAGGTCTATTTGTTAAGTTCCTTGGTAAATGTGGTATTTGTGTTCAATACACAATGTCACGTACAACACAAAAAGAATTGTGTGTCAAAGAGGGGTACCTGAACCTTAACCTTAATAGATATGGTTAGGAGTATGTTAAGTAATTCATGTTTACCTATATCATTGTGGGTGTATCTTTTAAAGACTACCATGTATTTATTGAATAGGATTTTTAGTAAAGTTATTCAAAAGACTCCTTTTGAGTTATGGACAAATAGGAAAATCAGTTTGAGACACCTACATGTTTGGCCATGTAAATAATATGGACATTATGTCAACTAGTAAATGTTAAATGTTGAATGTTAATGTTACTGGTGTTTATGTGACACTCTAAGCTTTTTAATGTACAAGTTTATTGAATTTGTGTTTTCTTCTTTATGTTTATGCATGCAAATTATGATAAAGAAAACAAGTTATGCTATTTTTATTGTTGTTAAAATAATATTATGTTTGAGTTCATTATAGACTTCTCATTCTAAAGTCATATTAAGTATCATCAAATGATATAGTAGTACATGAAAGAGAACACGTTAACTAAATAATGTCCAACCGTCATGACTCTTGTTATTTTTGTATCTTTGATTATGAATAATGTTAAAATTAATTTATGTAAGATTCTTTAATGCACATTATAATTTACTTATTAAATCACATAATATTACGATGAGTAATGTAAAATAATATTTAGAATTAATTAATGAATTTATTCTATTATGTAACTTATTTGAAATATGATTTAATA
This sequence comes from Vigna umbellata, assembly GCF_029865625.1. NCBI lineage: Eukaryota > Viridiplantae > Streptophyta > Magnoliopsida > Fabales > Fabaceae > Vigna > Vigna umbellata. The sequence continues at coordinate 27,473,799 of NC_142169.1, forward strand.
AGATACGGTGTTCTATTAGTCCTTGTGAAAAATTATAATAAAATAAAATAAAATCTAACTTTGATAAACGTTATTTTATAAAAAAGATTAAAATTTTGTTTTTGACAAAAGAAAAATTCTTTCTCAGCAAGTCATTAAGAAGAGCATGAGAGGAAAAATAAAAATAGATTTCACACATTCCACAGACTGTGACCTACACTTATCCACAAATCTTCAAATAAAAACAAGCAAATCTCAGGATTTCTTTCACTGTATCAATAAATACATAAAAGAACAGAAGAAATTATAAAAAAGAAAAGTGGATAATTTTGAATAGTTATAGGTATTGAAAGAAATTTACAACAGACAGGAAAGAAAAATGAGATGCCAAAAGGACGAGAGGTACGAGATTGAAAATGATTTGTTTTGAGAGGCTATGTTGTGGGACGGATGGGACTATATATTGCGGCCACGTGGAGAAATAGGGGCTGCCTGTGTCCGGTCCCTTTCCTTCACATTAGAGTAATTCCGCATTCGGCGGCTTTATGGCAGGGCCTTACTTCCCATTAGGACACACTCCTACATCTACGTCTCAAACCACAACCACAAAACTCAAAAATTAAATGAATAAATAGCATGAAAAAAGGTGCTCCTGTACTGTACTTTCTATATGGTTTGTTTCTAAATGTGAATAGTAAAAAGTTGATTATTCTAGCAGGGCCACACTGCTTCAAAAGTAGGTCACCCATCAAATCCGTACCAAGTTACTGACCCTATCTCTCTGTCTCTCTGTCTTTCTGTCACTCTCTCTCTCTCTCTGTCCTTTCTCTTTTCTCTCCAAACTCCAAAGTTGCCAATGAATGGGCTAATCCCACACTGGAAGTAATTTTCTTTGGTTTTTTCCCATTCTTCGCCTCTGTGCTATTCCTGTTCCTATTCCTATGACCTCTTCATTCATCTTTGTTCATTCACATCCATCTCTCACATCTCCATAATTACAGTTCTCCTTTTTTTTACCTAAACACACCAACAATCTTTACCCCTTCTCCTCACAATCAATCACTGCCATACTCTTCATTATTACTATTACTATCTCATTCTTCAGTCCTTCTTTTCGTATCCATTTTACATGTTAAGATTATTGAACTAAAGTTTTCACCATTCATATATTTTTTTTTGTTTTTATTTATATACAGATGATTTAAAATTATAAAAGACAACGATTTTTACTATCCTGAATGTTTACATTACAACTCTGTTCCTATTCTCGGTCAAGTGATATGGTAAAAGGTTTTCTTTTTTGGGCAATCCACTGAGTGAGAGACTTCTTTTGACAAATTGTTGGAGGGACAGATTTTCCTGTGGGAGACACATAAAGAAAGCAATTTGCTTGAAAGTTAAACTGATATGGTATAGATGTTGTTTCATGTTATTTGTGTTATGTGGAAGGCAGTAATAAGAAAGAAGGTTAACTTTTTAATCCTCCTAATTAGCAATCCACCTTGAAACAAGAGAGTTGTCTCTAAATTTTAACCAACCTGTCTAAATTTATTTATGACTTCTTAATCATTACATGATAAAAGTAACCCCTCCATTGTGCTTTCTCTGGAGTGGATGATAAAATTTATTCAGTAGTAAAGAAAATAAAAACAAAAATACTGAAACTATGTTTATTTGAATGAAATGGTGAAAGAAAATTTAGATATTTTTTTTATTAATGTATTGTTTTTATTAATAAAAAATATTCATATAATTAATGATGTATTTGATATAATTGTTATATAGATAATACTAAAAATAATTTATTTTTTTTCTTTGTGTAAATTTTCTATTTATGAAGAAAATTAAATACAAAATTACGATTTCAGCTTTCTGTGTTTATTAGTTCTCTATTTTCTATTCCACTTCCTTAGGTTTTTTTCTCTTGTATTTTTTTCACATTTTTGTCTTTAAAATCAAAAAGCCCAAGAGTTGCACAAAGGGAGAGAGAAGTGATATAATTTTATTTATTATTTTTAATATTATAATTTGATTATTTAATATTTCTATTATACTAAAAATCATAGTAAAGACATTCCTCGTATAAAACTATTACATAATAACTTTGCATGTTCTTTTTTATCTAAAAACTACCCTATTTGTTTTTCCTTCCTTGGAAAAAAACCTTAATATTTAAATAAACAAATTATTAGAAAACATAAATCTACGTAATAAAACAAATGGTTAATGTTAAAATAAACAATGAAAGAAAAACATAAACCTAGTAAGAGAAGTCAATTCGGAAAGCATATGTTATGATTGTGTTTAGTCTATTCATTGAAATAGGAGAAATGTGAGAGTTTAATACAAGACAGCAAGGTTAGGCTATAATACCTGCCATTGGCCTCCTAATAGGTTCATCATTTTGATTCTACTGTTGTCACTGTATGCTTCTTCACCCTCTTAATATAATATGCACTTCACAGGAAAAAGAAAGAAAAAAGAAAAATTCTGATACTCATTAATGAAGCAATCTTACCCTCTCTTACATTGACAAGACTTCTCATCCAATACATTGGAAATTAATTTAATTTTGAAACATTGGACTTTCTTCCAACGGTTTTTTAAATAATTTTGGAAAGAATAATATATATTAATTTTTAGTTGAATTGAAAGATCTTATGCAAAAACTATATTTGAAAAATAAAAAATTGTTTATACACCTACATTGCAAATCCTTTTTAACCAGCATCCAATAAAAAATATCATCTTTTAATAATTTTATTATTTTAAGATTGTAACATTATAATTTTAGCAACAAATAAAATAAGATATAGTATAATTAATAAAACAAAACAAAATTTTCACCAATAAAGATATTGTATTTATACAATTATCTAAAATAAAATAAACATAATAAAGTTACATTTATAAGAAGTAAACTTAAACTAATAAAACAAAATTTATACAGCAGCATACTTCAATATACTTAACCCTCATACCAATAAAGTGATCATCAAATAAATATACACTATACCAATAACAACCAAACAAAACAATAGAGTAAACTAATGTTCAAAAAGAAAACTTCGTAAACAATTTTATGCATCACATATTAGTTCAATATTAAAGCATTCTATAACTTAATTATCCGGATACTATGTTTAACATAGGTGTCACTAAAGGTGTGAACCCATGATAGTATTTATACTCTGCAGAGTTATAAACAAGGGTAACTCGACCTACTACACTTGAAGTTAATCTTCCAATCCTAAGACCTAAAAGGCTAGGATAAAGACCTCTTACTATTTTCTCTGTCATCCCCGTTCATCTCTACATATGTTGAATTGTTAGTAAATTATTACGATATCTGCTTATTTAGTCTCACCATCAAGCATTCACCACAACTTACTTGAACAAAGAACCTCTCCTTAAGGTTCTTCTCACATCACATATATTCCATTCTCACAATCATAGATATATCATCCAATAAGCATTAATATGTATTAAAATCATACATATTGTCATAACCAACACATCATGTGTGAACAACTACCATAGATATTAATATTCAAAATGTCATTTCATGAAGCATCATGCATACACTAGTGCAGCGAGGGGCTTTTACCGCGGTTGATTTTCACTATACGTCGCGGTTCTTGAACCGCGGCATATTCAGCCGCGGTAGTAAGTCAGACACTTTATGCCGCGGTTCGAACCGCGGTATATAGGCTGCGGAATATGCCGCGGTTGTCTAGGGAACCGCTGCCTAAATTCATTTTTTTAAAAAAAAAAATTAAAAAAAAAATTAAAAAATGCACTATATGCCGCGGTTGTGGTTAGAACCGCGGCATATTCCCCTGCAGTTTTTTAAAATTGCAGGTCTGTTTTTGTGATATCCACTACCACAAAAACAGACCTGCATATAAAAACATTTACAGAAATTCAATTTCAACATAACAAACACATGTTCAAATGTATTTCAACATCAAATAAAGTAGAGAGTCTAAGAAAATTCTATCTAATCAAATGCATTGTTTAAATCTAAATCTAAGAGCTATTGTATAATCTAACTATATATTTTAAGGTTTATAAATAATACAAGAACTACAACACACATTACCAAAACTATAGCAAAAACCATATCATACATTACCAAAACTATAACAATTTCATGCACTATCAAAATTAAAGCAAAAATTATACCAAAACTATAGAAACTTCATACATTACCAAAACTATAGCATTATGCAAAAATTAATGAAGAAATCACGTTAAAAATGCAAATGGACATAAATACCTGGAAGAGGAACGGCGGCGGAGAGGGTGAAAAACGCAACACAACGGCGGCGGAGAGGGTGAAAAACGTCAGGAAATCACGATTTTGAACGGCTAAAACTCGTTTTTATCGTCAAAAACGAATAATGACCGAACAATTTTGAGTTTAAACGGTTAAAAACGCAAAATCTGAGATGAAGGGTGGTTCGGAGGAAGAAGAAACGCGAAAACAGAGAGAACGCGCGAGAAAGACGATGCACTGTTCCAAGTTTTGTTTTTTAACTCTGAACGGGAGAATCTACCGCGGTTCACTACTTAACCGCGGTATAAAAGGCATTTTATACTAATTTAAAAAATTATTTTCAAACTATATGCCGCGGTTCAGCGGGCAACCGCGGCATATACTCTGTTATTTAATTTTTTATTCATACGTGGCGTCAAAGGCAATGGTTGACTGGGGTATATGCCGCGGTTCCCAGTAGAACCGCGGCATATAGGTTCGTTTTATTTACAAAACTGCCACCGCGCACCATTATGCTGCGGTTTTCGTTGAACCGTGGCATAATGTGCGCTGTAAAAACCCGATTTTTTACTAGTGATACCATCAAATTCATTCACCATAAACATATACATAAACATGTTCACAAATCATAAATATCCATTTTCTTACGAAATAATCGATTATCATGTGTGATAATTGATTATTCCAGAGAGTTTTAAGCAAAGACAAAAATACCAACTAAAATAATCGATTATCAAATTTGATAATCGATTATCTCAAGATACCTATTGTAATAATCAATTATTAGGTCTAATGATTGATTATTCCATAGAGTTTTTTTTAGCAAGGATGCAGTTTTGACTCAAATAATCAATTATCAAGTCTGATAATCGATTATCCGTGTTAATTTTTTACAGCAACAAGATTTTCTAATTTAGTTACCCCTAATACATATCCAAATGACCAAAATGATATCCTTTACACTAGAATTGATTCAAAAACATGTTTATATCCAAAATTGAATACCATTTTGCTTCTTTGGCCATAATTGAGACACACCAAATCAAACCACACATCAAAACTTAAGATATCAAATTCTACAACTTAAAAGTCATATTTTGGTGCACTAAGATATTAAACAAGTCTCAAATGACCTTAAGATAGACTCCAAACACCAAGTTTACTCCTACATTGATTCTTTAGAATTTCACTCGTGAAAACCCTCAAAATGTTAGACGAGAAACCAACCACAATTCTCATTTTTCATTTCATCAAGATCTAATAGAAATTCCCACTCATACTTATAATCCAATATATCAACTTAAAAACAAGTAACGATCAACAATATCTCACAACAAGGTTAATTATTCCAATAACAAACAACACACATTTCAACCAATTCCAATACAATCATGGTATTCAATCTCAACAAACCAAAATCCACCAAATCATTCAATCACTCAAATCGATTATCATATCATCATACAAACATCGAATAAAACTTGTCTTATCAATTAAAATCAAAGTCTTAAAATAGCTCAAAAAGTCAAAGAAGCTCTACATGTTCCTATGAATAACAAAAATACGATAAAGGTGCACAGTTAAAATCAGTGATCAGCACAGACTCAAACTAAAAACCCAAAGGACACTTGCAAACTAAGTAGAGCCTACATGCAACAGGTACAAGAAAAGACTAAGGAAAGATGATTGAAAACTCAATTTACTCAAATAAAGAAATTGATCAATTTATATTAAAGATCTCGTCGCAATGATGAGTCATATGATTTCAGTTCTTCAATAAGGCGAATAGGGAGGAACAACCCTTAGAAAAAAGTTAAAAAACTCTAAAAGAATAATTTCTAAAAAATAACATGTATTAAATTAATAAAATTCGTTTATAACAAAATAATTTATATTAAAATTATTTAATATTAAATTTATTAGATCTTACTATTTTTAAATTAATATCACTTCTAAAATATTATTTTGTAAGTCTTTACTTTTAGTTTATAATTAGTGAATAATTGATAAATAACGTAATTTTATACTGAAAACTTTTCAGTATTGGACTATTAGTAAAATTTCAAATTAATTTATCTTAGATACTTTATTTCTGTAAAAAATTAAAATGAAATATAATTTTAAATATATTAAAATAAGAATAAATTTGTTGTTCTTAATTTTTTTTTTGAAAAAGAATATCCATAATTTAAATTATATATATATATATATATATATATATATATATATATATATATATATATATATATATATATAAGTAATGTTTATTTTTTCTATTTTGTAATGGCAAAATAGAATCTCAATTCTGTTGCTGTCATGATGAGAAGACAGGAGCAGGAGGATCAAAATTTGTTCCACTAGTGAACTAAATTTCAACAAAACCTTCTATTGGTCTAGTCTTTATAAATTGTTTTTGTTTTAAAATTGTATTCCAACATTAAAAAATTAATATTTTAATTGGAGTAGAAATTTATGTAATCTAAAAATACAATCAAAATATAATATATAGATAAAAAAAACTCTTTGCAAATCAATATCGTAAAATTAAATTAAACTTCAATCAAATTTTAAGAAAGTGTCAGATATTTATAAAAGCACCTGCATATACTTAATCATCTAAATTTATGCTTCAGATTTCAAATTAGACTCAAAATCAAGTTCTATTTATAAAAAAAATATCACTTGCCCTACTATTGTTATCTCGACATAAACTATTTGTAACGAATTCATACAATAAAAGAATATTCTCTGGTAGTAGTCACAATCGATCAACCTTGAGTGTCTTCTGGATGTCTACCGATAGAAACTTACAATCTTTTTCGTACAAAAATTAAAACGTAAAATGAAAATAACTACATAACTTAGTTAATATAATTAATACTTTAACCTAAAGTTGATGAAACAAAATGCCAAGATCATAGCTCATTCTTCACTCAATCCCAGACTTCAAGTATCTGAAACATGAAAAAGAAGCAAATCTAAACCTGGTTTATGATTATTACCACACCTTATGCAGCTCAAGTTGTGTTGTACATTGTCGGAAGAATCATGCAGGTTACAAACTAAGAACTATCTAAGAACATAGACCAAATCATATATGCATGCAGATTCCAGGAACAAAACAAATGTCCAACCAACCAAAAAAACCACCGTATCATAGGTAAACGAAAGCTTCAAAATTGAACTGAATGAAGAAAGTGGTTCTTTCCTTTCCTCAAAAACCCTAGCAGGTAGCCTGATTGTTTTTCTGCAGCCCTTTTTTGGCACATTACTTTTACACATAGGTAAGAAAGAGATTGAAGGGGTTAAGGTTGAATTGGGGTGGAAGAGGGGTTCTCTGTCCTGTCCAATGCGTTGTCGTTGGATACGTAGGACACACCCTGCAACATATGTGTGTCGTGTCATGTGGAAACAAACATAACCCTTCTGGCCTTCTAATGAATTTCTCTTGTGACTCACATTATCTCTATCTCTTCTACCCAAACATGACCCTTGAATTGTCAAAACTGTATATATCAACAATGTTGGTGCTACCACCATGCATATGCATGCATACCTACTGCATCCTTTCTACTTATCTTCCACGTTTCAACTTCTGCATACAATGTTTTTCTGCACTCACTGACTTGTTACATATGCGTTTTGCCTTTATTCGAGCTGTAAAGTGATTCCTGCTTTTAACCACTGGGTTTTAACATCGGTACTGAGTTTGAGAGATTTTTGGGTGATACAATCAAAACGTAGGTTTTGTTTCAATGCATTTAAACATGATAAACGTCTTTGATGACAAGAAAATCTTCACCAAACATTATTTAATACAATATCTAGTGTCTGGTATCTATCTTTCTAGGCAGTGACCAAAGAGTTAGAATAGCAACCTCTTTGAATATTTCAAAATTGCAAATATATCCCCAGAATGGTACATCATAATTATTTATCGTATTTATAATCCTCTATTTTCCAAAGACTTTCGGAGAAAATTAGAATCCAGTAAGTTGATAACGTTGAAGTAAACACAAGCCCTTTTTGGAAGTTTTATTTATTTATTTTATGGGGGCACAACAGGAGGGAAAAAACCATAGATTTAGGTAGTAATCAAGTGTGGTTTGAGGAAGCAGGTTTTGTCTGGTGGCAGGAACAGGAACAGCAACAGCTGCTTCAGAGCATGCACCCAGAAGCCAAACGTACGAAAGGACGTTGGCTTCGCCCCACACAAATTCATTGTACATTATTGTTTTGCTTGCACTATTGCAGTTATATATTACATAGTTCAGGTTTTCCTGATATTCATCGTGTTTTGCCATCAAAAGAAGAATCTATCACGAATTGCTGAGAGAGATTTACGCACTATCTACAGTTAACCTTACACTTTTTCTTACCACGCTGTTAATATATCGCATTGCTGTTTTTCAACTTTTAGACTATATATCTTTATTTTCATTTCTATTTTTTACCCTTGTGTATTTTATTATTAACTACAAATTCTGTTTTGATCATTATTTTTCGTGTATAATTTATTAACTATCCTTTTTCCATGATAATATAATAGGAATAATATTTCGATCAATTAATAATATTTTATCAAGTAATTAAATAAGTAGTTTAAATTTCAATTCACTAATATTGAAGAGAGAGATAGGATTTAAGAGTGTTTAACATCTTCTTAGTTGTCCCTAATTAAATATGTTGAAATTCAAAATAAAAAACTGAAAATAAGATATATTATTTACATTAATCATGGGTATGAATGAAATTAACACTAACCCTATTATATTTTTTTATATTATATATTGTGATATTTACCTCTCACTAAGACAAATTAAAATACATATTAAAGTTAGTATTTAATTGAATAAATTTTCCTTTTCCTTCAAACAAGTTATTTTTGTTTTTCCTTCTTCACATGTGTTTTAATTTTCTTTCTTTTTCTTCCATTTATACATGTTTTTTTTTATTCCTTTTTCTTATAAACTTCATCTTCCTCGAGTTCTACAAAATTCATTTTAACGAACCCCTAAATTTGCAATACTCGTCTTCTTTCTTCCTCTTTCTTATTTTTTGGCCTCCTTTCTATTACAACCCTTTAAACTCTAAATACTATATACTCCAAACATTTAATTACTTAATGTAACAAGTTTGCATTAATTGTTGGAGTAGTAGTTGAACAAACAGATGTGGTTTGATATTTGAAACCAATGGAAGGGGAAAAGGACTTGTAATTAATAAAAATAAAAATAAATATTAATAAGTACATATACAAGGCTGAATTTAGCTTAAACATGTGCCTAATGAGATGAAAGACCTTCACATCAGTACTAATTTTCATTCAGTTCTTCCAACGCTTGCATGAGTTTAACATTTAAATGAAAATAAAATCTCGATGTTCGAAGTTGAACTTTGATTAAAAAACACTAATGCTAAAAGACCAATATGATAGTTGCAACTTTACTACATAGAAAAACAATAAATACTGGGAAAAAATCTGAATAGGTTGTAAAGATTTCAAAAGGGAAACCAAGAAATATTTTAGGCTTTCACTTTCTGCACCCCACAATTTCTTTATACATTCCTATAAATTTTGAAATTACCATTTTACCCTTCGCAAGAGTGATTTCCAAAAATTTTCCGGAATAAACTTTTTTTGAATTTTTGGAACAATAGATTTTTCAAATCAAAATTTCCTGAAAGCATGAAATACATTTTGGAATAAACATCAGATTTTTAAACAAACTTTACAGAATACATCTAATATATTTCAGAACGAGTTTTCGGAACATCCTACATGAAATGTATTGTGAAAAATAGCTTTTTAGAACGCAAAAAAATGTATTTTGGAAAAACTTTTTGGGACGAGTTTTGTTTGGTATTTTTTTCTTTTCTTTTTCTTCTGCAGCAGCGTGTGGCAGCGACAACGATGGGGTGCAATGGTAAACTATTATTGTGGTGGTGCATTTAGTAATTATGGGATTGCTGGAAAAATAGCCAGAGATATGGTTCATATGAGTACAGGAATTTGGGCTTTCTGTTTTCTAAATATGTTAAATGCATAACTGAAGTTGCTAAGCACCCATGGTTATTTAATGTAAAAACATTACAATGTTCCTAAATTAATTGCTTTTAAGGTGAAATTGATGAAAAAGCCTAGAATAAATGTTATATGAATTGTTTGATGGGGAAGGAAAGTTCGTCCCTTTTCAAGTCATCTACCACCATTCTCTCACCAACTTTCCATTATTGCAAGATCATTAAATTACAAATCTTCTAACCTGCAATAATTTCCAAAGGGAAGAAAAATATAAATAGAACAAGTACAAATGTAGTTGAGGAAATAATGTTCATCCCATGTAAACATACCATATGGGAGACATTCTAATGTTGCAAAACATATCAATATTGACAAGTACAATGTAGTTGTGGAAGTTAGAAAAGAACCTAAGAACAGAACCACTTTGAGTAAAACTTTAAACCACCTTAAACTGACCACAAGCATCATAACTATGTTGTACTTACCAGTACTCGGCAGAAAAAATTAATCACTACAAATTTCTGAGTGTAGATTTGCTCTACAGAATATTTCCCAATGAGAGTATCCTTGTTTCCCGTTCAACCATTTGATGCAAAGTTCCCACTCGAAAGAAAATGATGAAGTTGATTATGGAGGAAGACACATGCATTGAATTAAATTAAGAGATTTTGCATAGTCATGAGTCTGTATCAGAAAATTAAATCCTTCTCAAATGACAAAAAGATTCAAAAAGAAATAGATTTTAGGTTTTTTTAAGATGAAATTTCAATTATCAATTTTTCTTTTTATAAGTTTAATATTTTATTAATAAAACATTCAATATATATATATATATATATATATATATATATATATATATATATATATATATATATATATATATATGATAAACTTTTCAAATTCCGTATAAAAATAAAACGTCAAAGTTCTTTATATTTATTTTCTACATTTATATCTTTTCCGTCTCATCAAATATTTAAAATTATATATATATATATTCAAACATTTCAAATTTTAAAATTCAAAATACTAATTGCTACAAACAAAATAACATTCCAAACCATAAATGTGTGTGAACTGTGAACATAATGGGGAAATTTACACCTCCAACAGTAAAAGTGTCCAACTAAAAAAATCACCTCAAACATATGTTTTTTTCTGAATAACGATATGAGTATTTTATAAACGTAAAAGGGAACAAATTTATTTGACCAAAAAATGGGTTAAAGGCCATGAGTTTTATCACAAGAATCCAAAGAAAAGCTTTAAGTTCTTTGTATTGGTGAAAGGTTCCGTGCAAGTAAACTCCTACAAGACACAATAAACAAGGCTTTTTTTTTTTTTTACAAGACATAATAAACATGTTTTTTTATAAATTTAAAAAGGGAACAAAATTGTTTGGTTGAACACTCACACTTTTATCATAGGAATCCACTTCAAATGCTTTAACTTTTTACTTTGTCTTTGTGTTGAATATTAGGTGGAACTAAACTATTATAAGTTAATGGTTGGTACAAAAGTACTAGTAATATACTGTTCTTTCAATATATTAAAAATGAAAATCATTTATAAGGTACTTATTTAATAAGTTACTAGTACCATATACATCTCTATCCAACTTTCAATAAATTGTTTTATCAGTTCCTTGGACATTTAAGTACAAAATAATAAAAAGTTCGTCTCCATACGTAGTTAGCTCTAAGAAATCAATTATTATTAAAAGGTATAAATCTAAATATATTCACGATTTTTAGCCTTTTAGTGTTAAGCTATTTCGTTTTTATAATTTTAAAAGTCACATGGCTCCACATAATAATGATATAACCATCCACTCATACCATTTTAGTTACTATTATGATATAGCATATAATCTAATATGTGCAACCCCATTTTATAACATTAGTAAGTAATTGAAAATTTTATTTATCAAAACTTAAAAATAACAAAAACGAATAGAAAAAGGTAAAGAATAATAAAAGTAAAGTTGAATCGTATTTGTCAATATTAAAATCGTATTTTACCAAATATATATTTAATAATCTTCATTGGAACTTGTAACTACCATTTTGAAATCCTAAGCAAAAAGGCAAAGGCAAAAGGTATATAGTATTTTAGAAATAATGTTTTTCCATTCCATATAAAGTCGAAAAGCAAAAGTGGAAAAGGTGAAGGCAACTAAAATCCATTATAATTCTTCATCTTTTTGAAAGTTAAAGGCAATGCTCATATCAAATTGTTCTTAATTTTGTCAATAAAAGAAGAGAATGGATGGATCGTTCTTTTCAGAAAGTGACCAAACACGATAGAAAGGCATGTGGGGATCTTTCATCACCCTTTTCTTTCTTCCTTTGCATCTTCTCATCCTCACCTAAACTTCTCATTGCTCTTTCTTAATATAATTTCAACATCTAAATTAACAAACAAACAATATTAGATGCATTTTAATCTTATAAAATTAAATTGTCAGTTATTTTTATTATGTTTATGAAAGAAATGTTCACTAAGAAGATACAATATTAAATTTTGAGTCTAATTATATAAAAAATTGACACAATTTTTAATAAAAAATCTTAAAATAATAATAATGAGTATTTATTTTTTTCATTTTTATCTCATACAAGACTCTTATACTTAAATTTTCAACAATTTTAGTATATGTAATTGATAGTAACTATAAACTATCTCAATAGAAAATGAAAAAAATGATTTATTAAGATTATCTCAATTGAAATATTACTGTATAATTATATGTAAGCTTTTTATTAGTGAAAAAATAATATATTTAGGATATCCTAATCCACATACAAAATTGTAACACGATATTAAATATTAGTAAAAAGTACATACAAACCAAACATCTAAATATATTATGTTAGTCATGGTATAAATTATAATAAACCTTAACAAAGTTCATTTGCAATCAATCTTTATTTAAGACATACCTCACGTAGCTTTGCAGTTATGTTCTACAATTTTTATGCATGATCACCTTGTTTTAGTTATTAATTCTTTATTTGTAAAACAAAGTAGAACCTTTTCAAGTGCTTACTTATCCTGTTTCTATTTCATATTTTCTTAGCACTATTGCCTCCATATTCTCCCAAAGCTATATTAGTCTGATTTGTATTCACTTAATAATCTCATAATAACAACGAATTAATTTATTTCCATCTTTCTACCACTCTTTAGCCTATACATAATCAAATTTGCAGCCTTTTGTGAGAGAATGCCATCAATCATCGGTCCAAACAACTTCATCCTCAACATGGTTATGAACATAAATCATCCAAAATATGTGTAGCCAAGGCAACCTTAAAAAACCTCGTCCAAATTATTTGTCCAAAAACATGTGAAAAATATTGTTTTAAAGCTTGATTAAGTTTCTCCCTATTTCTTTAGCAAATCAACTTGTAGATATATATTCATCAAAGTTTACAATTGAAATTTAGAATGTCTTATTAATATACATTCTTTAGCTTGAGGGAGCTCTTAGTATATACAATTGCAGCAATTGTATAGTTCTATGGAAGACAAAATATTCTTGTATGAGAATAAAAATTTACATCTTTATACGACTTTTTGGACTTCCATAATGTATCTTGTATTAAGAAGTGGACTTTAAGTCTAATTCAAGCGTGAGAGTAGAAATTAATGGGTGATCCGATAACGAACCAATAGCGGGTGGAACAGAATGTCCACATAAATCTAGCTAGGATAAGTTCTAAATATGAGTCTGATATCATATTAAGAGGTTGACTTTAAGTCTAACTCAACTTCACAAAACCTACTTATAAGGTGAGGTTTGCACCCCACTTTTATATATATATATATATATATATATATATATATATATATATATATATATATATATATATATATATATATATATAATAATTTCACCTTGTCTCTAGTCGACGTGAGATTTCTAACATTTTAATCTCACAAGTTAAAAATACTTGTAAGTTAGTTATCTTTACTTATATATTTTAATTCTATCATATATATTTTTATGAGATTTTTAACACTGCGAAAATATGGAATTGATAAAATTTTTTGAATTTTTTTCTCAAATTTATATTTTATGATTATGAAATTATTATTATTATTATTATTATTATTATGAAGAATAAGTTTTTTTTTCTAAAAATATCAAATATTTTACTATTATTTGAAATCATAGAAATCGAGAAATATGTAAAGATTCACATTTCTTTGTCTGCAGAAAAATAATTATGACAGTAAAATAATTATATAATCTTACTTTGTCATTTGTTTTAATTTTAATGCAATAATCATGCTCATTGATTCAATCTAACAATGAAAAGTATAATAGTGCAATGAAAGTCATATACTTTTAGTTACGTCTCAAATTCATCGTCCCATTCGGCTTTTTGTGTTACTTAAGAGTTAAGTTTATATTTAAAGCATGTTTGACGTAAACATGCTCACCAATATGGAAATAATTGTATTATTTTTGTACTGAGGGTAACTATCTTTTGTTATACATTATTCTTAGCTGGTATATAAAAATAATATCACGACATTTACAGTAAAGTATAAACTGAGAATAAAAGTTTTTCATGCACAATAGAGGAAAGTAACAATACTTTTTTTACATGTATAAAATATTCCAAAAGTAATCGATTTGTTGATAGATAGAAATAAAAATTTCACACATGCACATATATATATATATATATAAACATTTTTTTCATAATAACTTACTGTAAAATTTATGGTTTTGAGCTAATTTGTTTAACGGAAGAATCACTATGAAAAAAATATTTTTTTGTTTATCGTGTGTTGTTTAAAATAATTACAAGCGAATGAAAATAAAAAAAATGTTAGTAAACAGGAACAAATATTATTTTTGCTTTTAAAATTTTAAAATAATCACTAAATTTTTTTATATCAACATTACTTTTTATTCTTAAGCAAATTGTGATAATTAAACATTGGAGAATGTTATTGTTGGTAAAATTACAAAATATAAAACAGAAAAATTATACATAAATTCAGCAATCATTTTATTGACTGAGTTGATTTCATAATAACTATAAGTTCAACATTTTATTGAGGACAGTTTGAGTAGAAATTGACTAACAAAACATACTATGGTTAGTTTTAACGGTTGGGATTTTATGTTGATGTTCTTCCTTCCTCTCATTGTGACATTGACGTTATCCGTTAGTTACGTTCATCGCTGGATGTTTCATTAGTCAACCTTTACACTCGCACTTTGTCCTTCGTCTCAGTGCTTTTCTTTTTCACTTTTATAATTCTATCACCGCGACTTTGATTGGGAGTAGAATTTGTGAGAAAGTCTTGTTTTATATATTCTACAATAATGTTTATATGATATGTAGATAAATGTTGCTATTTTTAAAATTATAAAGTTATATATATATATATATATATATATATATATATATATATATATATATATATATATATATATATATATTGGTAGGGATATTTGTGTAGGATCGAGAGAGTATCTTTCTGTCGTAATTTTTATGCTTTCCAATGCTTGAGTTGTGTATATCGCTCGGTTGGACTCCGAAAGCCGTTCGGTTGTACTTTTGATGTGGGAGGTATCTGCAAAAGGCAGTCGGACGCTCAAGTTAGGAGCGGTTTTATGAACGGTTTATCACAGTTTAGACTTAAATACTAAAGTGTGATAAACAGTTCATAAAACCCCTCATAACTTGTAGGTCAGAGTGCCTTTTGCAGGTACCTCCCCTATCAAGAGTACAATTGAACGACCTTCGGAGTCCAACTGAGCGATATACGCAACTCAAGCAGGAAGATTACGACAGTAAGGTACGTCTCACACAAATTTCTATTGAAACATTTTGGCACCCTGAGGAGGTACCTGCAAAAGGCGCTCTGACCCTCAAGTTAGACGTGTGTTTGAAGAGCTTCTGCTCACAATAGAATATTCAGTGAATTGTTATCACTATTGAGTATCTGAAGCGTGAGTAAAAACGTATCTGACCTTTGGTCCTATCATTGTATTTATAAATGTTTCACAGGCTGAATAAAAACAAACTTACCTGAAGATTCGGTCAGTTACTCATAAACGGCTTGATCAATATCTCTAATAAGATATGTTCGGTTATTTTATTTTAACCGTGCACTTTGATCCAATAATAACTTAAACTATTTTAACTGTATGCTGAACTTTAGCCTAACAATAATTTAAACACTGACCCAATTATGACCCAACATTAATGTAGTGGATGATGGATTGAAAGATACTTAATGTTAACTAACCGTTCGGTCCTGAACGTATACTATACAATATATATATATATTATGTAAAGACTAAACATTTACAGGTAATATTTGATTATTTTATTTTCTTTTTTTAATTTTTTAATTCCTATAATATGTGAAGCAAACATAGGTCATCTCATGTTTAAGTGAAAGGGAAAAGTAATATAAAATATAATTCTTTTTAAGAAAGACGTAAGAGATTGATCCTCTTTTATGTGTGAATTAACACGGTATCTAACATAAAATCCTAATGCTAAATATTTGCGGGTCATTTTTTTTATTTATTTACCACTTTTTATTTATTTATTTAATGTAGGATTTTTTTACTCATATTTAAATTAGGGATTGAAACGGAGTAGGGCGGAATATGTTTAGGTATCTTAAAGAGAAAAAAATCATCTTCTTATTCCTAAATTGAACTGGTACAATTGTTTTTAACTCTATCCTCGTTCAAGTAATGAGTATATCCGTATCCACGGATTAATAAAAAATTATGGCAAATGTTCAATATGAAAATGAGATATTCTTTTTTTTAATATCAAATATTTGGAAATAAGTTTAATGAAAATCAAAATACCTATTAAATTTGGAAACATTAATAAAACAAAATTGATAAAATTGAATTTTTTTTTAAAAATTATAAAAGAAAAAAATATTTAAATTAAAAAATATTTTGATTTTTCATATTTTCATTCTTTAAATTCTAATGAAATATGATTTTTATACCCAAGAAAAATTATAATACACAACAAAATCATACACAAAATAAACATTAAACTAATAATAATGATAAATAAGATTCATTATAATCACATTAAATTATTATATCATGTAAATTATATAATTGTAATGATAAAATTATTAATGATAATGAGTTTTAGAAAATAAAAATAATTATATAAAAAATATAAAAACAATATTCTACATGATAAAAACAAATAACAAATAAAAATATTTAAAGAAAAGGTAAAAATAATCAAATGTGTGTTTTGGAGATAAACCATTAAATGAGACCGTATAAAGTAAAACAAATATGCAATTAAGTATATGATAAGATAAAAAAAACATCTTAAATATCTAAGAAAAATTTTCAAATATCAAACTACTTGAACTTCTAAAAAATAATGAAAATAATAATTATTTTAGCACATCATAGAATTCTTGAAATGAAACAAAATTAAGAATAAGAAAATAAAGACAATTTTTATAGTAAATAAAAAATTATGCTATTGAACATTTAAAATGAAGGTAAAAATTTCCATGTAAGAAAAAATTAAAAAATGATAAAAATATTAAAAATATTAAAAATATTCAAATTGAGATAAAAATATCCAATTAACATATCATTTCAATATAATAACACAAAAAGTTGTGACAATAGGAAAAAGATTTAAGATATGTGAATAGTTTGATGATGACAAACAATTATAAAAAAAGTTTTTAAGTTAAAGAAAAAAATATTATAAAACAAAAGACTGAGAACAATATATATATATATATATATATATATATATATAATTTCAATATTCAATTAAAAAAATTAGATATTATCCATTCAGTTAATAATACCAGAATTTTTCATATAGAATAAGTTATAGAATAATACTTACGGAAATAAACATTCTAATTTGGATTGTTAAATGTTTCATGAGTCGAGTTTAACTATAAATTTTTATCACAATAAAACATATTCATCTTATCTATCTATCTATCTAAACACACTTTGGTTGATCTTAATTATAATTGAGTCTTACATACTTATCTTCACTTGAATCAGATATCAAAATAAACTAGATATCATTGTTAAAAAAATTATTGAAAAATATAAGAGAGATCACTTCCCTTTAATATACGAATTGCTCACATAAGAATGAGATGAATTTTGTAGTTTTTTAAATAAGCTTTTATAAAAATATCATAAATAAACTATCAGTTACGTTAAACAAATATTTAAGATAAAAATTAAAGACTAGTTTATGTTGTGAGTTTTTACTTGTTGAAAACTGTGAAATCGAGAATAAGAAAAAAAACCTTTGGAAATAGTGAATTTAGTTCTGATAATGTGTTAACAAACACGCGCGATGGTTGTTAGCTCAGTCTCTGCCACCTCAGCACCATCATGGACATGGGTCCTCAGAGATGACTGTGTCGTCAAGCCATGGGACCCACACACCACAGACCCAGAATAAAATAAAAATAAATACCCAATGTTATCTGTTATTGAATTTTTGATAATTGAATAATAAAAAACAAATCCAATGAACTATAAACAATTTAAAACTTAAATTATTATTGAACTATATTGATTTTCGAATTTAGTTTTAGAAACTAATTCAACCCGAGATCATCGTAATCGCAATGTCCCAATTAGCAAAATAAAAATTTTCTTCTATAAATCACTGAATTAGAATATGTAGTTATATTTACAAACTCAAATATATAGTTTTTAGTTTAAAGAAATAATAATCCATTTCCTTATAAAAATATTAATAGCATTCGATTTCAACTATTCTATAAAATTTAAAAAACCTTAACCGTTTAAAAATTAGTAATCAAAAGACTGTAAAATTGTAAGAAGGAATTTTCCGGTGACCTGTTATGAAGGAAAAATAGTACAATAAAGAATGAAACGATATTATCATTACTTGGTAAGCTGAGAGGCTTACCCTAATGCACTACACATGTAGCAATAGACAATCTTGTATACTAAGACAAATACATTAAATAAGACCGACTTTGATTTTCACTAAGTTCGTTGTAAAATTAATTATTAGTTACCTGAATCAAATCCAAAGGATGAAATTACTTTTTTTTCAAGAAAACTTTTATAGTACCAGATCTATTATATAGTTTACTAACTTTATAAATCCTTGAGTATTAATCTCTTTTATAAAATGCAGTTTTATATCAATGTTTACGAAATTTGGTTTATTAAAAAAAGTATATGATACTATTGTCATAACAATAAAATCTGACACTCTTAATTACTCAATTTAGTTACGACTTTTGTCACTACTTCAATCAAGGTAATGTCACAAGTAGTGTTTAATGCATTTTTTAAAACATTTTAGCAGTTGTTTTATGATTTGATTCATATGACTACTTAAATAAACGTATATAATTATACTATTATAATATTACTCGGATTAAATGGATTGGCTAGATTTTTACGTAATGAAATCGATGGTGTTTGACTTAGTTAAATATGATTAATGGGAATATTAATAATTATGATACAAATTTATAATAGGCAGTGTTGAAATCATAGAACGGAAAATAAATGATTATTTTAAATATCAGGCACGTCTTTTTGGTACATTATTTGTTGTATTATTTAGTGTAGAAGACTGCGAGCAACAGAGGAAAAGCGATGCCAACTTCTTTCATGGTATTTATGTCCGTCTCCGTCTGACTATAGTGAAACTTTGAGACTAACTCAGTTTCTTGGTTGGGTTGGGTTCCGCCATTTTTTATGGTTTCATCCAGCAAAGCCTCGCATGCTAGAAAATGGAGGCTACTTTACTCTTTCTCTCCTTTCTCACGTTTATACTCTCATTCCCACTCCATTCACCTTTTTCTTCTGCTCAGATTATGCAAGGTATCTTTCTTACTTCATTTTGCTCTCTCATTGCCTTTTTTTACTTCATAACCTTTATATACGATGCAAATGGTGTCTTGTTTTACTACTTATCTTAGTTTTTTGTTCCCTGCCACCGCTTGTTAATGTTTCTGCCTTTTGTTCTCGTTTCTGTGTTGTGCCCTATGCTGCTCTTTAGCGGTTTTTCTTGTCATTATTTTTCTATATAAAAAAATGTCTTTTTGGTTTATTCTTCGAATCCGGGGTAGCAAAATTACCATCTTGTTTTAGAGAGAGATTTGTGATTATTGAAGCTTTTGTGAAGTGCTTACACAAACAATAAAATGGATTGCAAAAAAAGCTAAGATCTAAGCCTAAGGGATTTTGATTCATATCGGTTCAGTTGGATATGAGATCGGTTCTGATTAAGGTTTATGATGGTTTAATGAATTTTTTTTATCCTGTTGTTTTTTCAAGCTTATTCTAAGGTTTTGTTGTTCAGATTTTTTTTTTTTTAGTTTGAACTTTTAATTGCTTTGATATTTATTTTTACTTGCAACTAATCTCTTGGATTTTCAGCAAAGTGTCTTTTATCCTATTTGTTTTGTTAATTCAATTAGTGTGTCAAGAGTTTGGAATTAATCTTGGTTGTAATGAATAACAAAAACATGTCATCTTAAGCAGGTTTTGTAAGTTTGGACTGTGGAGGTACAACAGAATTCACTGATGAAATTGATCTTCGGTGGACTCCTGATAATAAGCTTACTTATGGACAAACAAGTACTATATCAGTTGCAAATGAGACACGGAAGCAATACACGACACTCAGACACTTTCCTGCTGATTCGAGGAAATACTGTTACACACTTGATGTTGTGAGTAGGACGAGGTATCTGCTCAGGGCCTCTTTCTTGTATGGGAACTTTGACAATAATAATGTTTATCCAAAATTTGACATTTCTGTTGGGGCTACACACTGGTCTACCATTGTTATATCGGATGCCAACAGCATAGAAATGCGAGAGCTTATATTTCTGGCTTCAAGTCCTACAGTGAGTGTTTGTTTATCAAATGCAACAACCGGACAACCATTCATCTCTACGCTTGAACTTCGCCAATTCAATGGTTCAGTTTATTATACACAACTTGAGGAACACTTTTACCTTAGTGTCTCTGCAAGGATAAATTTTGGTGCAGAGAATGATGCTCCAATTAGGTACCTTAAGCCATTCTACATATTACTTCATAAGATGTTCTGCTACAAGTTAATATTTGTAATGAATCTTTTGACAAGTGTGTGAGAGTTTTGCATGATCAATTAATGAACCATGTTGTTCCAACTACTTGGAAAAATTTAAATACACGAGCTTGCATATTAATTTCCATATTTACTAGGTAAAATCTTAGCTATCAATTGACTGTAATTGTCTTCAACTCTTCATGACAAAAAAGTTATTTTATAGATTCCTTCTCTAACTATGTACTTTATTAGATTTGTAGTGGCTATCTTATTTTGTGTTTTTCTGAAACAGTTTCCTGTGGTTTAATAACTTTATAATTCCGCCATTTCAGGTATCCTGATGACCCTTTTGATAGAATTTGGGAGTCGGATTCTATAAAGAAAGCTAATTATCTTGTTGATGTAGCTGCTGGAACCGAAAAAATTTCTACAGAAGCACCAATTGATGTGAACAGAGATGAAATGCCACCAGTGAAAGTGATGCAGACAGCTGTAGTGGGTACTAATGGATCTCTAACTTACCGATTAAACTTGGATGGTTTTCCTGGTACTGGTTGGGCATTCACCTATTTTGCTGAGATTGAAGATCTGGGTCCCAATGAGTCCAGAAAATTCAGGCTAGTACTTCCAGGCCAGCCTGATGTTAGTAAGGCAGTTGTAAATATTGAAGAAAACGCTCAAGGGAAATATCGTCTTTATGAACCAGGATTTACCAATATATCCCTACCTTTTGTGCTCTCTTTTAGATTTGGCAAGACATATGATTCCTCTAGGGGACCTCTCCTAAACGCCATGGAGATAAACATGTATTTGGAGAAAAATGATGGTTCTCTAGATGGTTAGTTCCTTAATAAGAGGCTACCTTACTAAATGACGTGTTTCGTTACTAACTTTCAACTGTATCAAGTGATTCTTTGATAAGCATGCCTGTTGTGATGCAAGTGCTATTAGTTAGATCTTGTTTATAGCATAAGAAAATTGTAATATATGTACTGTGTGGATTGAATGATTTGCAGGAGCAACTATCTCCAGCATACTTTCGCACTACTCTGAAGCAGACTGGGCCAAAGAAGGTGGTGATCCATGTCTACCTGTTCCATGGTCATGGGTTCGATGTAACTCTGATCCACAACCAAGAATAGTCTCAATGTAAAGGTTAATCTTTTTTTGGTTTTAATTTGGCCTGTGGATTCTCTCTTCTGCAAAAAATAAAAGGGAAAGGAAAAGTGCAGTTTTCTTCGTAAAAAGAATGTTGCTATATATCTTTTGAGACATAAAAGAGAAGTATAATTGATCTTGTAATAGTAACTTTTTTTTTGGCTCTGGTGACAGCTTGTTATCCAATAGAAATTTGACTGGCAATATTCCTTTGGATATCACCAAATTGGTTGGTTTGGTTGAACTGTAAGTTTCATCTTAATTTCTAATATTTCTGGACTGGGTTGTTGATGTCTCATGTTTGGTGCGTTAAACTTGTATTGTGGTATTGATGTGATTTATTCTCGGATGCAGATGGCTTGATGGAAATATGTTGACTGGTCCATTACCTGATTTTATTGGGTGCATGGACTTAAAGATCATGTAATCATTGCTATCTTCCTTCCTGTTGTCATGTTATGTAGTAGTTAGCTAACTGAAACCTTTTTCTTTTGCAGTCATCTAGAAAACAATCAATTGACCGGTGTGCTCCCAACTTCTTTAGTGAACCTTCCAAACTTGAGGGAACTGTAAGCTCTCTAGACTTAAGATACTCTGATAAATCTAATTATGATCTTAAATAAAATACATATCTCTACTAAAAACGAGTATCATTTTGTTGATGAACATGCAGACTAAGTCACGTTAAGTTATTATGCTTTGGTTATTTGTTTTATTGAGTTTTTTATGAAATTCAAGTAATGCTTATGATATTTGCAGGTATGTGCAAAATAACTTGTTATCTGGAACAATACCATCAGATCTTCTTAGTAAGGATTTGGTTTTGAAGTGAGTATAATGTTAACTTTCTAACTTAAGATAAGAGCACTCAGTATTACCATATAAGAAAATGGAGGGAAATATTGACAGTTTAAATCTTATTGGATAGTAGATGAATTTTCCTATCCTGTTAATTGTTTTCTTTTATATGTTTACCTGTATCTGGTTTGTCTAATGTGTTAATATCTTTTACAACATTAAATGAACTTGGCTGCTTTTATAACCAGAAAAAGCAACAATCTAGGTTTGATCAATTAAGAGACTATTCAGGAGAAAAACCTAATTGAGTGCCTTTTTAATTTTTATTAATGTGTTGTTTTACACTATTGATTGCTTCTGATATGTAAATGTGCTAATACCCACATGCACTTTCTTCACCAACTTGTTTTCTCTTTCACATTTACCGTTGTCCCTTTCTTTAGATATTTTTCATTCAATATGTTGGTTTCTGACTTTCAGATGGATATCGTGTTGCTTTGATTGCTTAGATAAACAGTTTCGTATCTGTCAGCTAATCTTAGTTAATATCGAATGCTACATTCTTTTTCAAGTTCAACTTAATATACTTAAATTTTGTATCCTTTTGGAATGCTATTACTTCAGATCTCTAGTTAATAATATGTTTCCTGTATCATAACAAATCTTTTATTCTTGTGTTGCAAATATTCTAATTCTCTCTTCATTTATATTTGATAACCTCTACTTTTTTCCTGTCATCCTCGTCAGCTACTCTGGAAACCTCAATCTTCACAAAGAAAGCAAAATAAAGGGGCATATGTACGTAATTATTGGTTCATCAGTTGGGGCTTCTGTTCTACTTTTGGCTACTGTTATATCTTGCCTGTATATGCGCAAAGGCAAGAGGAAATATTATCAGCAAGGTAGAATCTAAACACAACCATTTATTGTGTCTGTTTGATCTTTGAGATGATAGATCATGATTTATACATTTACACTTTTCATAGACCGAGCTGATTCTCTCCCTGCTCAAAGGCTGGCTTCTTGGAAGAACGATGATCCTGCAGAAGCTGCTCACTGCTTCAGTTTTTCTGAAATTGAAAATGCTACAAATAACTTCGAGAAAAAAATTGGTGCCGGTGGTTTTGGAGTTGTCTACTACGGGAAGCTAAAAGATGGAAAAGAGATAGCAGTTAAAGTTTTAACCAGTAATTCCTATCAAGGCAAGCGAGAGTTCTCGAATGAGGTAACCTGCATTTAATTAACCTCTATAAGTATTCTAGCATTACTCTATCACTTATTGTTTTGCTTTCTGTGGCATGGCATTTCATTTTGTGATCTTTTGGTTTTTGCTTTGTATCATAGAAGTAAAACAGATTTATCAACAATTGAAATAATGCATGGACTGACAGAAAGTTGATGTAGCAAACCCTTAATAAATATAAATTGGTTGTGCTTTAATTAGCGGAAAGGTTTTTTATCTACTTCAGAAGAACTAAATGAATGGATATGCTGGTTGCTGCTCATACAATGATGTTCTTGAAGCAGTTTATTTTAAAAAAAATTGAAAGAAAAACCACTACCATTGGATTACTTCTATTACATATAATCTTACCTTTCCAAAGAAAGGGTGGAGAGAAAATAAAAAATGAATTTGTAGTCTTCAGTTTTCTAATAATTTTCTCTATTTTTTGTTTGACATCTGAATAAAGGTGGTAACTTATATTCCATATTTTTCCCCTTTTTCTCTATCTTCTTTTCAGCCTTTTATTTTTTCTAAATAAATCATTAAATACAAAAAAGTTGCTACTTTCTTACTAATTCTATCGTAATTGGTATGATGTTTTCCTTTGATCCAGGTAACTCTTCTTTCAAGAATACACCACAGAAATTTGGTACAGCTGCTTGGTTATTGTCGAGATGAAGAGAATAGTATGCTTGTCTATGAGTTCATGCATAATGGCACTCTCAAAGAACATCTTTATGGTAAGCCTGCATGACTTAAATCAAGGAGCAGAAATTCATATGTTCATTTGTGTCTAATATTTTCTTGTAGGTCCATTAGCCAATGGAAGAAGCATCAACTGGATTAAGCGTCTTGAGATTGCTGAAGATGCTGCCAAAGGTATTGTTAAGCTAGTGCTTTTAGAATATAAAACCACTTTTCCTCTAATTTTTCTGATTGAATGATCCTTCTCTTATGATCAATCACATGATGCTAAATGTATTATTCTCATGGTTGTTCAGGTATTGAATATCTTCATACGGGTTGTGTTCCTGTCGTTATTCATAGAGACTTAAAAAGCAGCAATATTCTTCTCGACAAGCACATGAAAGCCAAGGTTTCTGATTTCGGTCTTTCAAAACTTGCTGTTGATGGAGTCTCACATGTTTCAAGCATAGTTCGGGGAACAGTAGGATATCTTGATCCTGAGTAAGGCCTTTATCTATTTTAAGTGAATTTGTGTGTTCGAGCAAAAACTAAATTTATTGTTTCTTGATTTTGGCTTGCATGACTAACTTTTTCTTTGACAGGTACTATATTTCCCAACAGCTGACAGACAAGAGTGATGTTTATAGTTTTGGTGTAATTCTCCTTGAACTAATGTCTGGTCAAGAAGCAATATCAAATGAAAGCTTTGGTCTAAATTGCCGAAACATAGTCCAATGGGTAGGTTTTTATTTCTATGCATAAATAGAACCTTTGGAGTATAAAGGAACTACCATCCTTTGTAGTTCCTTTTTCACTTAAATGATCTGTGTAGTATTTAATTTGCAACGCTGAAAAAGAAAATCATAATATGAACATGCAAAATCTATGTGTGAGTTGATGACAGAATGAATTATCAACTAAATTTTCATGTGATGACTAACGACTGATCGGTTTTGGAGTCAACATAACTGAGATGTCAAAGTTTATAATGATGTCTAGCATAACCTTATTTGAAACCATAGACTAAATTTGGTTGTCTGCATGAACTTTTCACAGGCAAAATTACACATTGAGAGTGGAGATATACAAGGTATTATTGATCCCTTTTTGCAGAATGATTATGACCTACAATCAATGTGGAAAATAGCAGAGAAAGCATTGATGTGTGTTCAGCCTCATGGACATATGCGGCCATCAATTTCAGAAGTTCTAAAGGAGATCCAAGATGCCATATCTATTGAAAGACAGGCAGAAGCATTAAGAGAAGGGAACTCAGATGACATGTCCAAAAATTCTTTTCAGTCTTCCTTGAACATGGGTTCTATGGATCTAGTTGGAGCTGAGAGTTTCTTGTCAATTGATGAATCAGTTGCACAGCCAACAGCAAGATAGATATCTTTTGTAGACAAAATCAAGTTTTTCTTTTGTTAATTCTCGCCGTATGATTTTATCTTTTTTCTCTCTTTCATTCAATGTCTGATTGTGAAGAGGGATTGTCCTTATGTGGTTGGTTTAATGATTGGTGCACCCTTCCAACCAAATGAACAGTCTTTGTATACTGCAGTTCTTGTGTTCGATATGTATACTGCAGTTGATTTTATTTTCCCCAATTTGACAATTTGAATTTGTTTTATTATTGCAGAAGTTCAAGTTTAGAAATTTTTAAATTATATAAATGTAAAACTCGACTTTTCTTTTTCTGGACCATGGTATTTGTTACTTTAAAGTAAAACTGAGTGGTTAAAAATAATTGTGCATAGGATTTGTGTCGAAGAAACTTTCATAGTGGGTGGATTGACTAGATTACTTTTTTTTTAAATTGGTTAATGATATGTTAATGTAGATTTTTAATGTGTTATTTTTTCATTGAATTTATAATATGCTAAATACAGTAATAAATAAATAATGAACCAAAGAAAAAATAACATTATGCTGTGTTAAAATATTATTAATTTTTTTTTGTCAAAATATAAATTTCTTTTTAATATATATATATATATATATATATATATATATATATATATATATATAATAGTCGAACCACTACAAGTCTAGATATAGTAATTAATGAAAGGTTTTTTTAAAGCAATAATTAATGAGAGTTATAACTGTAATTTCACATCTTGGTTTGTATTATGTATGTATATGGGAAGCATTAAAGAAAGACCTGCACAAGCAGGAAAAGGGCAGACGAGGAGAGTCTCCCAATACTCTGCATGGTCCCAATGGTCCAATCATGCACCTTTATAAAAAAAATAAAAAATTACTAAAACTATTTAAGAAAAATAATTTTTTTAAAATAATACTATTTTAATTTCAAATCAAAATAACACTAAACAGTGGGAAATCAATTTTTTAGAGATCAAATTTCCAACTTAACTCTTTTTCATTTCGAGAACCTAATAAACTTGTGTGTCCAAATAATTGTCAAATTATTTCATGGTTGAACTTTAAACAAAACTCACTTTATTCTCACGACATTAATAGGTTGAATGAAACTTAATCAATTTGATTCAGATTTACACATAATGAAATTTATAAACAAATCAATGTAAAAATATAAAAAATAAATACTTCTTCTCCTTTTTTTTTATATATTTTTGTGATTTAACTGTAACTAAAGGAAGATTTATGAAAATGTCTTTCATAAAACCCTTTATATAATATATTAATAAAGTCGAAGTTGGGTCTAAAGACTTTATGAGATGTGACTCTTAATATTTTTATTTCACAATGTCCTACTTCAAACTTTGTTTGTAGGTACTAGGTATCTATCAAGCAATTTCAAAAAAAATTTAAAACACAATTAATCATCTCTTTCCTTTTTAATGTTTTAGTAGTTATGTACATTAAAAAATAAGTTTATACAAAGAAATGTTCCAATAATTCCCTATCACCAACTTCAAGTTATAAACAAATGATTAACTAAATTTATTATCTTTCAAGCATCGTGAATTATTTAATTAAGAAAATTAAAATCCTTATCCTATATTTTATAGTATACTATTATTATTAACAGTGTTCATAAATATTACTATCTCTTAAATCATTCTATTCAAGTTAATGGCATAAAGACTATACAAAATAATTAAAATCACATTTTTAAACTTACTCGTATTAACAAAAAAACTTATTTTCTTCACATATTTCAAACAAAGAATTCCTTATCTCCTTCCTTTCTCACATCAATATATTTTTATTTATTTTCCGTTCGTATAAAAAGTTACATTATTAATAAATAAATTATTACATTTTTATATTAAAAATTAAAATTTAGCAGGCTAATAATTTATACGGACCATTAAAACTATTATTAATAAAAAACTAATTAGTTTATTCTTCCACCTTTTCTTTTAAGTTTATAGTTTGAGTAAAAAAATGTAAGTCTACGTATTAATGAGACACGTATTATGAGAAATGATTAATTGCTATAATAAATTATTTCATTGACTTGAGGAGTTGAATGGAGAAATAAAAAAAAGGAAAAAAAAAAGGAAAAAAAAAAAAGGAAGGGTATGAGAAGAGAGAGAAATAAAAAGGGTGGAGGAAGGAGCGAAAAGCAAGTAAGGATAGTGTCAAGTGTCTGTTTGTTGTGTAATAAAAGAAAACGAACGGTGGTGATAGGCTTCAATCTAGATCTCAATCGTCTCCACCTTCCTTTCTTCTCCAGCGTCCGATTCCCTCACCGATCTCGCGCCAAATACAAACTAATTCATACCATCACAGGTATTCTTAACATTTCTCTTCACCAACATAACAACTCAACTCCTTCTCTCCAATTAGGGTTTCTTCTTTTTCAATTTCGCCATGTTTTTCACCGATTATTCCTCTCTCAAATCAGGGTTCAGGCGACTATGGCCGACGGTCCGTCCAGTCCAGGCGGCGGCAGCCACGAGAGCGGCGACCACAGTCCCCGCTCTAACGTGCGCGAGCAGGATAGGTACCTCCCTATCGCTAACATAAGCCGCATCATGAAGAAGGCGCTCCCTGCTAACGGGAAAATCGCCAAAGACGCCAAAGAGACTGTTCAGGAGTGCGTCTCGGAGTTCATCAGCTTCATCACCAGCGAGTTAGTGTTTCTTTTTCTTTTTTTTCTGATTCTCTTCCGTTTTTCTGTTATCACGTGCTTTAATTTTGAATCCGCTGAATTGTGTAGGGCCTCTGATAAGTGTCAGAGAGAGAAAAGAAAGACTATTAACGGGGACGATTTGCTCTGGGCAATGGCCACCCTTGGTTTCGAGGATTACATCGATCCCTTGAAGATTTACCTCACAAGATACAGAGAGGTGATTTTAATTTACCAATTTCATTTTTTTTTATTTTAAATGTTTGTCTGGTCCCCAGTCAAAAAACTTGTATACTGCGTGTTTTTATGTTTGGTTTATTGGGCTTTCCTAATGCTCGTTTTTGGTTTTTGCTGATTGGCATTTTTTTTTATCATGGCTTTGTTTCATGTACGGTTCGGGGATGTTGCAGATGGAGGTAATTTTGAATCTGTCATCTAATGCTTGAATAGTTGTTATGCTTTGTAATTTTTATTGTTGAGTCTCTTTGTTCATATCTCTATGTTACGGTTCTTCAATATGTTGTATTTCAGGGTGACACCAAGGGCTCCGCCAAGGGTGGAGACACCTCTGGTAA
Organism: Vigna umbellata; assembly: GCF_029865625.1. Classification (NCBI taxonomy): domain Eukaryota; kingdom Viridiplantae; phylum Streptophyta; class Magnoliopsida; order Fabales; family Fabaceae; genus Vigna; species Vigna umbellata. The sequence goes on from NC_142169.1 coordinate 27,503,687, forward strand.
GAAAGATGTTCAACCGGGTCCTAGTGCTCAGGTAAAATGCAACCACGTTCCTGGAAGTTATGATTTATTGTGTTGCTCGAAGTATATATAAAATACACTTAGATATCATATTCGCTTTTTTTGTTGTGAAATCTGCAGCTTACTCATCAAGGTTCTTTTTCCCAAGGGGTTAGTTACACAAATTCTCAGGTAACTGTGCTCTCTTTGTTGCTGTATTATCTTCTTTCTTTGTGTTCTTCTGGGCTGTCAATGTTGAATGTTAAATGAAGGTGCTAAGGTGGTTGTTTGAACTCTAAATTGTAACTGCTGTAAATATCAAAGAATTCTCTGTTTCTGACGTGGAGTGTGAACATAAGAGATGTAATGAATTTGTGGCAAGCACCCTAATAGGATGTGTGACTTACTGCTATTTCCATTTGCAGAACTAAGTTTAGTCCCTATTCCTTGTAAAAACTTTTAAGCTTACTTTAGTTAAAATGATTCACACTATGCCGGCTCTAACACTACTTTGGATTGATATTAGAAAACCCATTTGCACTGCATATTGAAAACCTCCACCTTAGACTTAGTGCCAAATAACACTTGTCAATGCGTCAGCTACCTTCGGTTGGTAGCACAATCAATTCACCCATTAAAGTCTCTCCTAAAAAGTTGTTCTTATGCATATTTTTATTTATTTAGGTTTAATAATTTTATCTCTTGATAATGTCTGCCACTTTTTTAAACATATTTTTGGTTTATTTGGGGTTATTGTGTGGTCCATCTTTATAGGGTGGTCTCTCTCAGCTTGGTAGGACACTGAGTGTTGTTGGAAATTTTCCTCCTTAATGGATTTACAAAGTACACACAGTAATAAATTTCATTTGTTGTGGTCCCTGGTTTCTTTAAAAGTCTTTTTACATAATGCATTAAGATTGAATAAAGTTTTTAGAATCCTGTGGTGGTGGTTGGCTGGAGGTTTCTTGTGATATAGGGTTTGTGCTACTGATCATTTTTGAAGTGTGTGAATGATGCTTTTGGCATCTGTATGTCATTTATGGATGGTCTGTGCTTAAATATAAATGTGTTATTAATTATACGTTTTAGTCTTAAGCACGATAATTGATTTTGGCTTGGATATCAAAAGCTTTAATATCCTACTTTGGTGTTACTTGTTACTGAAGTATTATATTTAGGTTTTTCAAGCTACTTCCCTGAGCTCTTTTCAGGAACACGTGACATTCTTTTGTGGTTGTCTTAAAAGATCACGAAGTTTACCTTGTTTTCATGATAGGTAGCAAAGAATGCTAATGATCATGATTTTTAAATTCAAAATATTTCTAGCTGTGATTCTGGGCGAATGAAATAAAGTCAATGAAGTATTCTTAAGCTACAAAGTTTTCTAGTCTTTACATTGTGACTGATGTGAGAATTGGATTTTAACATCTGGGATGTGTCTTTTAATGTTGGTCCTAAATTTGGATTCCACTCAAGGTTATCAACTGATGATGACAGCCTATGGCACATAAAAATGATAACATATATGTAAAAGTGAAAATAACTGAATCATAGACTAAAAATCCAAGATAATATCAAGTGTCCAAAGAAATTGATTTTTGGTGCTTGACATTGTGCTATAAGTGGAAAAGAATTGGGAACATTATACGTTTAATTCATTAAAAAGCATAGATCAACATGATTCTCAAAATCAAAAAACCAAGAACTAAATTCTGAAATTTTGAAAAGAAAAAACATAAAAACATTGAACACATGAAGAACAAGAACAGCTATAACTGAAAATTATTTTAGAGAAAAGGAAACATTTGAAGAAATGAAGAATGAGCTAATAAAAAGAAAGAAATGGCTAAAAGGGAAAAAGAAGGGGTGTTTTGCTACGGTGTTGTGCCATCGTGGGTGATGGAAGATATGGCAAATGGCAGCATAACAAATAGAGAAGTGTACCTTGCAAAGGAAAATAACTTATGGAAAATAGGTCCAAAGAGCCTCCATGTTATTGCGTTATGGCAGTGCCATATCAAGTATTTATCAACATATATTTATTTTACTTTAACTCATTTATGACAACAATATTTTTTCCTTTGTTGCCCCTTTAATCGTTGACCAACTCAATGGAAGTACTAATTATCACACTTTACCTAAATCGACAATCGTAAAGAGGCCACATTGGAGGGACAACCTTGTGGCTGAAGTATCCTTAAGTGTAGTTATAGATAATGATGAGTATATGACACCATATAATGACAAATGGTGAATGTCACCATACAATGGATATTAATTGATGGCAGATGGGTCCAAAAATGCCATGTTATAATATTATGGTGGTAGAATGACAAATAGTGAATGTAGCCTTACATTGTAAAATATCAGCTAGCAAATGGTAGAAAGATCCAAAACCTCCATATTATGGTGTTATGGTGATGGCTTGAGAATTATTTAAAGCATTTATTTCAGTTTGACCCTTCTATGACAACATTATCCATTCCCTTTGTTGCCCTTTTATCATTTCCTAATTCAATGGAAGTACAAATTGTCACACTATGTCTAAGTTGAGAATACCTAAAGATGGCATATTGGTGCGGGAATCTTATGATTTATGCGTCCTTTAGTGTTATTGTCTATAATGGTAGGCAATGGAGATGGCACCATACAACGACAATAGTGGATACCCAGAACTATGGAAAATAATGGATGGCAAACGGTAGTAGGGTCGAAAAATAATGGATACCATAATGGTTATTTAACAACATTGATTTCGCTTCAACCCTTTCAAAATCATTATCCTTTCCCCTTTTGCCCTCTCCCACTAGCCAATTCAATGGAAGTATGTATTATTACAATATGCCTGAGTCAACAATCCCTAAATATGCCACATTCGGGTAAAGCTTGTGGCTTAAATGGCCCTTAGTGTAATTATAGATAATGGTAAGTGATGGAAGATACGAAAGATGATGTATACAATGACAAACAAATAATAAATGGTACCTTGCAACGGAAAATAACATGAAAATGGTAGAATGTCCAAAAAGGACCATGTTATAGTGTTAGTGTTAAACAACATGGATTTCACTTTAACTCTTTTATGTCAACCTTATCCTTTCCCTTTGTCGCCCTTTCGTTGTTGGCTAACTGAATGTAAGTACAAATTATCATACTTTTCTTAATCTGACAATCTCATATGCCTCATTGGTGGACAACCTTGCGTCTCACCCTAGTATGATTATGGATAATGTGGGCGATGGAGAGTATGTATGGTACCATACAATGACAAATAGTGAATGTCATCATACGATGGAAAATAATGGATGACAAATGACAAACAATCCAAAAGCGTCACGTAGTGTTATGGTCGTGCCATAGTGGTTATCCAATAAAATTTGTTTCGCCTCAACTCTTCTATGACACCATTATCTTTTCCCTGTTTCCATTTTGTGGTTGGCCAACTCAATGGAAGTACAGATTGTTACACTTTGCCTTAGTTGTCAATCCCTGAAGGTGCCACAGTGATGTTAGAACCTTATGGTTGAAGTGTCCCGTGGTGTAGTTAGGGATAATGGTGAGCAATGATAGATATTGCAGAAGGCGTCATACAGTGATAAATAGTGAATGTCACTATATAATGGAAAACAATGGATGGCAAATGGCAGATAGGTCAAAAATGCCATGTTATTACTGTGATGCCATCATAACGGTTATTATTTAACAACAATGATTTCACATTCACTTCAATCGTTTTATCTCTTTGTTGCCCTTTCGATGCTGGCCAACTTAATGGAAGTACAAATCATCACAATCGGCCTAAGCGGACAATCCCTAAAGGTGCAACGTTCGTGGGACAGCCTTGTGGCTTAAGGGTCTATTAAACCTCTCTATACTTAATGAGGAACATATGATTGAGAATACATATTTATATTTGTTACGTATGTTTTTTCCATGGTTTCAAGGTTTATGTCGTAATTTAAGGTATTGATGCTACCACGAGTAAAAGGACTCTTATAGATACGAATTTGATATTTACTTCTTTTTTTTTTTCTTTTTTCTTATTTTAAATATTCACAGGGTCAACATATGATGGTTCCAATGCAAGGCCCAGAATAGGTGTCAAGTCTATTAGCCCTCCTGTTCTAATGTACTATCTACGCCGGTTAGCAAGTGCTCACGACATATTGAATATCTTAATGTTATGTGAATACTGACAGACATAGGAGATGTTGGTTCTTGTGTCCAGATATATTTTTTTTTCAAAATTAAGGTTTGTATATTATCTTTGGAGTTGAATTATTATTATTTGAAAGTTGTTGTAAATCCGAGAGCCGTGTTGTCTGAATACATCAGGCGGGCTTGGCAAAGACTGAGATATTAGGACTGACTGTAAGCATAAATGGGAATATTCTTTTCCTTATTTCTATGTATAATAATGTATGAAGAGTCGAGCTTCTTCTGTTATATTTGTTGATTTCGTCATGTGGTGTGACCCTTTTACTTCTCTAACACGATGTTGGTTTCATTCTACCGTTTCTTTCTGATTCTATTCCTTTTTAACAATAAATAAATCCGACCTAACTAATTTGCATTTTATTTTGTAATGTACGTGAACCTTGTAATTTTATTTGTACAATGTCTCCTACTAATTCAATTGCAGCTACTGGCACAACAATATAATATGATTAAAGCATTTGTTTCTTAGAACTTTGGATACATCTGGTTTTGATTCTACAAATCAAAAATATGTTTCAGTCTTCAAATTTTGAAATTAGGTTGAAAATAAAAATTTTACTGTTCCAAATTTAAAGCCAATTTACAGTTCCTCAAATTATAAATATACTTCGGAGTACTAAAGCATTGATTTTTCAAATTTGAGGAGTCAGTTCACGGTTTACTATAAATTCTAGGAATCAAACGTAAAAATTAACCACATAATTTCCTTACTATTTAGGTTTTGGAATCTAAACTCGGAACAATAAATAATGTTATCTGATATATTTAAAAAATAAGTGTTGTAGACAGTATAATACTGACTGCAAAAGTAATAATATGTACTGAACTTGTCGAAATCTTGATCCTAATTAGTATAACACTTTCAATTTATTAATCTCTTTAAACTTCTTTAATGGTTAATGTGTTTAATTATTTATTTCATTAATCAATTACTTATCTTTTTAATAATTTTTTCAGAGTAAAAACTGACAATGATACTGCTGTATACAAATGCAATGGAAAACATTTGGTTTAGTTTGACGATTGATTATTTTAATTCAATTTCTCATTTGGTATGGGAGATACGAAATCATTTGTATCTTAATATGTTTAAGGCTATAAATATAAAAATAATAAAATCCTAGACAAATTCTCTGACGAGTTCTCCTAACTTTAAACTATAACCATTAATATAGTCATATTATCAAATGTAGTTTCAATTTATCTTGTTATTAGGATAAATTGGATGCTTTTAGAAAAAAATTGAACCTTTTAACAATTACAGAAGAATTTGAAACGAGATTCAGTTCTCACCTTAGTAATGATGTAATGATGGAATGGTAGCATTGTTACGCAATCTTGCACTTTGTACACCACGGGTGATAAGTTACCGCCCCCGTACATGACATGTCATATTTACAAATATTAGTAACACAAAATCCTAGTATGATAGGGGAGCTTCAGCGTAAGGAGAGAAAACGAACATGGCTCCTTCAATTTAACCCCTTGTCTTAAACGCTTGGCTTCGTGCATAAGAAGAGGATAATACCTGCAAAATGTTAAAAAGGATGCTTTGCTCATAAATTTTTGGATTTAGCTTTTTTAAAAGGAGATAAGCACCAACTTAAAATCATGGATTGAAAATTTATGATTGTTATAAAACTTCAAAAGAAGTCCCAATAGACCTGAGAATTAAAATGCCATCATACGGTACCTGGTATGTCTTTGGTCCTTTTTTGAGTAGATAACTAACACTGTTTAAGTTTTCGATGAAAGTGTCAATATCAGGTACTTTCAAGGAAATCCTATCTGCAAGGCTGTATAGTTCCTGAAAAGTAACATGGGTCTTTTATCAGTACAGAAACTATCCAAAATAAAAGCAGCAGGATGAAAAATAAAAGCACGTACAGATACTGAAAAGCAATCCTTCTGTTCCAATTCCGATTGCTTATTGAGTGCATTTAGAAAGCGTTTTGCCTCTTTCTGTTGACTCATCCCACTACTTCGACCAAAATCCACGATTCCATGCTCATCAACATATTTATCATACAGGGACTCTTTCATGATTTCAACAACATCCTGCACCACAATTTCGTTACAAGAAATCAAGACACGAGAAATTCATGATAAGAATTTCTATTACGACAATACCGTAATGTTCTATTGCGAACATACCCCCATCCCTCTAAATCCTTCCATTAATGGTTTTGCCTATAGTTTTCTCCAATCTCTCTACCTCTAATGACAAGGTTACCGTCTATATAATAACATTCCTAGTACTACCCCGTGTTCCCTCATCTAAAATAACATTCTCATCTCTATCACAACTGTCAAAGTTGTGTTAAGACAGACATATTCCACGGACTTGCATTTTACTTTATTAAACTAGACAGACCAAAACAGGACTAGTGCTAAAATGGGGAAAGACGTCAAGAATTACTTATGATCACAAAAATACCTACCAAGTTTAAGAGAAGATTTATCGTATTTATATACATCTGGTTGTACTTTATAGTGGTGAGTGTTGAGTTTTAAAAGGACAAGAGAAAAAAATGGGAGTAACAACAATGAGAATGTTCTGATCTATGTATAAAAATATAAATATGTAAAAACAAAAATGAGACTAACTTCCGAAAAATTCTAGTAGTATACAAAATGCTTACACTTCCAGAATTTAGTTTCATAAAATTTTAATGCTTCGAGAATTTAATTTCTGGGAGTGTGTAAAAACAATTCTGAAACATATTTATGTAATTCTGGAAATAAAAAATGTTAAAATTTTACACATCTGTAGACTAAAATCTGAAATGGTATTTAACCCCATTTACAGGGGTACTTTTGAAAACGTGTGGGATGTGAAGTTAGAAAAAAAAAAAAAAAGGATAGCAAAAAGAAATACTATGTACATTATTAATGCTAACTTCCTAAGATATGAAAACTAACCGTTGCATCCTGGTCCGTTATTTCTACTCTCAAGTCCAGCCGAGCCCGAGCTTCAGCTAGCCGTACTAGACTTTCCAGCTGCCTAGCAGTTATAGGAGTACCGTCAGCCGAAGTATTATGATCCCTCAGTTTTAGGTAAAACTTTTGCAAAATTTCTGCAGCTGACTTTGTCATCCTAAGAATAAATAAAAAGGAGAAAAGGCAGAAAATAAATTCATGGTTCGGTGTTGAGAGGAGAGAAAAAAGTGATAAACTGAAAATCAGATGCGTATTGATTGATAAAAGAGATATAAATGCAAGAGGACAAAGGGCCTTTTATAGGCAACAAACTAATTATTCCCCAAACAAACTCCAAACTAATTTACTAATAAACTTCTAACTAACCATGTCTCTAATATCCCTCCAAAAGCTCGGAGGTGTTATAACACTTCCAGCTTTAACTGAACGATACAAGTATCAAAACAAGTCGAAAGAAAAATAGAGAATGTCAGAAATACAATGGCTGAATTTATCCAAAGTTTAACCACCTAATAAAGGTAGAATCATCAAAGCTTAACCACCACAGAAGGCAAAAGCTATCAAATCAACAAAGGCAACTCAAAGCTTAACCATTAAGCAGAAGACACAACTTAAGACTTAACCATTTAGCAGAAGCAAACAAGATAAATGCTTAACTACCCTAGAGGCACTAGAAAACAAAAAATCCCCCTGCTTAACAATCCATAGCAGAAGCTTACAACAGGACAAACCAATAAACCATAATTTATCCAAAGTTTAACCACCTAATAAAGGTAGAATCATCAAAGCTTAACCACCACAGAAGGCAAAAGCTATCAAATCAACAAAGGCAACTCAAAGCTTAACCATTAAGCAGAAGACACAACTTAAGACTTAACCTTTTAACAGAAGCAAACAAGATAAATGCTTAACTACCCTACAGGCACTAGAAAACAAAAAATCCCCCTGCTTAACAATCCATAGCAGAAGCTTACAACAGGACAAACCAATAAACCATAGCAGCCTAAGTCTTCAAAGACAACTTTTCCGCCATATTGAGAAATGGTTCAGCAAGGACTCTACCATTTGGATCCATTGGGAATTAGAAACTTAATTGCAACCAATGGAACCAAAACAGTGGCATGTACAATTTCTTGATTCACTTGTCCGTGCACTGTAGTAGAGATAAGTGTGGGGTAATGATATCAACCGAGATGCTTCCAAAATCAATATGAATCAAAACACCAAACATTTAGTGTACAAAACTCCCCAAACGGTTACAAGGCACCTTGAACAACTGAAGTATCACAAAAACCAAAAGTACATCTAAACTAAGTTTCCAGCAAGGAACCAACCAGTTAATACTGATCCAACTGATAATCAAAGTTGCAACTACAAGTCAAAACTGGGTGCGCAAAACTTGAACAACATACGTCTTTGAACCTCTCCAAACAGGCAAAATTTAATCTTCACAAACCAGCATGTAGAGAAAATCAAGATCGTACAGGAGGCAAAGGAACAACAGGAATTGCAAAAAGGATTTCACCAGCAAAGGCAGAACTTCTTTGATCAATTCGAGAGGCAGAATAATGTGGTTCTCCATGCTCCTTCGTCTTTCACTACAGTCGTCAACTTGATTGGACACGAATCTTGATTTGAAAGTGAGAAAAAGTCTTGCATTATTTGAACAAGATTTGGTCCAAATGGAACTTGAGAGAAAAAATTAAGATGACGTGAATATTGACCTAGGTAACATGGATGCAGACGTAAAGGATAAAAAACGACTGAAGTGCCTTCACCACCTTGGACTGAGAAACTAAATGGGTGAGGCAGAAATCAATGTTAAGGTTTAAAACAAAAGAGTGACGGGGAAAATGAGCAAACAGTGCTCAGGAAAGCAGAAAAAAATCTCCTTCAAGATGGGTGGTATAGCTATGATACCATGTTAAAATTCATGGTTGAGTGACAAGAGAGAAAAAAGTGACAAACTGAAAATATGATGTGTATTTATGGATGAAAGAGGTAAATGTAAAACAAATACAAAGCCTTTATACAGGTAACAAAATAATTACTCTCCTAACAAATCTACTAATAAACTCCTAACGAATCATATCTCTAATATACTTAGACCAGAATCATAAAGAATACAAGACATCAAATCACCTGGGAAAGACATAACTCCTCGCATAAGCAATGTATTTGCGAAGAAGTTGACCAGGTAATGGAATAAAATCACCGTCTCTTAGTGGGTCAAGTCTCAATCTTGAAATTAAAGATCCAGATCTAGATCTAACATCCAAGTCTCCTACAGGTTCCGCATTCTGTGATACAGTAGCTCTGGAATCAGATGTATCTGATAACGAACAATATTTACCGTTAGTAAATCTGGATTTACCAAAATGTAGAATGCTCTAGCATATTCGAAATTAATGCCAAATGGAGAGGTAGTAAAATAACCTCCACGTCGCTTTTTCAGTGCTGGTGAAAGTTGTCCATTCCCACCATGAAGCTGCGAGATACAATTGAAATATTAACCTTTAGAACCAAAAGAACAATATACGAAACACGAGATCAAATGAAAAATAATAAAACAAAAATATTGAATGGAGAATAAAATTGATAGAAAAGTGAAAACATGTCTACTGAGGGAGGATAGATTGCCGTACAGCAAGAACACTAAGATCTACCATGCAGAAATCCAATGTGATTTCAGTACGCCACGAGGCAAATGATATTTCCTTTCCCAAGATTCATATCACTCTTCGTGGTTTTCTATTGGTTCTTCTGTACGTCATGTCATGTCTATAATACATCTTAAGTTTAAACTTATTTAATAATTTAATTCCCTTTTAGACAAGACTAGATTCTAGATAAAGAAAGAAGTCATGCGAGGGTGGAGTTAAACCTATAATAATTATGGAGAGACGAAAGTCATTTGATAATTCATATCCTCGACATAAGCAGAAGCTAGAAGCTATAATCTGGAGAAAACAGCATGTCTCATAATTATTGACTCGCACAGTCCCAAAAATTCACTATAGCATCATATATTGCAATAGAGTCTGGGAAAATAGCTGAAGTCAAGCAGAAGGTGGAATAAATCAATATGTACATACAAACAAACAAACAAATTGTATGGGGATAAAATAAAACATAATGTTAGGTTTCTGGGTATGCAACCTAACTAGAACAAACACTCTCGCACTAACGAACAAGAAATAACACCGTAAAAGAATGGTCTCTTTATTCAATTCAACAGGAGAACATGTACAAACAGTAACTCGGGAGCCTAATCCCCTCAATCTAACGGGAGCCTAATCCCCCTCACAGGCCAATGTCCTGTCTTTACACAAAGAATACCAAAACTCCCTTCTAAGTATGAATAGAACTCTATTTATACAAGACCTCCCTTCCCGTCTTTCCTTAGCAGTTAGGATACTAACTCTGTATTAACTCTTCCTTCTCCTCTCATCCACTCTCCACTCCCTAACATTCCTACCATTACATCCCATTGCATAACAACCTTGTCCTCAAGGTTGGAATCGTGAAACCCACTGACTACTGCCCTCCGATTCAGGTCTGGAGGCTTGGATGGTGGCAAATCATCCTCCAATGACTTCCATTCTTCCTGGATTGTATCAGCTTCCAGCATTCTGGTCACTTCTCCAAAATCATACGCCCTGATAAAACGGTCTTCGATGTCTTTCAATGCTTCAAGCAGCGCTCTTCCCCTGCAGGTGTATCACGAACTGCAAGCCCCCTTTGCTCCCCTTGGTTCTCGTGGCCACATCCACCTCCTTCACTATTTCAACACCACCAATCGCTTGCTCTGCAACACCTTCACTGTTACTTTTATTATTATTATTCTTTTCAACACTCACCACTTTGTGCTCAACCTCTTCTCTTTTCACCCGCGGAAAAACTGGTTCGTGAAAGACCCCTGAATTTTGCTCCAGAACCTTCTTCATCTCCTGTTGTTGCTTCCCCGTCAGTCACTAGCTTCCTCTCTCCTTCCTATCACCCCAAATCCCACACCAAGGTCCACGCTTCTACTTCCTTTATTTTTAGCAAAGCTTCTGGCTCTACCAACCTTCTAGCTAATGTGGGATCCCCCTATGATTACCTTCTTCCCTCCTTGACTGAACACCATATTTAATTTCCCCCAGTCTAGAGTTATTTCTCCCATCTTAGCTAGCCACTCCACTCCCAGTATTACATCAACTCCCCCTAGTTCGAATAAGTGAAACCTCTATGCTATCTCGGTTTCCCCTATACTGGTCACGACTCTCTCAACACAGCCCCTGGTTTTCTTCCTATGCCCATTCCCCAAGCTCACCTGGTACGGTGGGGTATCCTCCATGGGTAAACCCATTTCTTCTACTAGTTCCTTGCCTATGAAATTGTGGCTCGCGCCACTGTCGATCAAAATCAACATCGTTTGGTCCCTATCACACCGTGCAGCTTCATCGTTTTTGGCTGAGGAAGGCCTCCAGCCGAGAAAGCGGACAACTCCATTTGCTTCAAGTCTAATTCTGTCTCAGCTCCTTAGTCTCCTCCTCTTCATCCTCCGCCAAAATAATCATTCGTAGACTCTTTCTGGGCAATGGTGACCTGGACCGAACGGTCCCCCACACCTGAAACACCTTCCCTCCTCTCTCCGTTTCAAGAATTCTGAGTAAGGCAGCCTCCTTCCGTACTGACCCAACACTCTCGGCAACTACCGATCAGCCTGGGTTATAGCGATTTGTCTCGGACCGGTCGGCAACTACCGATCAGCCTGGGTTATAGCGATTGACCTCAGACCGCTCGGCAATTACTGATCGGCTTGGGTTATAGCGATTGGCCTAGGTGTCACCTCACTGCTCGTTCGCCCCCACGACGACTGGTTCTTTGTCACGCTCCAGTTCCCAGCCTTTGCCTTGTCCTGGGCGTCCTCGACATCCGTTGCAATTCACATAGCCGCCGTCAATTCTTGCGGGTCATGGGGTCGGACTTGATTGCGGATGCCTTCTTGCAGTCCGACGAGAAAGTACCCCAACAACTGCTCTTCGAGTACTCCCTTCATCTGTCCCACCAAGATTTCAAAATCTTGGACGTACTCTTCCACAGTCCCCGACTACTTAATGGCCGCCAACCTTTCAAAGGTTGTACCCCTGTTCCTTCTTCAAATCGCACCACCATTGCTCCCTTCAGACCTTCTCAAGAACGATTTTTGGCTTTCTCCTTCCAGAATCTGAACCAATAGTCAGCGCTACCCTCCATATTGATGTAGGCTAGGCGCACCTTTTCCTCCTCTACCACACCTTGCAACTCGAAGAATTTCTCAGCCCTGTTAATCCAATTCAACGGGTCGAGTCCCTCAAATACCGGTAACTCTACCCTTTTTCTCCAATTGGGTAGCCCTTCCTGGCGTTCGCCCTCTCTCCCTCCAAAGTCTTCTTCTCGCCTCCTCCTGTTCTCATTGGCGGACGCTTGGCTTTCGTCCGAGTGCCCTTCCTGGTTGCAGTTGCGTCCACCCAAGATTCTCATAACTTCTTGCAGGTCTTGGCGTATCGCTGTTGAGTCTTGACGCAGCGCTGTTGTCTCCGCCTTCATCCCATCCGCTGCAATTTCCATTGCTTCCAGTTGCCCTTCTACTACGTTTAATCTCCCGTCGATTCTCCCCTCCATTTCGCCTTTCTCCCCCAATTGGATCCAGCAGGTCGGACCAATTGTTAGGTTCCTGGCTATAAAACCTAACTAGAACAAACACTCTCGCACTAACGAACAAGAAATAACAATGTAAAAGAATGGTTTCTTTATTCAATTCAACAAGAGAACATGTACAAACAGTAACTCAGGAGCCTAATCCCCCTCAATCTAACGGGAGCCTAATCCCCCTCAGGCCAATGTCCTGTCTTTACACAAAGAATACCAAAACTCCCTTCTAAGTATGAATAGAACTCTATTTATACAAGACCTCCCTTCCCGCCTTTCCTAACTGCAAGCAGTTAGGATACTAACTCTGTATTAACTCTTCCTTCTCCTCTCATACACTCTCCACTCCCTAACATTCCTATCACATAACTAACTTGAAAATTCAATTTTTCATGAGAAAATACCAACGAAGACAAGTTAAACTTGGTCAGTAAGATGCTAGAGGAGGTGAACTCATGTTGATGGAGGAGCAGAAGAGACCTTCCTTGCGCGAGTAGCGGTTTTTTAAGTAACAGGTAAAGGAAAAGTTTGAGTTTCTACATAAGTGGGGGAGTGGAACACTGAAACTGGGGGAAAAATCACAAAGAGTGTTGCCCAGTAAAACAACAACTACCATCGCCCATCATAATAGCAGTTTTTGGGTGGAACCACAATGCAATCACAACAGCCGATTGGATTGGAGGATTTCTGAGACACCAATATGGGAGCTATTTAACAACTCTTTCCCGGTATTTTACTCCATCTCCCAATCATTGAAAAAAATTTCATCAAATACATCAACAATCAATGGGATATGAATATGGTTGACAGCATGCATTTATGCACATGCAAGCACCTAGACAAAGTAAGAATACAGTATTCACTTACTGCCATAATGTGGTCCGAGAGTCGCTTGTCCAGAAGTTCATCGGGTTTGTCCAGCAGTATGAAAATTAAATCAAAACGAGACAGGAGAGCAGCACTCATTTTCAAATTTTCATTTACAGTTTTTGCTCGGCTGCAATAGGGGTATACCATTCACTTGGCTGGTATTACTTTGATAATAACTAATATGATACAAATTAAACAACCACAATAATCCCTATATGACTTGGACAATCTTCCACCCTTGAACTAGATTTTAAAAGTGAGTTTTAATGTTTGACAGCCTTAGTCCAATTTTAAAACTTCATGATTGGTGTCTCTGATCCTAATTATAAAGGAGGCGGTGTATAAAGGAAAATTGCAAGAACAAGACAAAAATAGAAAATGTTACTTATAATGACCACCAGCGGGATTTGCAGCAGCTAAGACAGAAGTCCTGGATGATAAACTTGCTACTAACCCCGCCTTTGCGATAGATACACACTGTTGCTCCATCGCTTCCAGTAAAGCCTGTATTATCACCATATTTTTACAGTAAGGTTTAAAACATATTTACAGAAACTAGAAACAAGTAACCAGAGAACAAACCTGATGCTCTGAAGACATTTTATCAAACTCATCAATACAGCACAATCCACTGTCAGCCAACACCATAGCACCTATCATGAATTCCGACAACCATTCACAGAAAATACAAACTAATCTTTTGCAAGGGATCATAGCAAAATCAGTTAGATAGCGAACAATATCCTTTCGTTATCTAGGATAGCACAAGAAAAAAAAAACTTGTTCCCCTTTTTTCACCTTACTAGCTAAGATAAACTAACCTACTATTTCTGCATAGCTTAAGAAAACAGGACAAGCACGAAAAACAAAACAAAGTCACCATTTAGACTACCGTGAAAGAAGCAGCCCATATACTGCTTGGCCAATCAATGACTAGATAATAAGGCCCAATATAATTGCTACACATTCTAAATTTCACATTTACGATATAGAAGCAAATATTTCAAAATATGGAACAAATAAGATCAACCTGAAGAACCAAACAATAAAACATGACTAAGAAAAACACAATTGTTTAAAGCTAACCTTTCCACCATTCATGATCAAAGTAACCTACTAATTCTGGAAATAGCACAGTACACATTGAGCCAGAAGATCAGAGTTGGATTGAGTTCCAACCATAAAAAGAATTTAAGAATATAATACCTGCTTCAAAAGCATAGTCACTTGTCATAGGATCCTTCACTACAGCTACTGTGAGGCCAGCTTTTGTTGTGGCATTACCACAGACATAGATGCCACGCGGAGAAACTGCTGCAGCAGCTTGTAGCAACTGGCTCTTACCTAGACCAGGATCACCTAGAAAATCAAAATTGCAATGTTAGCAGTTTGTTATATCACAACCATAATTTTTGAACATTTATATTTATTCATTGTGCCAGCTTCAAACTGAAGAAAACATTTTTTGACAAAAAACTCCTCTGCAAAAAAATATTTGGAAGATTTGATTTGATAGAAGGTAAGCATACCAACAATTATGACATGAATATCTCCCCTCACAGGAACCTTGTTCTGATCCATAGAATGCTTCCGCACACCACCAAATAATGACAGAGTTATACCAGCTGTCAAAATAAGAACAAGTAATATTACAATGAGATTCAGGATTTAATTACCAATTTTGAAACTTTTTCCCCAAATAAAACAAATGGATAATCAAAAATAGCCTGAGTGACATTCTTACCATACAGTTTCTAACAATGCACATGTCAACCAATGGATCATGAGATAAAAGAGAACAAAATCATGTTGGACTAGTTAGATTGTGACGTTTTGAATGGGAGACATCAACAAGGTAATTCCAACAATTATAGATAGCATTGACACGTTACATTTTGTATTATCATTACGTTATACTATTTAGAAAACGGATACACCTTGCCTATCAATCCATATTTTTTAAAATTAAATGTACTTAAATATTTGGTTGAGTTTTCTTGTTGAAAATAAAACATGGTGAAGTAATGAAATATCTCTCATGGAGGAGTTATTAGCAATAATTATCAGTAATAAAAATTTGTGATTGAGGGATGATCTTTATCATCAATTAGAAGACAAAATGTCTGAAAAATGGATACATGAACAAAGAGTATATTCTTAGGAATCCTCACATCTAAGATTCTTCATCCATGTATTCGTTTGAGTCGGTCATCGAGGCGAACTTTCGGTTCTGATACCACTGATGAGTCTTTCAAGGAAAATTCACCAGGGACACAATACTAATGAAACTTGAGTTAAACCCATGTAAAATAGTTGACACCATCTTTAACCTAAAACCTCAATGCAATGGATTTGTGAATCTTCTTCCTTATATGTTGTCCAATTTTCTCATTTTTACATAATGTTGGACTTAGACTCGTATTTTGAGTAACCATTATTAGTCCAAAAGTATAGATATTTACCTTTAACAAGCTCATGCCCATAGATGGATGGGCATATAGATTGAAGGATTTGGCGAAATAAATCTGAACCGTGTTCCCGTTTAAACTTTGCAACAAATTCTAAATCCTTTGAAGAAAATGAAAACAAATCAAACAGCTCAGCTGGCCTAGTTTTGGCATTAGAGTCCTGCAGATCCTGAGATGTGGACTGTGACTTTGAATTTTTTATGGATACAGCTTCAAGATACAGATAGTAAAATCCTTGGTTTCTGTTCTTTGACTTCCCTACATAAATACCAACAAGCATAAGTGAAATGGCCTGAAAATGAAGGAATTTCCTTCTTATGTTAAAGTAATTCAGATATTTAGAGCAGAGATAAGTCTTATCCGAACAAAATACTGAAAATAGCAACAAATGCTATAGGTTTTCAGACTCCTGCATCAACAGCAGCAGAATATTTGTATAAATTTATCCAATGAACAATTTTCTTTGGAATTTAAATTTGTAATGTTTGAAGAAATACATGTTTAGAATACTTCTCATGCGTCAGGTTTTGTCGACAGAAAAGCAGTTCAGTAGCCTTCGAGAATTAAGCAAAAAATTGGGCAATCCAACATCAGAGGGAAAGAAGAAACTCATGTTCTAAGGAAGAATATATAGCGGGGATGCTAAGACTGTGACTAATGGTGTTTCAAGACTTCATCTTTGACGGAAGCATTTTATTACCAGCGTCAGATTTCCAGGTCATATATAGGTCAAATATAACAGTTACGTTCATGAATTTGCATACAACAGTTTTAATACCAGTGAACACTGAACACATAATTTAAAAAATGCATATTAAATAAAGTTTGGTTATCTATGCTCACGAACTTACATTTGATTTGTCTTCAACATCTAAGCAAGTCTTAAAACAGGGAACCATAAATGGTGGATAACAAAAACATGCAGGCTTAGGCTTAGGCTTAGGCATACCTCCTCCAATATCCATGTAATTGTTAATTCCTCTTATAATTCCAGTAACAGTAACCACATCTCCAGGTATGCATGCATCAACAAGATCTTGGCTAAGCTCGCATTCCACTGTTCGAGGTACCCGTCCTTCTTCATGGTCTTCATGTTTTAATAACTCTTGAACTCTATTGCGGCAGGTAAATCAAAACAGTGTTTTAAAAGACTGAAGTTCTAACAATGACTATGGGGAAAGTGATGTCAAATGTATGTGGAAGAATAGAGAAAACGTGTCAAGCACCAGACTCACCTTATTTTTTGGAAATCAATGGTTTGAGCAGTAGACCGCAACGGATTAAAGATTTTGCTCTTGCAGCCGTTCAAATTGCAAGTTGATGGTGGAGAATACTTTCCATCGGGAAATATGCGTGAAATTGTTTGTCTACATTTACAGCATTCAAAAAACATTTGCACCACCAGCGGCCTGACAGTGCTGACTTTCACAGCAGTACCACGAACTGAGACCAGTTTGTCTGTAAAATCACCAAAAGATTATAAAATATCATAATGACTCTTTATCCTATACAATGTGAAAGCTTCAACCATGGCAACCAACCAAAAAATAAATAAAAATATGAAAACGACTATAATGATTTTCTGATATACCAATGTAAGCTGCTTTTAAGTTCTTCAGCGCAATCATAGTTTTAGGACAGTTATGAAGACGAACATCAACCTTTGCACCAAGCACCAGATTGTGATTCTCCCAGTTGGAAAGCAAAACCTGTTTCCAATTTATTATTTAAATAATATAAAACCCTGGCCAACATTAAACAAGCATTTATTTGCGCAACAACGGAAGTGACTTCAAGCATACCTTATGTACAGCAGCATTCATGCATGTGAGAGCAATTTTAGGTTTCTCCTCTAACATTTTATAAAATTCCTCATCATGATAAATCTGTTGGAACTGCTGAAAGTCAAGCGACAAGGTATTGTTTCCATAACCACTTTTCACCTGTTGGAACCCAAAAATTATCCCCAGGAGAACACACAGGCAAATATAACACTGTATCCAACACTAGGAGTCAAGAAAGCTTTAAAATCCAAAAGAATAATGATTCTATTTGTTTGTCTCCTCCCCGTGTTTTCACAAATTAAAGTTATCAAACACTGATTTAACAAGGAAAATTTTACACTGTTAACTAATCCTTATAAGCAAATAGTCTATCCATTGAGAGTGTAAAGAACTTTTCCAATGTAATCTAATCATAAACTGTCATGCATGGTAAGTTTGTTACCTTTTACATAACTAACTTAACAACGGTAAATACTGAGTTGTTTGTAGCAGTGCATAGAAATCAAACCAAATCTTATTCTGTTTTTCTACTTTATTTATTCACCACCAGTGTCCATAAGATACTAAGAAACAAGTATAATTCAGTAGAAACAGATGATGTTTCTGCTGTTCGTTAAACATTCATAGCTTGTTTTGACGACATATGTAGCAGTTAGACAATTCAATACGGCAAACGCAAATCAGAAACATGATCCAGGTCTGTTATTTAAAAATTGAATTCGCAAGTTCCGCAGTGAATGGATTGAACAAATATATCGCAATAATAACATGGAGGAAAAGATTTAAAGACGGAAGAGAGATTGCGAAACCTGAGAAACAAGGTTTTGTCCCACCAGTGAAGAAAAGAATGAAAAAAGAGAGGAAGCGAGATTGTTCCAGGTTTTCTCGACGGTGAAGAGCTGTTCAGGAAAGTAAAAGTCGAGTACTTCCATTAACCCGAATGGGTCCACGGATACGCATCCGATCCTCTGCACCGTCTCTTCTTCTGGTGTTCCGTGCATCTTGTCTTCGATTGCGTTCTTCGTCGCCTTTCTTTTATACGCAAAAGCTTTTGGTGAGAATGAGAAAGTTCATTTTTTTTCTTGGCGGGAAAATTAAAAAAATAAATATGCGGCGCCAAAAACCTACAACAAACAATGTTATGGGCTTCTATATATATTAATAAAAAGTGAGTGACATGAATTTTTCTCTACGACTACATATCTCTTATTTATTTTTAACCTTCCTTTATTGTTTTCCAACTACAACCCTTACCATCTTTCCATGTTTGCACATATTTTATATTTATATCTCGAAAACAATTGAATCTATTGCGATATGAAGTTAATCAATTTTGGATTTTATGGTTGAGATTGAAAATGTATAAGTACGAGTTCGTTGTTAAAATTGATTTTGCTTTTAGGTTTGAGAGAATGATGAATGGGAAATTAGTGTGGCTTTAGTAAGAGAGAACATAGAAGATATGTTAACATTAGAAACGAAGGCAAGTGTTAATTAAAGGCTTTGTCAACAAGTTTTTGATTATTTTTCTATTTCCATTAGGATGGTGCAGTAGTGTCAACTTAATCACTTTATCTATCTTTTTCCTTTCATCCTCGTGGTAACCAGTATTTTTTATTTGCTTTAGAATCTTTAAATGTTACTCTTGTGTTTAAGTTGAGCTCATTACATTCATATAGACTTTATTGGAAATGTTTTTGTGTGTCAACAATTTTGACAAAAGGTCTTCCAAGTTTTAAATTTTGTCTACTTAAGAATTGATATAATTATTTAATTTAGTAATTAAATATGTATTGTTTTGTTGTTTTAAGATGTTTATAGAACAATTTTCTACTCTAGAGAAGGTGAAGAACAAGTGAAAAATATCTCTAATGGTAGTTAATCAAATGCAGGAGAATCAAATAACATTCTTATTAACGTAGAAACTGAAAGTTCATTTCAAACAGAAAATAACAGTTGGAAAAATATGCACTTCAGTCATATGAATCATTTTAAGAGACAAAAAATATATGGAAAGTGGAATGTCAGTTGCAATTATTGTAGCTCAAAAGTTTTAGGGGGCAAGACAAGGGACATCACACTTAATGACCCCGTAGACAACTCTAGATTAATTAATTATTGCACTTTATAATTCAATTAAATCCCAAACTTCACAAAAAAAAAAAAAAACTCTTTTAATTATTTTCATCAAACAATTGGTATATACACAAAAAATGTAATATAAAGTATTTACAATTGTTAAAATTAGATTTCATCAACTTCATTATCATGGATTCACAAACATTTTAAATTAATATTCAAGTCCAAATAAACTCACCAACATACTTAAATCATATCTATGACAACTTTGAGTATCTGATAACTCATCAAATTCAATATTCAACAAACAAACATGCATTAAGTTAAGAGTCTTAAGACTTAAGATTATCAATGAATCATATTTTATCCCTAGATACGAGTCACATTAGGCATTCAATTTAAGTTTTAGGTTCAAGTCATATTTCCCCATATATTAAGAATCACAAATTTTGAGTGATCAAGCCACAACAAGCATTAAACATATAAATCAAATACTAATTTTGAAATGAAAAAGCATATGTATTAACATCACAGAATTCAAAAGATTCAATTTATTACATCTAATATCAACAAACAAGATTAACTTTCCATGATAGAGAACTTAGGGTTTTACAAATTGAAGAGATATGGAGGAAATGAAAACCAAAGAGAATATGTAAGTTTCTTCAAAGGTTCTTAGTAGTTGCTTCATGCTCCAATTACGCATGTCCTTCACATCAACACTTTCAATTTGTAACACATCTTCCTCTTTGACCCCAAAAGGGAAAAACCACCATGGATGATGGACGAAATCCAAGAAGGAGGGAAAGCTTTATAACACTTTAAACAGCCTCCAAGATCATCTCTCAAGCATCCTAGTGATTCTATTCATGTAAAAATGAGAAATAATTGAAACTCTCGCAAAAATGAGTAAATATCTACTTTCACATATTAGAACTGAGAGACTGATCCATTTGCTTCATTTTCATATAACAAGACCTAAAAATTGATGCCTATAACTTGTAACTTGTTAAACGAGCCATATTTTTGTCTGGTGACTCAAATACTACAAGTTTGGATTGTCATTTTCACCCACTGAGAAACCAACTTACCCAACCACTTAGCCTGGAGCTCAATGGTGGTTTCTTTGTTGTTCAAGGATACTCAATGGCAGTATAACCCTATAGGTGAGTCTTTTCTTCATTTTTGCAGCCTTGAGTGCGATTATAAAGTTTGTAAAGTGGGTATTTGTTTAAAAATCACTCTTTCTTGTTTAATCATGTGGTAACATGGCAACGTCCATGCATGGAGGAGCAATCCACCTCTCATTCATGATGGGGTGAACGATAAAAGTGACTCTGATAACGACATATCTCGACAAGGGACAAGTAAATAACTTGTGTATAGACAAAGAAGAAAAGTAGAACAATGTCAATAACATAACCACCGACTGGTGATAACAGTGGACATAGGTGGCGACACTATTATAACTTAATAGAGAGACTTGGTGTTTTCGCTAGGTTTCTTGTATGTTGTTGAAAAAAAAACGAGGATGTAAATACCAATAGTGGTGGTAGTGGTAGTTAGTGTTGTATTTGGTGAACAGAAAAGACATACTGAAGGAGTGACTTGGGAACACATGAGTGAGATAAAAAATGAAAAAAAAAATCTCAGAAGAAAATTTAAGAAAAAAAAAGATTTTTTTAACATACGTGTCAACTAGATGGGCAGATCTTTTAATTTACGTATTATACATTTTAAAAAAACTATTAAAGATATATTTAATGCAATACTAAAATATAAAATAAATTTGACATGAACTTTTCAAAAAGACTGAATTCCAATTTCAATCCATCTCGATTAACATTCTTCGTTGATATGGTTTCACAATTTTTTAAATAAATTAAAAACAAATGTAACTAACCACGTAAAAAAATAATATTAACTAATTTTAGTTAAAAAAAACATTGTCGATATTAATTCAAAAGAATGAATTTTAATTGAAAAAGTAACCTGATTATTACTCCTGATGATATTTGTTAATATTTAATAATATAAGTGAATATTAAACTAAATTTTACACGTCAACATAATAAAAATAATTTATCAAAACATAAACTAAAAACTAGAAATAAAACACTGAGAATTTTTCAGAAAGGGAAAAAATTACGAACCAGTGGATTTTATAAAATATATTAGGGATCGAGTGACGCTCTTACACTTTTAATTTTTATTTAATTTTAATATTTTCAAACGATCAAATTTTCTTTATTTCCACTGTTTGGTTAGAAGTGTTGAAGTGGAATCACTTTAGCCGCTTCTTCAAAGTTCAAAATTTCCAAAAGCAAAACCTTTCACACACTCTCTCTATCTCTCTCATCTTTCCCCTTCTCAATTCCTTCGATTAGGGATCGATGATTTCCGAACCGGCGAGTTCCCTGAGAAAGAGGGCCGCCCAAGACCGACGTCTCAGCATCATCGACGTTTCTTCCGCCGATGACTCGCTTCTCGAAGGAAACGCTCTCCATCACCATTCAGGTTATATTTCTTTTTCTCATTTGAGTACAAACGACACCGATTCTTCTGAATTATTTGCTCGTTGTATGCATCGAGATTCAAGATCAAGTGAAACGCGTTCAAATCTTCCATTTCAGAAAATCAAGCGCACGGGGATTTGTTGTGCACCCCGAACTCGAAGAATTTCGAAGACGCCGCCATCAAAGTCCAGCAGTGGGAGCACGAGCCTCACTCCAATGGCGCGTACGGAAGCGAAAAACCTAAGAAAAATAGCAAATGCAATTTGCGCAAGAGTTTGGCCTGGGACAGTGCCTTTTTCACCAGCGCCGGTATTTTTGTACTTTTGTTATTTTGTTGGATGTTGAGTAGTTTTTTGTGTTTGATTAATACGTGTTTTCCAGGGGTTTTGGATGCTGAGGAGTTGTCTAGTATAATTGAAGGCGTTGAGAAGGATGAGAAGCATGAATTACCTGATATACAAGAGGATGTGTACAAGTCGTGTGAGTCCATATCTACTTTAGCGAGTGATAGTTTGACTTTTGAGAGTGCGGAGGTGGACGGTGATTTGTTTGAGGATGTAAGAGCTTCAATTCAGAAATCTAACCGAAAGTCCAGCCCTGCTGGTGCGAACACCAAAGTCCCATCTTCTCCTGCGGTTCCAGGGTTCCAAACTCATGACTGTATGTCTATGTCTGCACTCTCTGTATTCACTATTCTGCGTAGATCCTTGCAATCTTTTTGCTAATTGGGAAGAGCATCCCTAAAGTGTAATTTTTGTTAACTAGTTTTCAAAATTAGGAGTTTGTTTTTCATTAACATTATTTGAAAGAATTTTAGTTATAGTTGAAACTAAAAATTGGTTTGAGGCATCGAATGAGTGGATAAACATTTCAAATGCTTGTTTATCTTGCCTATGTTCATTCTGAACTTCCATGAGTTCTAGAACTTATTTATTCGACTCATCTTATATTTTGTGGGCTGTTGGTTTATACTCAACTGGTCAGATTATTAACTTCTGGGTTTTGTTTTCAGCTTCAAAAAAAGTTGTCATGGTTTCTCGCAACAAGGTAAATCGCATTTGATATAGAGACTAGAAAGTCTTTATAATGTTATGTCTATGTTTGAATGACTCTCACAAATACATGAATATAAATGCTTTTAATGTATAAAAAGTGGGCTGGTTAAGCTGTAAGTTGGTTGTTTATTTGAATTAAATAATTGAGTGTAATGTGTCCCTAATCCCTTCCCAGAGGTGCCTATTACCAATGCTGGACATAGGTACTGCAGAGAAATGTGCATGATTTTACACACAAAACCATAGAAAGGGAGATGTCAATTTCCCATGGGAAATGGAGATATCTATTCCCTATGGGAAATGGAGATATCTATTCCCTATGGGAAATGGAGGGGACCTCTACTCGTGCATGGTGGTGAATAGGGAACAATATTTCATGTCCGAAATAGTTTATTCTACTTGCCTCTCATAGCCCCATTTGGTAAATTACAAAATCTGTAGTAACATTTGTATTTATATTTTAGATGAAGGCCCCACCTGGTTCTAAGAATCTAAGTTCAGGCACGCAAGGATTTGGGAAGACAACGAAAAAGAATAATCCTATTTTTCCACAACTTCCACAGGTATGCATCTATAAATAAAACCAATGAAGAGAACTGTTCGCTTTTCTAGTTTGCTTGCTAATGTTACGCATGCTTGTCCAATGAAATATTGAGTGGCTATAAACCTGACTATTTTTCGTATTTTGAAGAAGCCTGCCGCTTCAAGGAGAGAGTCGTCTATTTTAAGGCAATCAAAGGTACTACTACCAAAGCCTAGTTTAAGTTCCACAACTTCGTCTAAGAGAGAATCCCTCGGCAATCTACATATTAAAGCTGAAAGGGACAAGGCAAAACGAATAATTGGTGGTTAGAACTTGCTTTAGTTTTTTTTTTTGTCATTTCTCATTTTGGTAAAATGGTTGTCATTTTCTGAATTGTGGTTAAATTTTGTTTTCATTTGGTCTCTTCAGCTAGAGTCAGTTCAGTGACAAAAACATCTGTTATTGGAGGTTCTCGAGGTATTGTGCCTAAGCCCACACTACCATCCAAATTATCTTCGGGACTGACAGTGCCAACCAGGACTAAATCAATGGCTTCCACATCTTCCGGTAACAATTTATCTGACAATATTGGTAAATTTTCTTTTATTTACTTAAAAACTTATACAAGTCAACGTCATCTTGCCCAGCTGTTAGAACGCCTTCAAGAATAGCTCCAAGAAATAAAGCCGAACCTGAGATTTCTAGTCTTTCAAGCATGATGTCTGCAACAAAGCTTTCTTCTAGTATTTCACCTGCTAGTTCTATCAGTGACTGGTCTTCGTCAGAATCATCTTCAACTATTTCGATGGCTAAACGTGTATGTAATAGTTCAAGGTCCAGCATCGATAGTGGCTCAAGCAGGAAGGTTTTATTGGATGCTGATGCAGATCTAGGTACACGTTCTCACATTCCTCAGAATGATCCAAGCTTAGAAAGGCAAGAGGATCAGCATCGTGGGTTAACTAGTCAAAAGGAAAGGACAACTCCTGGAGTGGCAGTTCTTCCTCCAGCTCCCAAGAAACCTTCAGGCCTTCGTCTGCCTTCGCCAAAAATTGGTTTCTTTGATGGGGTGAGTTTTGTTTTTTCTATATTTGATAGTTAGAATCTGTGTTGGTTAGTGGTTTGTACCATTTTCATGGAAAAGTTTATAGATTTCATATCATTAGGACTTTGGCCCCACCCTATTTTACTGCTCTTCCAGGTGCAATATGTGCTTCTGCGAATT
Organism: Vigna umbellata; assembly: GCF_029865625.1. Classification (NCBI taxonomy): domain Eukaryota; kingdom Viridiplantae; phylum Streptophyta; class Magnoliopsida; order Fabales; family Fabaceae; genus Vigna; species Vigna umbellata. The sequence goes on from NC_142169.1 coordinate 27,529,038, forward strand.
ATGATAATTTACTTATCGCATTCCTTTTGCCATATCTCTATTACTCTGCATATGTTGAGTTGGTATCATAATGTTGTGCAGGTGAAGCCCTTAGTGCGCACGCCACGTGGGGGAACGCAACCACGCTCTGTTGTACCTTGTAACTTGCCAAAACATGGAGCTCTTAGTCCAAATGAAGGCCAACACAAAACAGAACTTGGAAAGCTTCATGATTCTAAATCTATCGTGTCAATTGAAAATACAAAATCCATTAACCAGCAAGCTCCACATCCAAATTCTTTTCTTGAATCGCCAGATGTTGCAATCAAGACATCTAATGGTGCGCAGAATAAAAGCTCTTCCGACTTGCCATTGGGTGCTGATGAAAATACATCACTCATCCATGATTTGCTACCACTTATAGGTGCCAATAACCAGGCAAATGCTCATCATGATGGTCAAAATGATAGTTTGAGCAAACAAGTGGGACATATGGACATACATTTTGAGACACGGGAAAAGTTTAACCGTGATTCCCTTTCTTTATTGCATATCAGCTCCCAAGATGACTCTAATGGTCTAGAGTTATCTAATCACGTAGAGATTATTGATCGTCCTAAGAAAGAGGAATTACTGAAGAGTTCTTCTACTTCATGTCTCCCTGTCTCCCCAACCAATTTTGATGTGTCCGCTTTAGAGAGGAGTCCCTTTGTCGTCAAGGATTCCTTTTGCAATATGGATGGCGTTGTCTTGACAGAATCAACAGTTTCAGAAACAAAATCGACGACCAACTTGCCTGTGCCGGATAGCATTAATATGAAGGAAAACAACTAAACCAGTGACATTGTGTAATCTGAACCATATATTTGCAGTTACTTCTCTGTGCTAAAAGTGCGACTATAGAAGTCTTGATCTCTATCCAAATCATGAAATGAAAGTCTTTTATAATTTTTGTACACCTTTTACTTTAATGTGACGGTTATTCTTGATTTCTTACCCGTATCGTTTTGAATATAACTTCTTTAAAACCAACTTTGTAGAAACCAACATCATAAAAGGAAAGAGCCTTAAAATTTGTTTCAAGTGCTGTAAACTTGTGCTATAATTGGTGTATAGACTAAGCCAACAAAATAGTCCATTAAGCATATTAAATGGAATAACACGTGTGACAATAAATTCACAAAAATAAGTCGTACTTTTAAATAATTGCTTTTTATATTAAAGTTCATTGAAATTTTAATAAACACCAGATTCACAAAGACCACATTTGAATTTGAACACGCATAACCTGGTGGTATATGTTGATCTTCATTGGTAAATAAAACTAAAAAATATGTTCAAAAATTACTAGCTCCATAACAAAAAGGATCAATTAAACATATTTCTACCCAAAAGACTGGAAAAATAAAAAACCTGAGTCCCAATAGCATGCAGTAAAATAGCTTGATAATTTGGATAAAAGGAAAAGAGGCTACCCTAGACTATACATTCTAAATAAAATATTTCGAAGATATTTTTGAATTAAATATTCTAAAGCTTTTTTTAGCTGGAAATATTTTCAAAATATTTGTTCCGGAGATTAAAAAAAATTATGTCTTTGGTGAGTGATGAACCCGCATGTTTATTTTTATTTCTTATTTCGATTATCCATTATTTTTCTCCCTTCTTTTTGTGTCTTCAAGTTATGTCTTTGTTTGATGCTCAACGGAAACAGACAAATAAAACCAGAGCGAAGAAACCCAAACCAGGTTTGAAAGAGAAACGACAACAAAACCAAAAACTACGAGGTTAGTTCAAAACTCACCAGAACCCACCACAGGAGAGGAAGTGCAGTTCTGTGGGGGGATGTAAAGAGAGGGGATGTAAAGGGATGAGGGAGGTGCGGCTAAAAGTTGGGTTTAAGTTCTTTTGTTATGTACACGAACTAACAGCTTCGAAATTTATCTGTTAGAACTTCATAACTGTTAGATTGAATATTAAAAAATTATTTGCATTTTGATAACACATTCAATTTCATTTCCTACCAATTTTAATTTTCATATTATGTAAACATATTCAATTTCATTTCCTACCAATTTTAATTTTCATATTATTTAAAAAGTATTTACAATAAATACAATCGCAATTATACAAGAAGAAATCCAATTATAAACACTTCATCTTAAGACACATTAGAAAGAGATGAAAATAGCGCTTACCAAAAAGACTACATGTCCCTTAACTAGACTCGTTTCACTTAATCTTAGTTGATAGTAAGATAATTAAGCATAGTTATGGTCAATTAACAGTTGGGATTGGAATTACTAAATTATGATCAAATATACCAGCATCACTAATCATTTGATGACTAAGAATAATAATTACTTTACTCATTTTATGCCTAAGAATAATAATTATTTTTCTCAGTCTGGTTTTTCATAAAACAGTACACACAAGCAAACCTCTAACCTCAAAATCATATGATTGAACACAAATCTCTAAAAGAACAGAAAAGAAAACAATAATTTTCATGATCTAAAATTAAAATTGACTAGCATTAAAACTAAACTTAAATTTACTAAGTTCTTCCAGTAAGAACCTAAATACATCCAAAAAATAAGACAGGAAACTCGAATATTATATTACTGATAGTTAATGTATAAGAAAACGGATAAAAAACATTTAAACAAGGGGTGATAGGAATTTGCCTTAGTCATAATCGATTCACCAATTTAAACTCTAAGGAAATCTTTAGAAAAGATAAAAAAATTACAATTAAGTAAACAAAAGTATAACTAAATGCAGCTTAAAAAACATTTGGGAATCAACTGAATTTCAATTTAGCATATTTTAAAGATAAAAAAACCTTAACAGTGATTATATATTCAAATGAAGTTTAACGGAAGAAGTAAATATGAACTAAATTAAGTTGAGAATATTTGCCATTAGAGATACAAAACCGTCCACAAAACTCAATCATCTTAATGTAGCAAAATTCATAATTTCTTAATATAAAAAAAAGGAGACGGTCCAAAGCTTTATGACCTTGGCTTCTCCTTCTTCTCCTTGAAAAGAGCCAGGAGAGACACCCCAGAAACCTTTACAACCTTGAATCTGACACCAGGAATATCTCCCACGGCGTGACCTTTTCGTCCAAATCCAGCAATCAAAACCTCATCCTACAACCATCAACAAAACCCATATTATATATCCTTGAAGAATGAAAATAGAGAAATAATGCGGATAAAAAGATCGATTAATTACTTACATTTTCTTCGATGTAATTTAAACAACCATCGTTTGGCACAAAGGCAGCGATCTTCTTGCCATTCTTGATGAGCTGAACCCTGGCACATTTACGAATGGCAGAGTTGGGCTGCTTAGCCTCAATACCTCTGAAAATAAAACAACATACAATTTGTTAGAATTAGATAATATAATTAAATAAGTACTCAATGATATATAGAACCAGTTAAAAAGATCTTACATCTTTTCAAGAACAATTCCCTTGGCATGGGAAGAACCTGCGAAAGGCTTTTTCCATTCATTGCCAAGATGAGACTTTTTGTATGATTTGTCAGCCCACCTTTGTCTCCTACGGTGGGACTTCAGCTTGCGGGCAGCTCCCATTCCACGTGTTTTCCTGTAAAAGGAAATTAAGAAGATTTATTATTATCTCTTATGTACACACAATTACAAAATTGCTAGCCATCATAAAAAAGAGGATCGGTACAATCCATAATATCGACTCTCAGAATAAAGTGACAACATTGTTAACAAAACAAATAAACAGCATTAATTTGACATTATAACACTACAACAACATTGGCTCTACCCACTACACTACTGATCTTAAAAAAACGAACAGATACAAATCTGCAAGACTGTATCATGAATGAAAAAACTTCCAATAATTTAATCTCAAAAAGATAACATAATGGATTTTGTTCGCGAAAACAAATAAAAGGAATTCAATCTGTCTTCAAACACCTAAGCCACCATAACTGTTCTACTCCAATATGCAATTATTCGTAATACAATGAACATATAAAATTGAATTACAGTGCTCAACGCACAAATGAAACATCAACCACAATATAGTTAGAGATTCAACGGTTCCAGGACAATGGAATGTACAATGCTAAGACATGAACCAACTCATACATAACAACCCCACCATGACCCACACTAGAAAAATAAATAGTTCCCACGCGGTAGAAACCCTGAGAAGATTTGACTGTACATAGATCTAAACAACCAACAACACATCTACGAACTCAACCACACAGACCACATCATACAAACAACTTAATGAAACAAAAAAAGAGTTCTTAAAAATCGAGAAACAAGAGATTAACGGCGGTGCGAAATTCCAAAGAGAAAACAAATATAAAAACTATAAACATGTAGCAATAGAGGAAATTTTGCAATGACAACAATTTGTTTAGGGAACAAAGAATGATAAGTGATATAGTTGTTGAAAACAAAAAATGTTGCATTACCCCATGGTGGTGAAGGTTTGGTTCTGCGCAGGTAGAGATTTGGGAACTCGGAGAAGATGGAGCCGTAGGAGCAGCCGCAGTGCAAAACCCTAATCCTATAAATGGAGTGTGGTGGTGTTTATATAAAGATTTAACGGCGTTGTGACAGGGCCTATATTTCTGAACAATTAGGTTTATGTCAATAAGTTTGGGCCCAGACTTATTTGGGTTCTGGACTGGTATTGTTAAAGCCCATTTTACTTTGCATTAGCATCAAATTGTGACCCATCCAATTATTCTCACACACATCGACAAGTTTGTTTGTAGAATATTTGTGAATATCCTATCTTATCTCAATCTTAATCTCAATTAGCGCGTGAACGAGTACGATACATTAATGGAAATAATTTATTAATTTTCAAAATTATAGTTTATAATTAATTAATTTTAAAAGTTACTACTAATAAAATAAGTAAATAAAATGATTAATAACTATGTTAAAATTATTAAATTTTCAAACTAAAAGAATCATACAAAAATAGAAAACCCACATGTATTTAATTTTGTATTTTTGTAATATATATGCATGCAACTAGTCATTTAAATTCTTCTTTTATTATGTAATTAGTCATTAATTTATATATATATATATATATATATATATATATATATATATATATATATATATGGGTTTGCTAACGCGCGTACGCCTGTTTTTCAGTTGGTACATTTTAGCAATGTGTACCGGATTTTAGTAGACAAAAATATCCTTATATATTATGGATTCCAAGTTTTAAGGTTAAGGTTATTTTAATAATTTTCATTTTCAAAACTTAAAAAAAAAAAGAAACCCCCCAAACCCTTACTCACCTCTCTCATTCCTCTCAATCCTTTCTCTTTCATCTCTCTCACTCCAACCTTTTCTCTGTCATCCCTACTGTAGTCCCAATTGAAAAACATCAGAAACACATGCCTTTAAAAAATTTTCCTTTGTAAAGAGTTGAGTCATTGACATATTCACCTTCAAGGCAAAGGTTCATTCAAGATCTCTTCAATTTCACCATCTTCACTAACCTCTCTAATTTCATCATCTGTATTTGTTGAATCATCATCTCTAAAAAAACCCTCCAGGCCAATTACCAATTCTTTCTGATGTCATTATGCTTGTGAAAATTAGATAAAATTATATACGACAAAAATTATAAAATGAAAACTCATTATAAAGTCATTTTTTTTGTAAGAAATTGTTTAACAACTGAGTGTTTCTGATTTTTTTCCAGGCCAATTACCAATTCCTTTGATGTCATTATGCTTGTGAAAATTAGATCAAATCAGATAAGACAAATTATAAAATAAAAACTCATTATAAAATCATTTTTTGTAAGAAATTGTTTAACAGCGAGTATTTCTGAATTTTTTCCAGGTCAATTACCAATTCCTTTATGCTTGTGAAAATTGGATAAAATTAGATAAGACAAAAATTATAAGATGAAAACTCATTATAAAATCATTTTTTTGTAAGATTGTTTAACAGCAAGTGTTTCTGATGTTTTTCAATTGGGACTACAGTAGGGATGACAGAGAAAAGGTTGGAGTGAGAGAGATGAAAGAGAAAGGATTGAGAGGAATGAGAGAGGTGAGTAAGGGTTTGGGGGGTTTCTTTTTTTTTTTTTAAGTTTTGAAAATGAAAATTATTAAAATACCCTTAACCTTAAAACTTAGAATCCATGATATATAAGGATATTTTTGTCTACTAAAACCCGGTACACATTGCTAAAATGTACCAACTGAAAAACAGGCGTACGCGCGTTAGCAAACCCCATATATATATATATATATATATATATATATATATATTTGTTAACTTATATAACCTCTTAAATGTGATAAAAAAATCCCTATTAAAAAAAAAGACATACTTTAAACATGGTATTTTAATAATTTTTATTTTTAATTTAAAATAAAAAATAAAATAAAAAATTAGAAATTATTTAAATATCTTTAATCTTAAAATTTAAAATCAGAGTATTTTTGTCAATTTGATATACTTTATAAGAGGTTACCTAAATTAGTAAACCCCGTATATATATTCCTATAATTAAACGTTTAAATTGTTCTTGAATGAATTTTTGTTTCCGAATAAATTAATACTTCAAAATACGTGGGCAAAATGAAATTATTATAGTAACTATTATTATTATTATAAAAAATAATGTTTAAAATTTTTGTCTAATTCAACCATTGATGACACTTATTTTTAAGTTACTATGTATCAGTTAAACATCCATTTGTAGAGGAAGTTGTCCAGTTGATATTCAAATGGAGTCTTGACATTGAATATTTTACCAGCTAAGGGAGTATCAAACAAAAGGTAGGTTGAAGAACTTCATTGTAAATCTTGAAAGTTATTTGGAATGTATTGAAATAAATAGCATACTTAATTAGATACAGCGGCATCTTTAAATCAGCTCTTAAACTCAACTAACACAAGTACATCTTTAAGTTCAAAGTGTGATGATATAATGATGTTCTCTAACTACACTTTTAGTATTTCTTTTTCTGTGACGAGTGGCAGAAGAAGATTTTCTTCACTCTTTTATGAAACATACAAGGTTCATTTCAAAGACATGAAGAAACTTGCAGTGGAGGAAAACATGTTCACAAACATATGATTCTAACACACGAAGCTCCTATTCTATGTTTCGAGGAATTTCAAAGGAAATAGCTATAGAACTTACAGTTTCGGGTCAATTTTAACTCATTCATGGAATCAATATTCTTTTATTTATTCACTAATAAGTGAGTTAAAAAAACCTCTAAAGAGCATGCTTCTTGCATGGTTGATTTGCTTGCTCGTGCTGGATGCTTCTATGAAGCAGAGAATTTTATGGAGAAATCAGGGGATTTGACCCTCATATTACTGCATGAAAAACTCTTCTTGCTTTCAGTAAAACTCGTCCGGACTGCAGAAAATACACTAACACATGTTCTTCTCACAAGACAGTTCTCCTCCGAAGAGGTGCAAAATCTACACAATGCTTGAAGATTTATGGTTGCAGATGTTGGATCATGGTTATGATCCCTGTCAGAGGTTAGACATTAACATTTGGTACGCATTCACCAATAGTGATAATCCTTCCAAAATCTATACTAATTTTTTGGTGAGTCTGTCACAGTTAATTTTAAAAGTAACATCTTATCATTGTTTTCCTTTTATATTGGAGTAGTAGTGATTAAGGGTAGAAAAAAAAATGCATGAATTGGAGTGAACTATTAGGCTTAATACCCTATTTTGTCCCCAGTTTCGCTCGAAAATGTCAAATTAGTCCATCCTTTAAAAAATGCGTCAATTACGTCCTCGCTTAATAAAATTTGCATCAATAAAATCCCTTCCGTTAAATCCGTACAAACGGCGTTAATTATTTTTCTCTCTTATTAAGTAACGCCGTTTGTACGGATTTAACGGAAGGGATTTCATTGATGCAAATTTTATTAAGTGAGGACGTAATTGACGCATTTTGTAAAGGATGGACTAATTTGACATTTTCGAGCGAAACTGGGAACAAAATAGGATATTAAACCTAACTATTAGAAATCTGAATTGAATTGTTTAAAATTGGTTTGACAAAAACTAAATTAAGTTAAATTTTTTATAGTAAGAGTGAATATAGTCAAATTGATTTACTCAAAGTTGTTTCTAACTTAATTAAACTATTTAGATTATTTGAATTGTTACCTATGGACATATTTTAAAGTATATATTCAAACATAATAAGTTATAGTTCGATTCATTTGAAACAATTATATTTAGGAGCGATTCGGTTTTTAGAAAGTAAACTAATATAACAAGTTTTTGTACAATTCAATTAAGTATAATTTACTTCCGTAGAAATATTATTTTAAAAATCCTAACAGTAGTTGGCTGTGTTTTTTGAGTGAATTACAAATAACTAGGTTTGACAGAAGTGCATATATTTCGTGACTATTATGACTTTCCGACGACCGCTGGTTTTTGCATCAATTATTAGTTGTATTGTAACTATTAATTAATTGTCATTCCAATCACAGTTGAACATTTACATTCAATTCCTTTTTTTATTAGAGATTACATACTAAACTACTTAATTTCTCATCTGCCAAAACGATCAAACCGATTGGCTAACCAGTTCAGTCATAAATCGGACAGCAGACCATTTTAGTTACCCTTAAAACGAGACTAGCGAAATACTAATTTAACTAATGACAAATTGATTCATTATTTGTTTTTTCTGCTTACATTTGTCCAGAGAGCCGTGGGTTAAGTGGCGACGTTTCTCTAGGAAGTTAGAAACTATTTGATCCTGAAATAAAATTATGCACAGGCCTCCTATGTAACAAAAAAGTGTACAACAAATTAACTCATTCTATACAAACTGGGTGTAATATGAGTTAATTAAACTTTTGGGGATGGGTAAAAAAGAAATCTTAACACCAAGCTGCCTGGCCTGTTAAGACATAAATACTACCGGAACTTTCTGGGTTCAACTCGTGTTCTCATTCTATGTTGTTATAGGTCTGGTTTTGTTGAGATTGAATCTCTTTTGGGCCGGTGCTTCTTCCACTTCTTTTTTTGCAACTCCATGAGCCAGGGCGGAACTTCACAGCCCGATGCTGCCATTAGATTAGCAACATTTCGCAACAATGGAATGTCTTCCTCTGTGTACAACGTAATAGCTTCTCCACTCCTTCCTGCTCTGCCAGAACGACCTAATGAACGAATATTTTAGCAAATAATAAAAATTCGTGAATATAGGAACTATAATCCCTATAAATATCTTTTCTCAAATCTTAAACAACTTTAGTATAGCTGCACATACCAATTCTGTGGACGTATGCGGAGGCAGAATCAGGGAAATCATAATTGATCACACAGTTCACTCCTTTGAAATCCATGCCCCGGGCAACCACATCAGTAGCAATCAAAACCCATGTTTTTCCAGCTCTGAAGTTGTCGACAGCATTTCCTCGCTTCATAGAAATGTATGAGATCAGAATTCATAAATCACAAAAAACTGCTAAATGAAAAGGTATGCTTTAGATTTGGAGTACATATGTTGACGATAAAAAAAAATATATATTAACAAATAAGGAACATTATACTTGACATCTTCATTCAAATATTAAAAACCAGACCCTGGTCACACACTTATCAGTTTTCTTTTCATTTTGATGTTTTTCGGAGAGGAGGGGGAATGTTGCAGATTCTCTATGTATTTTCAAATAAACATATGTTGTTAGAACTACCTCTTGTTCAGACAAATCAGAATGAATGACATCAACTCTAATGTTGTCAAATTCAAGTTCACCGTACAACTCCTTGGCTCGTTCCTTGCTTTGGAGAAAGACCAATACTGGAGGATTTAGACTCTACAAGACGTTGCAGAATATAAGTCAGAAATAAAGCAACTAAAAAATACCAATATAGCTGATAGGAGGGACTACAATATTATATGCATTTTGCAAGTTCCAAAGCCAAGCGAACGTAACTGATATATAATTAAACATTCCAAGTCTATATTATGTTCATGACACATTATGTAACACCAAACCCAGAATAAACAAAAAGCTTAATTGTATGCATGTAGCGTATAATCAGTAAAACAAATGAGACTACAAAAAAATAACAATAGAAAAATATATATTAATAGTAAATAGTAGGGACTTTCTTTTAAAACACACCAAAACCAATTATAGTTTAATTGTGAGACACACAACCCTCTGACTCTATGAAAGTTATGAAAGTTGCACTGACAAGAATTATTATCTAAAGAATTAGTTTAACCATTTACCTCTGCAAAACTTTGACGAATTGCAAGAAGTTTTCCTTCTTCACTTCCAGTAAAAATCAATTTTTGCTTTATCGTTTCAGAAGCCATATTCCTGATTCAAATAAAAGAACTAGACATTATCTACAAAATAATGTAAACGAAAACTGCATTAAGGATATACTCAGGAGCATCATTTTTGCAAATATTTTGCATTGAACTTACTTTCTGCCAACAATTACACGAACAGCATCATGCATAAGTTCTCGAGCTCGATCTTCAACAAAATCAGGTAAAGTAGCACTAAAAAGCGAGCGAATGATTGAGGGGTTGGAGCATGCCTTGAGAACAGAATCAATCTGCTTGAATAATTCGGGTTCAAACAGCTTATCCGATTCATCCAGGACAAGATACTCCACTCTGAAGCATCCAAAGTAGTTGGAAGAAATGAAAAAAATCAATACAACGACCTATCTAATAAATCACATCATATATCTGCTACTAACTTTGTAGACACAATCTCAAGATGCATCTAAAAGAATCTGGCAAAATTTTATAATGCTTGAGCATTATAATCAATAAAGTCGAGCTACACTTGTAGCACTCCGACCATGCCGCTTTAATAGAAGCACAATTGAAAAGAATGGATCCAAGATTATCATACGTGCAATTGATTGATAATTAATTAATCATAGCTCAATCAATTATTAGGATAAAAAACTGCAATATAATGAGAGTAAGAGAGCAACAATAAACCAACTATTATAAGCATTCAAGGTAAATATTTGCTATAAAAGACACTTATACGGCAATCATCATACCTGCTGAGATCAATCTTCTTCTTCTTGATAGCCAACCGCAATCGCAGTGGTGTGGATATTAGTATATCACATGGAAACTTTGAAAAATCAGCATTTCTTAAGAGATTTTTAGTCATTAACTTAATTCCAAATTTTTTTCTTTTGGCAAGTTTTTTGCACTCTCGAAATATTTGAGCAGATAATTCACGGGTATGACAAAGGATAACAGCTCGAATGCCACCCTTTTCTGGGTCCTGTAAAACATAAAATACATATATTATATGAACCGAGTATACAGGAAATCGAGAACTCCAAACCGGGTTGGAGAAAATAAGCAAAATACCTTAAGCTTCATAAGCATTGGACATACAAATGCAAGGGTTTTCCCAGAACCAGTTGGTGCACACGCAAAGCATTCACGACCCTATCACAAATAATAGAAGAAATACAGCAGTTTAAAACAATATACAGTTTATACCTATCCCAAAGACAATAGAAACTACTTATGAATCATGACCGAACTTCAGTAACAGTTTTCTGAAGAGAGAAAACCAAATGAAAAATACTTATACTACAAGTAACTTAACATAATTCGTACAGCTAAAAGTACTGGAATAGTCTGCCTTTGAATAGGCGTTGGTTCTCTGAATCCAAGCTCCTTCAGGTTGCGCAACAAATACGATGGACACTTATATCTGCAAACAATTCATTAATATTCTGAATCATTCCTTTCTAGCAAACCAAATACCAGAAGAAGCAAAAAGAATGCAGGATATTACTCAGATATGGACTACATAATATTCTCATGAAAGATACCTTGATTTCAATTCGTCAAAGCTTTGAAGAGGAGACGGTACATTATAACCAGACACATGGATGTTGTGCTGCTTTCTGAATATCGCGTCCCGCTGAAAACATGTTCAATATATGAAACGATTGCACAAACTTACTAACATTTGTAATTACACAAATTGCACAAAACAGAAAAGGAACCTCGAATTGTCGATTTTGTTCCTTCTTATTCTTCTTCTTACTTAACTCAATAGACTCCTGATCAGCTTGAACTTCGCCACTAGACTGCGCCACAGATGCGGAATTTCTAAATACATTGAATCCTTCAACATTTTCTTTTATGCGTTTACGAAAACAAAGCAACAGTGAGATACGTTGAATACAAGAGCCGGAATAGTGTAAAACAAAGCAAGATGATGTGAATACCAGAAGAGTTTCCCTTGCGCTTCCTCTTCTTCGTGGACGCTGTTTTCTCTTCTACTGCTTCCCTCGTTTTTGCGCTTCCGTCTCTGACAACGCTCCAAATCTTCGCCGCATCAGTATCGTTATCTTTTTTCTTTTCATAATAAACGAAAAATAACAGTTATTAATTGTATGTGGTGTAAAAGTCAATAAGCGTATGTGATGAAGATAGATAGAAAGGTACCTGGAATCTGGCGATATCGGCGCCGAACTTCTTTCTGTTGAAACGAATGCCGGAAAACAGAAACGAAGAGTCGTTGGCCATTGGAGATGGAACAAACAAATGATACAGGGGTTTCTTTAATCAAGCACGATCTTGCAGTTCCTTCTTCAACCTCACTGCGGCCTGTATTTTTCAAAATAGTTATATTATAAGAATAAAATAGTCATAAAAGATTGAACTTTGGTATTTTTTTAAGAATAAAATAAAGATAATATCAAATGAATGTATATTTGTGTGTCAAAAATATCAATTATCTTTTTTTTACTATTTTACTATTTGCTGTTAACGAAAAGAAATAAAAGGAATTTAATCAGTCTTAAAACAACAAAGCCACCACAACAGTCCTACTCCACTATGCATTTGTTCCTAATACAATGATACAAAATCGAATTACGCTACTCTGGTGAATGCAATACCAAATGCACAAAAAGAAGCCTTCGGAACATCAACCACAATATAGTTAGAGGTTGAAAGTTTCGAGCACAAATGGAATGCACAATACTAAGGTATGAACCAACTCATACATAACCACCCCACCATGACCCACATTAGAAAAAAACATAGTTTCCACGCAGGAGAAACCCTGAGAAGATTGAATGGACACTCTGGCCATATACTTCACATGCAATGGCCAAAAATGGGTGGAAAGAAGTGCAATTGAAGCTAAGATGACTTGAAAATTTAGTTTAATTTTAATACCATGCAAGCGTGAAGGTTTTTCTCAGTAAATAGTGTAGAAATGTTTTACATAATGATCGTCCGATCATAAAGCCTTTATGCACGATAAATTTGTTAACTCTTAATATATATACACACACACACATTTTGGGAAACGAGCATGAACTGATGAATTGAAATTTAATGTATGTTCAATGATCAAAGAAAGAGACATTGATCTCTCTCGCTTTTTCTTTTCACAAGTAAATTATAATTTTCCATTTATATAATTACAGAGAATGTCAATGTATTTTTTTTTATAAGTTCACGAGTATTTCGAAACTTTCATCACACTCTCATAAAATAAGTAAAACCTTATTAAATATTGTTTTTGTCAGTGATCAAACTCGGACCATATATACATGTTTATGTGATTAGAAGTATTTTGACAAAATTAGACTAAAGTTTTTTAACAGGCTAAATTAATTTTTGTTTTAGCTAATTTATAAAAAAAATTATGGGTTGTTTCAAAATTAACATATAAGAAAATCGTCTAATTTTTTTTTTCCTTTCTCAAAATTCTTCTTAAGAATATTGAAACTTTCACTCTACTATATATCTTGCAAGTACCCATTGATCATAACGTGTGGTAAAAACAAGAAAAGGAAGCTTTCATGTAATTAGCATCACATGGGACTTGCCAGAAATCAACAATGACGAGGCACTTGGAAGAGGATGAAATTCTGGGTCAAAGACTCAAATATCTCTATATTTGTATGTAAAATTGAAAAGAAGTTGGGTTCAAGTAGTGCTGAGTTATCCATTTATTTAACTGTTACGGTGGTCTTGTTGTGGTATTATAGATAGCATAATTACTTTTTAATGCTATCAAGAAATGAAGAGACAAAAAATTGATTGCCATAATCCTAGCACAGACTTGGACTTGATAGAAAACTTTAGCAAGAAGGATGCAATGGCTTAGAACACAATGCATGTGTAAATTCTAAAGTTTTCTCATCTCCTTTTCTTGTGTATCATATTATCATTACACTTTTCGAGGTAGAAATATCGAATCAATCCATGTCCTAGATTAATGAACAAAATATGTCTCCTTCAAACATCATCACAAGTTGAATGCGGCCTATTCATAGATTAATGTTTGGGATGACTTGATTTCCCAAATATAAGGATTTAGTTTAATTTAATATGAAGTTAATGAGTCCGCCAAGAAGCATTTTCTAGATGGAATGACATTTGAGAATAATTAGTGAGAAGATTTGACTGTACATAGATCTAAACAACCAACTACACATCTATGAACTCAATCACAAAGGCCACATCATACAAACACCTTAATTAAACAAAAAAAAAATCATAAAAAGGCAACTTATCATATGTTCTTAAAAATTGAGAAACAAGAGTATTAATGATATAGTTGTTGAAAACAAAAAGGTTGCATTACCCCATGGTGGTGAAGGTTTAGTTCTGCGCAGGTAGAAGATGGAGCCGTAGAAGCAGCCGCCGCAGTTGAGGGTGGTGGTGTTTATTAACGGCGTTGAGTCAGAGCCTATATTTCTGGACAATTAGGTTTATGTCAATAAGTTTGGGCCCAGACTTATTTGGGTTCTGGACCGGTGTTGTTAAAGCCCATTTTTTCCGTTTTGGAACTGTGGGTTATGTATCCTTTGAATTAAGTCAATTTAAGAATTCTGGAAAGAGCATTCTTCAGGGTTCTTAAAATTTTGAATAATGGGAAGACAAAAGAGATGTGGCGTATTCCTTACGCGTATCAAGATACCATCATCATGGAGAAGAACTTTTTCTTTATTCAGCTCAATCACAGATTTTAAGAAAGAAGCAAAGTAAAGAGAAATAAAACTAAAAAATCAAATCGGTTGATATACTTCCTAGATGTAAAGACCAGAGTAGAAACTAACCGAACATCAGTAAATAATAAGGGAAGGAAGTGGCAGCAATCATGAAAGCAAAATGCTTTGGTTTTCACTCACTTGGGATAAAGTTTGTTAGGGTTTATATTTGTATCATCTAAAATCATGTTGAAATATGACCCAAGATGGTTTTAAGTAAAGACTTAGATGTTCAAATGCATAATTAATATATTGGATGAAAATATTTACACTGACTTCTATTAATTTGGTTTTAGAATAAAAATACTCAAAATAAATCACCACGTTTCCAAAATTTAAACATAAAAAGTCTAAACAAACGTAACTTTTGATGAATTCGGTTTTATAAAATTAATTTAATTCAAAATAAATTTTACAGGTACTTTTCCAGATAATAAAGTTATGATGCTACAAAAAGTGTTAAGAGTTCCCTAATAATAAGTGTAAATACGAATCCTTTATAAGTTGAAAACCTCCCAGAGAAGGTGTTATCTTATCAAGTTGAACATAAATTCTAGAGGTGCATTATTATATAACAGAAGTTCGAACACGTTTTAGGTATCTTTTGTGGATTTATTATAAGTCTTTAAAGTATACATAATTAATAAACTACAATGATTTTTTTTTAACGAAAATCATTTCCAAGACACATGTTTAGTCACTTACTGTTACTAAAACAAAATCAATTATGATAATTTTAATTGGACTTTTGGATTATTACTCAAAATTACCATTCGCAGCTATAAAGAATACTCACAAATATTGAAGATGATTAATTACTTTTTTATGTGAAATTAGGAGAAATAAATATTGTCTTGACAAGTATATTTGGTGTTTGAATTAATTTGAAAAGTGGGGATAATTAATGTACAGCTGTTTAAAGAAATAAAAAAGTATTCCCTCACGAATGCTCCTTTTAGAAATATCCTTTTATCCGTATAACATTTTTGCTTGCAAATAAAAACTCCTACTTTTACTCCTTTTCAAACAAAAATAAGAAATACTTCTTTTTAATATATATTCAATTTTATATGATTTTGTATTAGAAAAAAAAATGGACTAATGTATAGAAATTGCCTCTGGGTAGTCTCCTACAGTATATGCCTGAGGATGCATATATAGTTCTTCATCCTGATATGAAAACATGAACTCCACAAAAAATTGTTTAGGAACTTATTATAGAGTTCAGCATTGTGATGTTAAAGTTGCAAAGAGAAAACGTTTATTTTATTCTCATTTTTGGTTCAGACAAAAAGGTTTTCAAGACTCATGTGTAACAACATGTTGAATCTAACTGATAATCCCCTGAAGCCTGAATGTTTTGTTTTATTATAATAAATTCAAGTTGAAATTCTGTATCTGACAATGCCATTATCCAATATGAGTTGGATCTTCCATCATAGTACTTAATAAATGAGCTGGAAGTCCCCACTTCAACCACCGATTCATGAAATATGGATATGCTCAATCCTCACCCCAAAAAAAGAAAAGATAAAAGGAGTTGAAAATATGAGAGATTAATAAAAAGAAGTGCATGCTAATACAGACCTTTTCTGTTCAACAGCATAAGATGGGTAAGGCAATAAATAAAATAAGCTACAACAACACTGTTCAGTGATGCCGACCACATTCACAGGTGTATTATTCGTTTAAGGTTGTTTTATATTTCAATTTTCAAAGCAGAACATTGTAGCATCAAAGAAATTTGGCAATGAAATTGAATTTACATTTATATCACAACTAAGAATCAAGAATGAGGAACTTTGACCAGAATGATACTTGTCCTTGGATGGGGAAGCACAGAAAGGATTCGGACAGTTCATTTGTCCTTTCTGTCATTTGGCCATGAATCGCATATCTTCCCCTCAGGGCAGATAGAGCAAAGTGAATGAAGATACAAATTGATAAATATAGTAAGTAAAACAATTATCACCCCAAATCAAAATCCTCCAAGAAACTTTAGGATACACATAAAAATAGGGAAAATAAATAAATGGAACACTCAATTTAAATGAACTCCTTTTGTGCTATTCTTTCAGTGATATATTTCAATTCCAATTCAACAGTTTCCATCCTTTTTCCTGTATGGTCAACTGTCCACAACTTTGTCCACAGATAACTCCGCATTTAAGCTAATTTCTACCTTTGGTGGACCTGAATGGCGCCTTGGCCTGGAAGGTGAAGCTGGGAAAGATAGCCGCTTCTTTGCAGTCCCAAAGGATCCTTTCTCAGTTTTTCCATTTTCTGGGGCTAATGGACTTTGTGTCCTCGATTTGGCTTTTGCAGATTGAGTTGGCACCATGTAGCTTGGAATTGCTGGAGAGCTGGCAAGGCTCTCATCGTCTCTCACCGATGAACCTGCGATCGAGTGCCTCCGGAACCGATCTGACTGGACACTCACCAAGCTTTTAGAGTCCTCGTCTGTAATCCAGCTGCCCCTTGGACTTGCCTTCTTTGATTTCTTAGCAGATGCCGAAACTCGCTTGGAAGGAGTGAACTGAAAGCTGGGTGAGCCAGGATTTTGGCTGGCTGTTGGAGAGTGCTTCTCAGAATTGAGCTGAAAACGAGCAAATGACTTGCTGATTTCCCCACCAGTAATGCCGCGGCTTGAGCTTTTCACGGATCCATGATCATTTAACTCTTTATCCACCTGGCTACGGTTCTCTAATGGTCGGGCTGCCATCCATCGTTCCAACCAGCTCCAACCCCAGGCAGGATTTGTTGGATCCATGAACATAGGATTTAAAGATCTAGATGAGTTCTTCCAGTTTTGCTGCCAAGTTTTGTTTTAAACAGAATATTAAACCCTTAATTTTTTTTGAAAAATTGAGAAACTTGCCCTCATGATTGTAAATTATATCACGGGAAGACACTCTATACTTTCCATCAAAATATACCAAGCACATTACATAACATGACACTTCATTTCAGCAAGTAAATACCAGAATAACTTATTGCAGCAGCTTAAAAAATTATTAGCATATCATTGGTTCGTAAATGTGGCAGCCAGAGAGGATAGTGCTGAGATTTAAGAGGAGGATATGGCTTTGAAGATGGTGACAAGACTAATGCACTCAACAAGATTAAGTTTCAGCTTCAAGAGATAAGGGAACAATGAAGAGTATAGACAATTGTACAACTAGGATGCTTGATTTCTCATTTTAGTGTTTATAATATATGATATATTTTAAAGATTTATCAGTTTATATTAAATTTTTCATCCATTTTCTCACATGTGTAAATTGATGAGATAGATAGAAAAACCTGATGAGTGAATGCATAAGCCAATGCTCTTTCTCTCCTCATAGCAGCCTCATACTTGCTTAGTAACTTGGCTTCGATTTGTTCTTTTGATTGTAGGCTGTCATCCCATTCCTCTCCCATCTATTATGATAATCGGTAGCAAGTTAAAAACAACATTCCAAACACAACATACAAAAATGTAAAAAATGATTAGCTTTTCAAAATAAATTAGGAAATGAAACCCAGACCCGCAAACTCTCAAGCTCTCTTGCATGTTTCTGTAAGAGCTGTCTCTGCAGAGCCTGATTTTCCTCCAACATTCTGATCCTCCTGGAACGAATCTGAGACTGCAAGCGAGACAGTGTCTGCATAGATCGGAGGGTACTCGTGGCTTGGCGTTTTACAACCGACCCTTCCATCAGTAATTTCAGCCTGACCAGTCCCCTTAAAGCCCGCAATGCTCTTCTTGCCTAAATGATTTCAAAAGAAATTCTAGTTTGAAAAGTAATTCAAATAACAATTTCTTTGTGTGGCTACAATTCATTGATACTGTCAGCGTCATAGCTGTGTGTAAGAACACATTCAACTAAGATACTGTACAGATCCAAATTTAAAGAGTTAAATTTTTATGTTACAGTAAAACTTTTAATCATATAGTAAACAGGAAATTGATACAATATTCTTGTGACAAAAGCTTTTCTCTTGTAGCAAAATTTTAAAAATAATCTACTTTCTTTATCTCACACCCTTAGCTTGGATTTAACACATTTATCATTAGAACTGAACTAACACGATACCACTGGTATAGAAAATGCTAAGTAACGATGTAATGTTACTCAGAATTTTTTTCTTGACCAATGTCAACCCTCCCTTTGTAGAACCTAATAATAATTTAGAAAAAAAAAAAAGGAGAGGAACGCATTCATTTAGTATGGTTGAGTTAAAGGTTCATTTGGTTCCCAACCAAATGAATTAAAGGTGGAGTTGCACTAAAAAGATATGTTCTTTATAAGGCTCAATAAGAATATGAATGACATTTTATTACAAAACAATGAGTTCATAACCCATATTTGAAAATAAAAGAGTTAAAAATGCATTTCCTTAAGTGCTTTCGGTGGTATTCTTTAATCAACGTAAGAGTTTCATATCACTAAAACACATAATTATGGCTTACATTAAAGGTCAACATAGATTACAAGACAAAATTTCAACTTTGATTGAAGAACACCACCAAAGTTTTGTACTTCAATAAATCCTTTCTACTTGAGATTTGATAGCACTGTAGAGTTATTTGTATTGTATCATCTCTAAAACATATACAAGCAAGTTTTATGTAGGATTTTTATGGAAAGAAAACTACTCTCATTAAATAGTTAAATGAATGGTAAAAAAGAGTGAGAGGGGAGAAATTAATGAAGTAAATTTATAGTTCGCTAAACGAAAATTGCAACCCATACCAAGTATCCCCGAAAAGCTGTTTGAATTTTGATTGCTGCCACTTCATCATTTGGTTTGCCAGCAAAACGAGGAATTCGAGCAGCTTCAACCCTAACAGTTTCTATCTGAACAGGAGGAACAGGTACCTCGGCTTCAACGGCAGTTACAACTTCAACAACATGATCATGACTGATTTCATTTTCAATATCAGTTAATTTAATCTCTTCTGGCAGAGGAACAGATGGTGGCGGTGGCAGCTTATCAGCTTCTGAGTATGAGACAGAAGTCTGTAATTTTTGCTTCCCAAACCATTTCTTCTTAGATTTACTTGATTTCTACAAAATTGAGTGATACAAATATAAGAAATATCCCAGAAAGTTGAGAAAAGTTGAATTAACTTTCATCCAAACCTGATCTTTCTTCTCCTTTGAGTCGGGGCTGAGAGCTTTCTTCACGCTTGAAAACCAATTTCCCTTCCTCCCCATTTTCTTGGCATTCCTCAATCTGATCCTTCACACTAAAAGGAAAAAAAGAGAGTAAATTTAAAGATCTGAAACCTCACTAACCAAAAGAATTTATTTCCTAACCAATGACATCTGCTGTTATCATTAAATGTCATTATTAGATAGTAAATTTGACACTAAAAAAGAGGAAGAGTCTCAATAATTGCGCAAGCCTCCTTCACAGCATAATTATTCTTTTCCTTGTTTTAAGAAACGGAAAAGAACAAACCTTCTGCAAGAGAAAATTGTCGTGAAAATAAAATAACAAGGAATTAACGGTAAGAAATGAAAAAAAAATAAAAATAACAAGCTTTACGGTAAAAAGCCATTCAAATTTCCTAATAATACTACTCAATTCTGAATAAATTCTATCTGGGTATCCCATAAATGAAATCCAACCACGTCACGTAAAACCAACGAAGAGGTTTCTAAACCTCGTTCACCAGAAAAGAGAACAACTGAATCAATTCCCCCTCTTGCATTTCCCACAAAAATGACGGGTGAATTCAGATTCAAGCGGTTTAATGAGCAGGAACATACCTGTGGTGAAAGAAATTGCGGGAACAGAACAGAATACGAGGGAATTGCAGAGAAAATGGAAAGTGGGAAAGTGTAAGATGGGATAAGAAAACAGAGACGGAGTTGAAATTTCGGAGGGTCCAATGAAGATGTAAAACGGCAGTACCTGAAGTGAAACAAAGTGACAGATCTCAAATATGTTGTTTCTTCTGACTCTGTTTCTCCCAGAAAAAAAAAAAAGAAAAAAAAAGATTAGAACTTTAAGTTCAGAGTTGCTTGCAGCAGCAAACCCTCTTTCTCTTTCTCTTCTTGTGAAGAGGGAAATCAGATCTTGCCAAATGCTATTACAGGATAGTTTGAATTACAGGAGCAGCTGTTTCTGCTGATATTGAGAATTTGAGACCTTGCCACTTGGGTTGGTAACAGTGGGCCCTCCTAAGCTTTACCATCTTCAAACAATCAAAATCAAATTAACCTAATCAAGGATAATTCTGCTCTAAATCAATTTCATAATATTGGAAAATGTCAATGAATAAAATAAGTTATGTACAGGAGAAAATATATATATGTCGAAAATTGTGTATACAAATTTATAATATATATGTCATTACTCACGAGTGAATCATGTTGGTGATGATGACCAATGTGGTGCTCACACTTCGCATTCATGTCTTCTAATTCTTGAATTTTTTTAAAAAATTTCCAATCTTTTTCATGTAATATATTTATTTGTTAGCATTAAGTATAACTACAAAATATATCTTCTCTCGGTTGATATGCTCTTTCTTCAGTTTCTTTCTTGCATTTATTGGTTCATTTATTTTGTAACTAGACAACTAATGTTTATCACTGTTACTAATGACGAAATAATTAATATTTTTCAAAACGAACTTATGTTTTGAGAAGTTGGTAAACTGGTTAAATCCAGTGACCATTTTTCAAAACAATGACTCCTCATTCTTAACATATTCTTCTTGGTAACAATGACATTTCTATTTAGATTTTAAAAGTTATATATGTTTGTTTAGTTATAAAAGTTCATTTAAAAATAAATTTTATTGATTAAAATTAGCCAGCAAATTATTAAAAAATTGTAATAGATATATGGGATTTAACAAGGCTGCAAAGCTTTTGAAAGTGTTTTTGGTTATAGTAGATTGCATATATCAAATAAATACAAATATTAAATTGAGTTTGAAATTATAAAAGATAATTACAGTGTTATTTATTGTTTGATCGATTAACTCTGCGACTCGTAAGAGGTTGAAGTTTATATTATATTACACTAACATGAAATTTAGCAATACGATCTGTAACAACATTGAACATTAACTGTTTGTGATACGTTTAACATTTCTAAAGACTATTTTTTTTGTTTGTTGAGAAAACTGTGTTTTTTCCTCTTTTGTGGTTGTAGCAAACCAATATATGAATAGGGAACTCAAATGTCATGCATAAAAATAGTAGACGCGCATTTTTTAATTTATTATTTCTTTTGATTTTATAGTTTTGATAGATTATAACTAATAGAAAAATAAATAATGCGTCTACCTAATTGTTGAATACACTTGTGTATATGGCAATAAAGAAGAATAGGTGTTATGAATGTATGAACCTAATTAAGTAATGTAACCACTAGATTGTACCCAAAAGCAGAGGTTGTAGGTGCAAATAGTAAGCGGCTCTAATTCAAAGTTTCACCTATACAATTTGTAAACTTGTAAAGAAAAAAAAAATGTGTCCATTTAATCCTTTATGATATTTTTTCACCTGTATATTTATAAAAAAAATAATGGAAATTTAAGTATAATATTAGTTAAAAATAAAAAAACTTGTGTTTAATTGAAATATAAAAATCTCACAAACTAATTATTTTAAAGTATTTCATTGACATATAGTAAATCCTTTTATATATAAATTAAGCTTGTATTTAATTGATATAGTATCTTTTTAGTGAAATTTAAAAACACTCGTTAATAACTTTGAGGATTTTTTTGAGTTCTATTAGTGTAAATATATATCTCAAACAAGATACGAGTGTGTTAGTTATAACATTGCACAATTCGATGCACATAATATTTAGTATTCATCATTTAGAATTAAGACTATTCATATATCTAATCTTATTCAGTCTTTTAATTATTGTCTTCCAGTATCGACCCAATAGGGTGTTTTAGTTATTAGTGTTTTTTCTAATCTTTATGTGTTTCATTGCTTTACAAAAAAAAATTAATTATCTTTATCGTATTCTAGCTTAGTAGTTTTCATTGTTTATACAAAATTAAATCCTAAAATTAGACAACGAACATAAAAGTCACATATTTTACATTCAATTATTTTAAACAACATTTTATATCACAATATTAAAACATTTATCCTGATAATTTTTTTCTTAAAAGATTCATTACATATGATTAATATATATATATATATATATATATTATCTTTTTTGTGTATTCTTTTAAATAGAAACCAATGTCTATTATTTCATTAAAAGGATTTATTGCATTTTCATGTTCCCCTCACTTTCCTTACATTATAATGGAAGAGTTTATATACATTTTTTAGTAGGAGTGGTTTATTCGTTGATGGCATAGCTTCTTGAACAAAAACTCCTATATCTAGCTACATGTCTAAACAATTCCATAAATTGTGTACCAAAAACGACTAAGTGACATCCTTTTTCATAGTTCTTGAATTGTATAAATTGCAAACTTATTAATGCAAAAAATGAGCTTTATTTGATTAAAGTAAGTTGGGCAAGTCAACTTCGTTTTAACATCATGGTAGGAAGAACGTTTTGAACATAAATGCTTACGAAAATGTGACAACTTATTAAAACAGCGTATGAAATTATGGCATTAGGAGAGTGATAGGATTCGTCACCATTTCATAATATTTATCATTATCACCTTTTAGTGGTAAAAGATTTTTTTCTTGTTAATTTAATAGGCATCTCCTATTTATGCATTCATTTTATAGGCATAAAATTGTACCGATTTAATTAAAGAGTTGTTGTGAAATGTAAGATGGTAACTTATATTCCGTACAATAATTTATACTTTTATACTTTTAATTGTATTTAGAAAATAATCCATCCTTAATTTAATAATAATAATATACTCTCCTATACTATTATTACCGTTGTTAAGAGCACTATTTTATTTGAGTATAAATAATGAAACACGTGAATCGCATTAAAGGTGGATGTGTAGTCACGTGAACAAGCATTGGAAAGCTATATTCATATTTCAATTCTCTTTATTTTATTTTATTTTATTTATTTATCCTATTAATTTATTTGCTTCAATTTATGTATATAGCATACTATGAAATGCATCATTAATTAAAATCCCTCGTATCTAAAAGTTAGCTTATTCATTAATCATTCTCCAACTTAGTACTTCTTAAACACCATTTTGTAATTGCAAAAAAGTTTTTTTTTTTGTTTTTCAGGTAAGCTAATAATCATGTACATTCTTTTCTAATTTAAACACAATGTTAAAATATATAAAATTGATGATGCAAATTGAATATTTCAAAATAACTTTTACGTTTTATTAAAGTAAGTATTGGATTTTTAACATATGAATTTCATTCCTTATTTTTTACATAGAATGAAAATCAATTCATGTTTATAAAAAATAGCTTTACCATTACGATTTGAAAATTTCAAGTATATTTTAAAGTTCAGAATTTTCAATAATATATTAACAATAATTTATTGAATCTTCATCGAATAATCTGTTTTTTTTATACATATAATTATTCTTCAATGATTGTTTTTACATTAGTTTCTATATGTATCTTATAATTGCTTCAATTGCATTGTTTTATAATTGAAAGTTTTCATCACTCGTTAGAGATGACAGAAAGGATGGTAGTTAAAAATAAGATGGTAGATGGTAAAAAATCATACCCCACAGCAACTACCATTGTGATATTTTTGGATACACAACAATATTTTCAACATGATCAAATAGAACAAAATATAACATTCTTTAACCAAAATCATGTGACAATATTTGTTATAGTATTAGGATAAGATACAAATATCTCGTGACAACTTTACCCAATATTTCTTTAAAAGAAATAAAAAACATGTAAAGAACAGAAAATAATTTTTTATCTATTAGAAGTAAATGATAGAAAAACTTCTCAAAGATAAAGAACTTATTAGCTATTAATTGTAATGATGTTACATCTCCAATGTCTCGTATCCAATTGTCTCACAAATTTCATTTTTAACTTTAATAAATATCTTTTTATTTTACACTTTAACACCACTTTAATAATAATCTAATTTAATTTAAAACTTAAATATTATTTAATATAATTTTATATTTTAATAATTATTCAAATATGATTTATATTATAATAATTATATTAAAAATTATTAATAATAATAATAATAAAATAACAATAATAATATAAAATTTAATTTAATATATTCAAATATATTAAGTTATATTAAAATATTAAGATCAATTAAATAATTATTAAATTTTAAATAAAAACAAAATTTTTTAGAAACTTGTTTATCGGATATAAAAAATTCGTAAAATATGCTAACAGATTTGTTTTTTATTTAAAATTTAATAAATATTTAATTTAATTGAAAATTATAATATTATTTATTATATTTTTATATTTTAATAATTATTAAAATATAATATATATTTTTATAATAGTTTTATTAAAAAAATAAAAATAATAATAACTAAAATAAGTGTAATAGTAAAGAAAATAAAAATAATATTTAAAATCACATGTATTTAAATATATTAAAATATTAAATTAAATTAAATAATTATTAAAGTTTAAATAAAAAAAATTAGAAAGATTTGTTAATTGGATATAGAAATATGTTAACTTATGGTACGAATATGGATATCTGGTAAATAATTGTTTTTAAAATTTTATAATTTAAATTTTAATAATTATTTAATTTATTTTAATATTTTAATATAATTTAATATATTTGAATATATTAAATCAAATTTTATATTATTATTATGATTTTATTTTTTATTTTTATTATTTAATTTTTAAGTTAATTATTTAATTTTTATTTTTTTAATACAACTATTATTATAATATAAATCATATTTTAATGATTATTAAAATATAAATTTATATTAAATAATATTTGAATTTTAAATTAAATTAGATTATTATTAAGGTGATGTATAGTGTCAAAGAAAATAAAAAAATATTTATTAAAGTGTCTTTAATAAGAAAGATAATAAAATAAAAAGATATTTATTAAAGTTAAAAAGGAAATTTTTGAAAATATTGAAGTTGCAAAATGAAATGTTAGAAGATTAAAAATGAAATTTTTTAAGAAGCAAAATGAGATGTTGGAGGTGTAGAGTGAAACACCTTCATATATTTGAAAGTGTTTCACCCTGCATCTCCAAAAATTTCATGTTACACTTTTTAAAAAATAATTGTTGTACCCCGAGCTAAATCATATTAAAATATTACTAATTATTAATAAAATGAAAAGAATCTTTGAACACTTTTAATTCTTTTGTCTTTCTTTACAACTTTTTCTCTCCTCACTTCTTTGCTTTCTTTATCTCTCTCTATATATTTATTTATTTATTCTAATTAATTAATTATTTATATTTTGATTAAAATTTATTGTTTTGAATTATTTTATGTTTTATTTGTTTTGTAATTTTTTATTTTTATTTTAATTAATTTTTTTATTATAATTAATTAAATTTTTAAATAAATATTTGAATTATTTATATTTATTCTGAATTAAATAATTTCGTTTGTAAATATTTAATATTTATTTTAATTTTATATAATTTAAATTTTTTTATTTGTAATAATATAGTAATGAATTATGAATGTAAAAAAAAATAAAACTTAATAAATCATTTGTAAAATCAATTAAAAAAAATTATAATTTGAAAGACTTAATAAATCATTAAAATTTCTTAAATATTAAATTAAAAATTTCAAAAGCCATGTTTAAGCCTTTATAATTGATTGCCTTTAAAATTTATTAAATGTTGAATTAAAAATTTGGAAAGCCATGTCAATCATTTTTGTATAAAAAGAATTAAAAACTAATACTATTAATTTAATTAAAAAAATTATAAATTCAAAGACTTAATAAATCATTAAATTTTAATAAATATTGAATTACAAATTTTGAAAGCCATTAAAAAATTCACTCATCCATTGATTTTATTATTATTATAAATGTTTCAGAATGTATATAAAACTACCGTTTAAAATCTACTTATAATTTCCTTATTATTATATGACAATCTATACGGTATACAAATAAGCAAAACATTTTTATTATTATATTATTATATATGACAATCTATAAACTATATTGTATACAATTAAGCATAACGTATGGGATGTTGAAATGCGACAAAATCATATATGGGACGTGGAAATCCGATTCACAGTCTATCATATCAATTTTCGATAAAAAGAAAAATTGGATTTTGATATTCGAAGAATAATAAAAAAGATTTTGATATCTAATCGGATTTTGATATTTTTATTATTGGATTTTAATATCCGACTAGGAATGAGAGTTTTATAACAAATTTATACATTTATTTAACGCGAGAAGCTTAAAAAAAAATCTTTTTTCCAGCTCTAATGCAATCACCACCACAACAATACCTCCATCATACCTCCATCACATGCCTTAGAATACTTTTTAACGAACAATCTCTCTCAAATATTTTTGAAAGACCACAGTAAATGAAATCAATGAAGAAGATAATGAAAAGATAAAAGGAGGTGCAAGGATGAGAGAAGTATATAAACTTTCACGCTCATTCAATGCTCCACTCAATTCGTCAATCACTTAATTCGATAAAAAAAAATATTTAATTCTGACCAATCTCATTAATTACAAGGACATTTGTGAAAACTAGAGGTGCAGATGAACCCCTTGGAGGTACAGGTGAAACACGCTATATTTCGTACTTCAATTTGGGTCAAAATGACAAGGCCCAAACCCAACTTGGATGTATTTGTTTGATGAAGAAATTGAGGTTTCATCTTTCTACACCCCACATTTTTCTTGATCACCTCCAACAAACTCGGAATTAAACTTTTTAGAATATAAATTTTAATTTCTGAAAAAAAAAATATACTCCAAATTTGATTTTTCAGAATACATTCCGAAATCAAATGACACAAATACAATAATTTGATTGTCCAATTTTTTTAAAAGGGCTATAAAACTCAGGACTTTTTGTTTGGAAAATATCACATATGCTTTAACTTTTTTCTCACTTACATAAGCTAACAAAAAATGGAAAACAGGAAGAATAAAAAAAAATATGAACAATTAAACATAGGATAACTTCCCACAAGAGAGAAAAAAAAATGAATAAATTCTATATTGCTTCAAACTATAGAAATCATTATTTTATGTCTTTCTTCTCCTTCGACTTGGACTAAACTATAGAAATTAGTGAATTGAGGTGGTTCGGGCTCGAAAATTGAAACGCCAGAGCAAGATTTTGGAGCAGTCTTGTGGTGGAATTCCCTTTAACTTAGCTTCATCTTCTAGAACTACTTGCTTCACGAACTTGATCGAATTCTACAGAAAAAGTCAGAATAATAATAAGGACAAAAATAAAAAGCAATAAGAAAACTCTTGGTAGAGATTATTTGTAGGTGATAATGATGCATAATCTTGTACTTCGTTTTCTAATTGAAGATAACTTTGAAACTTGAAGTGGAATCTATCTTGGAGTATAAGGAAGCATCATGATCTTGTGCCAGAGTAGAAAACACTACATACATAGTATTCTGATTAGTTCAACTAATCAATCATGGTGTCATTATATTACCTAATATCTTACTCTTTTTTTTTCCAAGGTTTTTTCTTTGAGTAGTTGGAGGTTGGTCAAACGTTAAATTAACATAAACAAAGTTTGTGTATCAAGTCACCAAATCTAATTTCATGTAGACAAACATTAGGGTAAGGATGCTACTAAGAGCTTGCTTTTCATGGGTGAAAATAATTTAACACATTATTAGTATACCAAATCAATATTTTTATGTTATACATATCTTGATTAAATGTTAAGTGCTTTTTGTTTAACAAAATTTTCAATTTTGGATAGAAATAGATGAACCAATATTTTTTAAACAGTATTGGGCACTAGTGATGATAACCTATAAATTAGAATGTTTACCTGAGAAGTGTCTTGAACAGAGGAAGTGCGACCCCATCGCTCAGGGTCCCAAAGGATGGAACTGTTAAATGCAAAACTTGAAATATGAATTGGGGGAGTGATTGTGTCAGTTTCATTGTTCATATTCCTCAGATGCCAACCAATAACTTGTGATGAATCGCAAACTGGTCCTTCGATTTTCACTTTCTTCCTATGTGCAGCTAATAATGCAGTTGGCCATGTTCCAAACAACCTAAGTACCCAAATGAATGCTTGTCAGAAAAACCACCATGGAGGACTGACATATAATGCATGCATGCATGCATGATTGTTAGATTGTTGCTATTACAACATTGTCTGTGTAAAAATTAAAACAACCACCCACCAGAATAGGCACTAGACAACACTAGCACATTTCCTAAAAATTGGTTCAGATATAGAATGTAAGTTATAGTTTACTAAACTTGGTATAGCAAACAAAAGGGAAGAAATTAATCATACTCAATATCTCTAAGCTGATGGAAGAATTGGAGATCATAGACATTGGAAAGGCCAGCAAAGTGCACAATGCCGTTGAGTCTGTGGTGCTCAATGTGCCTGAGTGCAAGATTTCTCTGGTGATTCAGTTCAGCTTCTAATTCAGTGAAGTTTTCCTTGAAAACCACATGCCTATACATGATGCCAGTTTTTCTCAGTATCTCAGGAAGCTCTGTGGAATTTGTTTTTGCTTCCACAACAATCCACAGCAATGGTTGAGGAACAAGCTTTATGGTATTTGCCAACCTTCTCAAAAACACTGCTTGGTGGGGTAGTTTTGTGCTTGTTGGAGTCACAATGATGATGAGTCTTCTGGGCTTCAGCTTTGGAAGTGTTTTTTTCTTTTCAGTTTCAGGGATTGCAGGCTTCATGGACATGGTGATTGGAGGTGGAGCTATCAAACTTTCATTGACACTTATTGTGTGGAGTAACATTTCACTAGGTTGTGGAGCAAACTGTGTCCTATTTGAAACAGCAACTTTGGTGGAAAAGAGATAAGATTTACCTGTTGGAGCTAAACCAGTGAAAAAGCCCATCACAAAACACAGGGAAAAATGGAGCATGGCCTTCTTCCATAGAAGAACCTTCTTCTTTGATCTTTCTAGCGAACCCATCTTGATTAAACCCTCTGTAATTGACCACCCGAAGCAGAATCTTCAGGATGGAATTGAATTACCAGATGGGGGGGCACAGAATGAAGAGAAGGGTAGTGGAATTAATGTAATATAAAGTTGGGAGCTTTAAGGGTAGCACATTTTTGTTAAGCAAAATGTTGAAACTATTGAGCTTATTATGATTGGTACTGCCAAACTGAATGGTTAGGTTTTTGGTTTGGAGGCATTTGATAGGAGGGTGGCTTAACTTGGTTGTCCCTTGAAGTAAAAGTAATATAATAAAAATAAGCATAAAAAGAGATAGTGTGAGACCAAGGGTTGTTATCTACACCAAATAGCAGTTGGGATGGCATCCATCCATCCATAAAGAATGTGTTGTACCATGCCAATTAACTAATATTAGTAATCATCATGCACACATTGTGTTAGGGCTTTTTATTTTTCATTTGAGGTTGACTAGTCCTAACAAAGAATCTTAAGAAAAGAAAAATTAATTTAACTATGATTTTGGACAAGTATTGTGTATTATAAAAATATTTTTTACTGGCATGATGAATGTAGTGGCAGTTATTTGTAGAATTATTGTAATGGGGTGGGTGAGAATTCCGAAGTGAGTAACCTTTGTGGGTGTGGATCTCTAAAACTAGTCCACAGAATCAGACTTTGGGAAGTGGTGCGTGTGTTAGATCATCTTTCACTTAAGCACATTACAGACATGCATTTTTGACTTAAGAGAAAGAAATATGCATTTGCACTGGACACAATTTCTTTGATATTTTATATTGGTTTAAATGTAATTGACTATTAGTATGAATATTGAATTGCTAGTTTTAAGATTTTTGGTTCTGTTTGGAATGGTTATAATTTCTCTGTTTTTGATATCTAAATTTAAATTTGAAAATAAAATTGGTTTTTGAATGAAATAGTTCTTAAATTTTTATCACTATTTTAATCTTTATTTTTAAAACATACTTCCTAGTTACTATTATATTGGAAATTCAATAAAACCCTTTTTATCTCTTCAAGTTATAAAGCTAATAAAAGGTTTGTAGTCTACTGTTCAATCATATTAATACTTGTTAGAAGAAATAATATATTTGAGAATCTATTTGCTTTATTTTGAAGTGTAGCTTTAACTTGTTTTGTACCTAAAATATCTTTCCATAGTGCGTATGAGACTACTCTTAGAAAATAATATATCTTCTTTTATATATATAAAAGTCTAAAATAATATTAATTGTAGTCCTTAATTTCAAAACAAATATGAAAACGGAAGATATAAAATCGTGATTAAGGTTAGATCCTGTGACACGCGAAAGGAACAAAAGTATTGTGTATTTGTACTTTCCATGTTTTAACATTTGAGTGCAGTTTACGGAGCTGATATCACTCTTTTTTTTTAACAGAGTTGAGAGAGCCGTGGGTTAAGTGGGGACGTTTCTCTAGGAAGTTAGAAACTATTTGATCCTGAAATAAAATTATGCAGGCCTCCTATGTAACAAAAAAATGTACAACGAATTAACTCATACTATAAAATGGGTGTATATTACAAAACTACCTGGTGTTTGGACAATCAAATTAGACAAAATGTAATGACAGTGCCAGTACACAGAGACTAGAGAAAGTTAAACCATACCAAATTAACGGATTTGGGCAAAATAACGAAAAACAGAAAACAAAAATATATAATAGTAATTCTTAAAACACTTGATAATAAAAATAATATAATTCACATCACCCCCACAATAAAATAACGTTTAATGAAAATAATTCTTAAAGTTAAAAAATAATACTATCGTTTCTTGTACGGGCAAAAAGTTCCAAGTTTACAGCATGAAGAGGCACGAAAATTCCCAAAGCATATACAGTTCAGATGGCTATTACAATGAGATCTGAGGGCATTACGATACTGTAAACAAACGATTTTAGGCAACACTGTCAGCTTCTGTACTGAATTAACCTGAAACGTCACTCTATAAATCACATTCCAAACCCTTCCCTTTACATGGTGTTAAACTTTTGGGGATGGGTAACGAAGAAATCTTAACACCAAGCTGCCTGGCCTGTTAAGACATAAATACTACCGGAAATTTCTGGGTTAAACTGGTGTTCTCATTCTATGTTGTTACAGGTCTGGTTTTGTTGAGATTGAATCTCTTTTGGGACGGTGCTTCTTCCACTTCTTTTTTTGCAACTCCATGAGCCAGGGCGGAACTTCACAGCCCGATGCTGCCATTAGATTAGCAACATTCCGCAGCAATGGAATGTCTTCCTCTGTGTAAAAAGTAATCGCTTCTCCACTCCTCCCCGCTCTGCCAGAACGACCTAATGAACGAATATTTTAGCAAATAATAAAAATTCGTGGATATAGGAACTATAATCCCTATAAATATCTTTTCTCAAATCATAAACAACTTTAGTATAACTGCACATACCAATTCTGTGGACGTATGCGGAGGCAGAATCAGGGAAATCATAATTGATCACACAGTTCACTCCTTTGAAATCCATGCCCCGGGCAACCACATCAGTAGCAATCAAAACCCATGTTTTTCCAGCTCTGAAGTTGTCGACAGCATTTCCTCGCTACATAGAAATGTATGAGATCAGAATTCATAAATCACAAAAAACTGCTAAATGAAAAGGTATGCTTCAGAATTGGAGTACATATGTTGACGATAAAAAAAAATATTAACAAATAAGGAACATTATACTTGACATCTTCATTCAAATATTAAAAACCAGACCTTGGTCACAAACTTATCAGTTTTCTTTTCATTTTGATGTTTTTTGGAGAGAGGAGGGGGAATGCTGCAGATTCTCTATGTATTTTCAAATAAACATCTTATGTTGTTAGAACTACCTCTTGTTCAGACAAATCAGAATGAATGACATCAACTCTAATGTTGTCAAATGCAAGTTCACCGTACAACTCCTTGGCTCGTTCCTTGCTTTGGAGAAAGACCAATACTGGAGGATTTAGACTCTACAAGACGTTGCAGAATATAATGTCAGAAGACAAGCAACTAAAAAATACCAATATAGCTGATAGGAGGGACTACAATATTATATGCATTTTGCAAGTTCCAAAAAGCGAAGGTAAGTGATATGTAATTAAACATTCCAAGTCTATATTATGCTCATGACACATTATCTAATACCAAACCCAGAATAAACAAAAAGCTTAATTGTATGCATGTAGCACATTCCGTAAAACAAATGAGACTACAAAAAAGAATAATAATAGAAAAATATATATTAATAGTAAATTGTAGGGACTTTCTTTTTAAACATACCAAAACCAACTGGCGTTTAATTGGGAGACACACAACCCCTCGACGCATATGAAAGTTGGACTGACTAGAATTATTATCCAAAGAATTAGTTTAGCCATTTACCTCTGCAAAACTTTGACGAATTGCAAGAAGTTTTCCTTCTTCACTTCCAGTAAAAATCAATTTTTGCTTTATTGTTTCAGAAGCCATATTCCTGATTCAAATAAAAACTAGACATTATCTACAAAATAATGTAAACGAAAACTGCATTAAGGATATGCTCAGGAGCATCATGTTTACAAATATTTTGCATTGAACTTACTTCCTGCCAACAATTACACGAACAGCATCGTGCATAAGTTCTCGAGCTCGATCTTCAACAAAATCAGGTAAAGTAGCACTGAAAAGTGAGCGAATGATTGAGGGGTTGGAGCATGCCTTGAGAACAGAATCAATCTGCTTGAATAATTCGGGCTCAAAAAGCTTATCCGATTCATCCAGGACAAGGTACTCCACTCTGAAGCACCCAAAGTAGTTGGAAGAAATGAAAAAATCAATACAAGGGGCTATTTAATAAATCACATCAGATATCCTACTAACTTTGTAGACACAATCGCAAGATGCATCTAAAAGAATCTGGTAAAATTTTATAATGCTAAGCATTATAATCTATATAGTGGAGCTACACCTGTAGCACTCGGACCATGCCGGTTTAGTAAAAGCACAATGAAAAAGAATGAATAGCAATAGGAAAACTGACCCCAAGGCTATCATGGGTGCAATTGATTAATAATTAATTAACCATAGCTCAATCAATTATTATAATAGAAAAACTGCAATATAATATGAGAGTAAGAGAGCAACAATAAACCAACTATTATAAGCATTCAAGATAAATATTTGTCGATAAAAAACACTTATACTGCAAGGATTTGAAGTTTAAATCAACAAAACAAATCGATCATCATACCTGCTGAGATCAATCTTCTTCTTCTTGATAGCCAATCGTAATCGGAGTGGTGTGGATATTAGTATATCACATGGAAACTTTGAAAAATCAGCATTTCTTAAGAGACTTTTAGTCATTAACTTAATACCAAACTTTTTTCTTTTAGCAAGCTTTTTGCACTCTCGAAATATTTGAGCAGATAATTCACGGGTATGACAAAGGATAACAGCTCGAATGCCACCCTTTTCTGGGTCCTGTAAAACATAAAATACATATATTATATGAATCGAGTACACAGGACATCGGGATAAGCAAACCGGGTTGGAGAAAATAAGCAAAATACCTTAAGCTTTATAAGCATTGGACATACAAATGCAAGGGTTTTCCCAGAACCAGTTGGTGCACAAGCAAAGCACTCTCGACCCTATAGAAGAAATAGGGCAGTTTAAAACAATATTCAGTTAATACCTATATCAAGGAAAATAGAAATTACTTATGAATCATGATCGAACTTCAGTAACAGTTTTCTGAAGATAGAAAACCAAATGAAAAATACTTATACTACAAGTAACTTCACATAATTCGTACATCTAAAAGTAC
This sequence comes from Vigna umbellata, assembly GCF_029865625.1. Taxonomy (NCBI): domain Eukaryota; kingdom Viridiplantae; phylum Streptophyta; class Magnoliopsida; order Fabales; family Fabaceae; genus Vigna; species Vigna umbellata. The sequence goes on from NC_142169.1 coordinate 27,563,970, forward strand.
TGGAATAGTCTGCCTTTGAATAGGCGTTGGTTCTCTGAATCCAAGCTCCTTCAGGTTGCGCAACAAATACGATGGACACTTATATCTACAAACAATTCATTAATATTGTGAATCGCCCCTTTCTAGCAAACCAAATACCAGAATGAGAAGCAAAAGGAATGCAGGATATTGCTCAGATATGGACAAAATAATATTAGATACCTTGATTTCAATTCGTCAAAGCTTTGAAGAGGAGACGGTACATTATAACCAGAGACATGAATGTTGTGCTGCTTTCTGAATATCGCGTCCCGCTGAAAACATGTTCAATATATGAAACCATTGCACAAACTTACTAACATTTGTAATTACGCAAATTGCACAAAACAGAAAAGGAACCTCGAGTTGTCGATTTTGTTCCTTCTTATTCTTCCTTTTACTAAACTCAATAGACTCCTGATCAGCTTGAACTTCACCACTGGACTGCGCCACAGATGCGGAATTTCTAAACACATTGAATCCTTCAACATTTTCTTTTATGGGTTTACGAAAACGAAGCAACAGTGAGATACGAAACTTTGAGTACAAGAGACGGAATAGTGTAAACAAAGCAAGATGATGTGAATACCAGAAGAGTTTCCCTTGCGCTTCCTCTTCTTCGTGGACGCTGTTTTTTCTTCTACTGCTTCCCTCGTTTTCGCCCTTCCGTCATCGGCAACGCTCCAAATCTTCGCCGAATCAGTATCGTTATCTTTTTTCTTTTCATAATCAACGAAAAATAACAGTTATTAATTGTCTGCGGTGTAAAAGTCAATAAGCGTATGTGATGAAGAAAGAGAGAGAGAGAGAGATACCTGGAATCTGGCGATATCGGCGCCGAACTTCTTTCTGTTGAAACGAATGCCAGAAAACAAAAACGAAGAGTCGTTGGCCATTGGAGATGGAACAAACAAATGATTTAGGGGTTTCTGTAATCAAACACGACCTTGCAGTTCCTTCTTCAACCTCACTGCGGCCTGTATTTTTTTAAAGTAGTTATATTATAAGAATAAAATAATTATAAAGGATTGAATTTTTGTATTTTTTTAAGAATAAAAAATAAAAAGACAATATCAAATGAATATAAAATATTTGTGTGTCAAAATATCAATTATATTTTACTATTTGTTGTTAACGAAAAGAAATAAAAAGAATTTAATCAGTCTTAAAACAATAAAGCCACCACAACAGTCCTTCTCCACTATGCATTTGTTCCTAATACAATGATACAAAATCGAATTACATTAGTGTTTTAAGACTATGCTATAGATGTAAATGTAATGTAAATAATTCAAAGCCTCTTATTTTTTACAGGAGATGTCTGAGAAGGAAAAGTGAGATGAGTTTAAAATTAAGTAACACTGCTCATTTTCTTTAAATTGAACCAAACTGCAACATTATTTCACTTCCCGTCTCCCATGCATGACCACCCTCATCACTGGTTGCCCTTATTGTGTTCCAAAGTTCCAACCTTTTTAACACCAGACAAAAACCTTGCATTTGTTAATGTTGTCAGTAAAGCCATAACCAAATACCCTTCTCTCACGGCAGCACTTTTTTCAGCCATTTCTTCATGTAATAACATTTGACAGCAAGGTGCTATATATGATACTTACTAATCCTCATTGAATATCTAGAAAACGAGAATTTTGGGAAATTTTCTGTATATTGGAAAATTAAGTAAGTGAATTTTAGGTATAGAGTTTGGGTTTACAATTGATATTTATTGTACAGAGATCAATAACCTAAAGTCTAATCTGTCAGTATAAACAATCATAAACACAGTTACAAAGAAGACAAAGCACTTCTCCATAAGATATGTCTACAAACTTTAAATTTGCACAAATGTATATACAAAATTAGAAAGTGGAAACTAAAATTTCAGAGGAAAAATAATATAGAGTGACAGTTCAATGCACAAGCAAAAATGATATAGTAAAGGACGAACCTGTTGCAATAATGAAGAACACGTAGGTGAATCGCGAACCAATTCTTTAGTTGTTAATGCACTCGAGAAGATGATGGAGGAGGAGCCTTGTGGAAGGGACAGAACAAACTTGATTGAGTTGTGGAATCCTCGAATGGGCTTTAGGGGCAGGAGCTTCAGAAAAAAAACCCCTAAATGCGCAATAATAGGAGATTTAGTTTTAAATGGGCTACGACCAGTTAAATGACTTGTCTAACTGCAATATTGAAGGTTGAAATTGGGCTTCTTCGCCGCAAAGGGATTCTTCGCCCAACAAGCTTCGCAGTGCAGTGACGGGGAAGAAGTTCCAACCGTTGCCGATGGCAATAACAGTTCCCACCGGCAACTCGTGATTCCGGAGGCACAAAACGGGCTATTGGGCTTTACTGGTAGACGAGATGGGCCTGAAAAAGGCGTATGGGCCCAGGGGGTAAAATACGAACGGTGCAGTGCAACGGCAGAAGCAAATGGCTCTTTTTGGGTTTCAAGAAGAGGAGAAAAAAACCTTGATCTCAAATACAAGGAAGAATATTGCATTATTTTAAAAAGTTAGATAGTTTTATAATTTCTAGAAAATTAAATTTTATTGAATTTAAGTTATCTTATTTTTAAATTGCTTAATTTTAAATTTTGCTTGGATAAAATATTTTAAATTTCTATAAAATTTAAACATTTTAAAATAAAATATTTTAAAGATTGTTAAATATAAAATTACTATTTTAAAGCTGGATATATCAACCGAGAATAATCACTAAAAATTCGTTCATAAAAATATAATTTACATAAAGAACCGGGTAGAGAAAATTCTAACCTATATCAATTAAAACTAATTTTAAATTTCATGAATAAATAAATAATGTCATGCCAATTAAAATCAAAATTCATTACAAAAACATTCTTACGTGTGCTAAAAAATACCACATTACATATTTGGATATAACCGAGGAACTCCTTTGACAGGTTAAAGTTCCAAACGAGAGCTATCATGGAGTATCGGCATAAGAAACTCTGTCAGTTGAAGATATAACAGCAGGAAAACCAGATTGCGAAATTGGAATCTGAACTATACCTAGCTCGTTCTAAACTCCAAGAGAAGGAAGCTGAACTGCAGGCACTAAAAAACTGTGTCACTCTCCTCAACCACCAATATTCATCTTTTTAATATAGACAAGTTGCAATGCAACTCATGAAGTGCTGTACACTGTAGTATGGACATGTGAATATAGTAATTGGTTTTTAGGATTTTATACTTCAATGCCTACGTTACAGGATTAGACTGCTCTCTGATTTGGTGTTTCTCTGGGGCCATGATGCCATTGTTTTTTTATTCATCACAAGCTATCTTCACAAGTCTCACAAAAGGAACTGAAATTGCCGAAACTGAAATATTTTTTACTTTCCTTGTTGTCTTGTTGGGAGAAATAACACTGAAATCACCTAATTGCTTTGACATTTTGCACGGTTGTCTGAACTTTCACAGGGATAGGATTGTAAAGAAACGTTACCAGTGGATTCTTGAACATAGCGTTGGTTCACTCGCTATGTTGTGAAACAGTACGGAAATGGCGTGAGACCATGGTATTGGGTCCTGCATCAGGGGTTTGCGTTTTTCTATTGTATAGAATAATAATAATAATAATAATAATTCGTTGTTGCGCATAATCCATCACTGCTGTTTTCTCTTTTTTTCTCGAGCACTTTTCATTACTCCTTTTGTCCCTAACCAGTAATAATATTTTTGATAAAAAATTGCTAAACATTTGATTTTTCATGTTCTGATGGTTGTATTTTAATTTGAAAAAGCAATGCCAGAATTGAAGCAGGACTAAAATATGGAATATCTATTTTTAATTGGAAAATGATAGAGCAAATATTAGAACAGGAATTGACAAGGAAAACCACAGCAAACTGGTTCCACTGTGTTGGAAATGGCGTCTGAGAAGGCATTGGCATCTCCACTTGTTAATTCTAACTTCTGGTAGTGCTATTTTCCGAGACCACACAACACGCGCTATCATTATTTTCTTTCCTCTTACATAGTACAATACTCCAACCAAGAGCAGACAAAGTAATTTCCGAGAAATAACAGTGTTGTTAGAAATTTTTAAACTTTAAGAAGGATTGCCGAACAAGTTACTTAAAAAATAAAACAATATATATAGATTAAAAAAATAAGAATTATGGCCCGTTTTTAATTCCTATTAAATAATAATTTTTATTTTTGTTTCTCTGAAATATTTTACGGAAACTAAAGATAAAAATAATATAAAAAACTTCCAAGATACCAATATAACAAGGTGTCTATTTTATTAGAACCACGATTATATTTAAATTTATTATAAATATAAATAAAACATGTTTTTAAATACCATATCTAAAAGCATATTTTTTCTAAGTACAAGAAAACATAATTAAATAATAATAAATTTATAATTCTGAATTTCATTATCAGTGCAAGAAGTGCGAAGTTTTCCGTGGGTCAATGCTCAATAACGCGTCTCCAAAAATTAAATAAATAAATATAAAGAAATCTAATCATAAATACGTATTGATTGACTGTGTGGACTAGATTGTGTAGCCCTGTTCCTCTTGTTTTTCACTCTCTTTTCTCTAATTTTCTTGTTTTTTCCTGGATCCGGAGTGTTCCAGGTATCGTCTATCTTCCGCTAGAAGATAACCTACCATCAATCTACATCCTTAATTTTAATTCAATGTCAATAGTTCATTGTTTTTATTTAAAATGTATTTATTCTGCATTTATTTAAAGCCATATAAAATATTTATTTACTGAACAAATAAATAAATTGAAAATTCAGTTGAAATAAAATTATCTCCTCGCTCATATCTTTTCGGTAGTCAGGGATTCTCGTCTCGTCCCCACATTTTTTCTACACTCTCTGATGCTTGCTTGATAATTCAGCTATTGCTTAATTCTTGTATTTCTTTTCAATCTAAATGGTTTTCCATTAATTATTCATAATTATGAATTAGAGTATAATTAGAAAGAACGTGAATTTGAATTCAGCGGTTAGCTTAAGACTGTTAGTGAGGACTAAGATTTGGAGGTTTGTTTCTAAAACATAATAAAAAAGAATGAGAATACGATAGTTGTATGAGAAGGTGGAAATAATAATAATAAAAAAAAAAAAAAGATCTTGACAGTAAAGGGGATTCATCCATCCGTGCGAAGATGCAATAAAAATAAAAAAGTCCATAGCAAAAAAACAAAAATGGGAAAAGCATTTTGCAGAAAGCAAGCTCCCTCAGACATACCCCATCTCGATTGCGTTTTACAACACACCAAACCAAACCTCTCTCACACAACACACACTTTCGGGGAAGAGTGGAACAAAAACCTTCCCTCAAGCACTGGACATGAAGCTATCGGGCAAACCCGTTTCGAGTCCGGGTCGGACAGACAAATTCCCTCCACCACTCATGAGGTTCCTCAGGAGCAATGCAGGGAGCAAAAGCAGACGGTCCAGGTCAAGCCCAATGTTCCTGCGCAAGAAAACCACCACCAACATCCAAACACAAACCACCCAGGAACCTTCTTCCCCCAAGGTCACCTGCATGGGGCAAGTCCGAGTTAAACGCTCTTCCAACACCAAACGCGACGTCCCTCCCACGCGCTGCCGCTGTCGCTGGGTTCCAAAGTCCAACCCCTGCCGCTACCGGCCCTTCTGCCTCACCTGGCCCTTCTTCCGTCGAAAGTCCAAGCAACACTCCCGGCCCAACCACCACCAAGAATCGGAATCAGCCTCCGAAGAAAGAACCAATGCGGATAAAAATATCGTTTCTTTTGCTTCCAACCCTAGCACGCCCCCGAAAAACGCTTTGTTGTTGACCCGTTGTAGATCCGCCCCGTACAGATCCTCGTCGCTGGCTTGTAGGTTTTGGAGTTCCCCCGTTAAGGACCAAGAAACGGACTTTCCGGACACGGAACCTGCCTCCGAGGAACCCCAAACGGACACCAAACTTGGGTTTCTCGGAACGAAAATTGCCTCACTCACCCAAGAAGAAAAGGTTGAGGAATTATCATCTGACCAAAAAGGAGTTGAACTGGTGTCTGCAATCGAATCACGCCCTAGTGTACTCACTAGGTGCAAATCGGAACCGGCGAGAACCGGACATAGAATTGACCCTCTGGTAAATAATCTGTGGAAAAAAAGGTTGGAAATTGATTAATCCGTATTCTTATTTTTATTCAATATAGTTTTTTTTTTCTTTTTTTTTTTGTATATAATTGAATGTTTTGACACCTGGAGTAATAGGCGTAACTGGGTGGGGCTTTTTGTCATATGAGCCTGGTAAATAGAAAGAAGGAAGAGGAGAAGAAGAAGAAGAAGGTAGAAGTGGGTTGGAGTACTTGTTTTTCGGTTCTCGGTAGTTAATGCCTTTCTTGTCATTACATTGCAGACATACACAGCACAAGCCTGAATTTCTCTTTTTCTCTGCCGACCATGTTAAGAACCTGAACTCACTGCAATTTGCTTTCACGTGCTGCTTTTTGTTTGTTTCAGTTATCGAATTTGACAGTGTTAAAAAGAGCTAGCTAGGGTTTAACTTTAATTTCCTGTTTCTAATGTTTTTGTTTATGAATTAGTTTATGTAATGATAAAACATTAATCAAAGAGAGAAACTAAATGCGGTGACAGTGCAGTACTGTTTCCGACATTGTTAAATTAAACTATTTAAGTAGCCTTGGATGCTCTGACCAACTTTCCCACTGGGTGGAAATGGCAAAGTGGAAAGTTAATTTTGATTGGAAGTATCTATGATGTGAACGCCCAACCACATCTTGTTTCTATTTATTAGTATTTTTCTTAATCACTACAGAGATGAGAACTAAATTTCCTCAACCAAATGTAAAATTTGCCATTGATGCAATGTTTTCTCCAATTCTCCCTCGATAGTTTTAAATTATTAACTTGGCCATTTCATATGATTAAAAGAACATTTTTATATGACTATGTGTGATAATAAATTGTTAATGCGTTTTTATAATTTAGTAAAAATAGTAGTTTCTTGATTTATATTTACTTATAAATTCGCTCAGTTGTAACTTGTAACTGCTTTATTAAAACCTGTGGTTCAGAATTAGTTTAATTGAATTTAAATTTTACTCTTATCTCACTAAAATATCATTTTTATATTAATTTTAGAATTTTTAATAAGTTGAAATAAATGTATAAGATGATAGATAAAATCATAATCTCGGTATTCATGAAAATAACAAAATTTAATTAAAAAATAAATTATTAAGTACTAAATAATAACTTTTTAACAAATTTTTAATTAAAAACTTAAATTAAATTTATTACATATTTAAAGGTTAAATTTTTAAATAATAATAAAATAAAACTCCTAAAACTCTGGCACCAATAATTGTGTTGCTTTGTTTGTATTTAAATTTTGAAACAAATATCAATTTTGTTTTTGTTATTTTTTTTTAAATGTAAGTACATCACTGTCTCTGTTATTTAGTACTGTTTTCAATAATATTTTATCATTTAAACATTTATCTTGTGATATTTTTTTTTTTTAAATTCTCTGATATCAAATATTTTCAGTAGTTTTAATTTTGATACAGTCATCCTATGCTTAAGTGACCTTTATCATTCCAAAATTGCTAAAAAGTACAGGCAGAGATGGGTATAGATAAAATGCCACGTAATACTTTCACATTTTTAAAATACATTGACCCCGATATTTTATCAAACTTTTCTCCATAACCTATTTGTATTTTAATCCCTTTAATGACATAAACATTAAATTGACATTTTTATATATTATGCTAACTGCATGATAGTTTTAAGAATACGATATATCGTTGTTTAGATTGAAAGTGTTATCTCAAATAATAAAATAAAATTAAATAAAAGATACAGCTATTTTTTAGGTCTTTCATACTTTCTTTTTTTATATTTGTCAATAATTTAGGATTAAAATTTTAAATTTATTTAATTATGTCTTTGTTTTAAACGATAACTTTATTTTGATATTTGTATTTCTTTTAAAATTTTGATACTATTATGTTTCTATATTTAAAAAATGTATGAACGAAGTACTTTTTATCCAATAATTGTTTTTTAAGAGATTAGTATGATTTATCGTTTGTCATGTTAATAAACAATTAATTTCGTTAGATAAAGAATATTGTACTTTAGGATAAAAAATATAGTTAAACTTTTTAAGTTAAATTCAATCAGTAATTATATGTTTAAAGATAATAGAATAAATTAAGCTTAGAACGAAGAAATAATTATATAAAGATTTTTGTGAAAAAGTGAATAAAAACAATTTAAAGTACAGGAAATATTAACTGTCAAAAATAAAATTATTTAGGGAAGTATAGTAATGATTGATCTATAAAATTCAGGGACTTAAAATTTTGAGTGTTTATAAGATTTAATAACTTTTATTAGAGGGTAATAATTTTATATTTAAAAATAAAAGACTAACTATTATTATTTTTTGATAATTTTTAGTAATAATTTGTTAAGTTAGCCTCCCATTAAAGATAAAAAAGACTGTGAAAGAAGATTATATTTCAGAACTTTTTGTTATTTTTATAGAGTGTAATGTTCCAAAATCAAATTTAGTAAGATAATATCTTTAGGTAAATTATCTCATTTATTCGATGATTTTATTTTACTTGTGTATTGAACAGTTAAGAGGTGTAGAAGAAGAATATTTCTAATATATTATTTTCTCAAATCTTAAAATTAGCTTCTAGTAAAATTTAAAAGAATATAAAGGAATATTATCTTTAGAACTTTCTATCATCTTATAAATAATGTCAATATTTTGATCTTTAATTCAATAAGTATAATATTATTATAATCGATCATCACATCTACTTGATGACTTTATCACAATTTTATTTGTATTTTGAATAATTAAAGAGGAAAAATGTATTGAATTTATCTTGGTGAGAATTTCAAGATGATAATCTTTATGTTTCAAATTTTTTTCTTTCTTTCAATTCCTAAAAACAAAGAAAAAGAATATCTTAATCTAACCCTTTATAGAAAATGGTCTATTAAAACACTTTTTCAACAATTAATAATAAAAAAAACAATTTTCGACATGGATACAATGGTCTCACATGAACAAACTAGTACTTATGTGAAGACTAAATTCACTTCTGCTTGTAATTTGTTGATATACACACATGTGGTCTCAAAACCTTATAAAATTAAAGAATTTTCATTCTATATTTAATATCATCTGATTGTTAATAAAAAGTAGTAATATACTTTTGGCAATAATAAATTTTAAACTTTATTATCAAACAATAGTAGCATTATCCTACATAAATAACTAATTCAAGTTTTTATAAGTAATGAAAAATTTTCTTCATAATAGAAAGATATATATTATCAAAGAAAAAAAATTCTTAACTTTTAAAAACTGAAAAATCAGATGTGCAATTACATTTTTATATAAATCAAAATCATACATCATACTACTACTAAAAGTGAATTTAAGTATAAAAGATAAATGTAAACGTATAGATTTGTGTACATTATCAAGAAAGTGACATACTAAAAAATTACACGAATAATTCTAAGATGATACAGTTTCAATCAAATTTGGTCTCCAAGCTCAATGGCTTAGCAATCACTGCAACCGGTTTTCATAACTATTAGAAAGTGGGTTAAAATCTAACTCAACCTCACAAAACCGACTTGTACAAGCCTGTTTGTGAAGTTGAGTTAGGCTTTAAAAACCTACTTTCTAATATCAAAGTCATTGTTAGAGTATATTTTAGCGAATTTTAAGTGCGCATTTCTGTTCTTACCCATTATCGGGCCATTATCGGACCATCCCACTAATTTCTACTCTCACGCACGAGATGTCTATACCTCGACGTGAAGAAAATGTGTTGAAAGTCTCACATCGACTAGAAATAAGGTCAATTTATAATATATAAGTAAGATACAAATTTCATCTTACAAACTTAGGTTGAGTTAGATTTTAAAAACTCACTTTCTAAATGAATTGTTTTCCACAAAATTTCAAGGGATGTTAATATGATCACTGTGCATGCAATAACCAAAAGTGTACTACATTTTTATGAAGTAATTTATGGATGTTGGTAGAAGGAAAAGAAAGCAAGGTACTGTGAACCTAGGATTCACCTGCACATGTTGCCACAAACACACACCAGTTGTTATTATCTGGTTGAGGCACATACTATATATTCTGCTGTCCATAGGAGAAAAATGCATGTGACAGTGATCACTTGCATTGAATTGATTGAGCTTTGCATTTGTTAATGGCATGTGACCCTGTAGAATGGCATTTATAATAAGATGAAGTGACAGCAAACTTGTTAATTACTAGTTGACAACAAGTGGTCCATCTTTGTCCCTGCTTCTGCAATAAATTTCTCCTTCATTTTCTAGTGTATCTTGTTATCATGACCTAGTGAACCCGATATGTCAACCTAACCAAACCCTTATCTTTGCTTTTCCCCTTAGATTGAGGCATTGTAACACCTCAGGGGAAAGTTCAATTTTTCAAACCAAAGAAAGGAAAGGTTTACCAAACAATGAATTTCATGATAACCAATAACTTTCAAACAATTCTAAAGTAAATTTATTGATTTAATTTTAATTAATTGGGAAACAATCTACATGTTTTAGATGTCATCTCCTATATAATATAAAAGAAATAAAAAAATATAACATTATATATTACATTATTCTATTAATATATATTAGACAATTTTATTCATTTTATGATTAGACAAATTTTACATTATACATTACACAAGTTTGTCTATATATTAATTAATATAACAATACATATTAGACAAATATGTTTATATAATGAATTTAACAACATATATTAAATAAAATTTGTCAATATATTAGTTAGATGAATCTAACAATATATGTTACATCAACATTTTTATAAGTTGATTTATATTTTTAGCAAGTAATCTTTGTATATATTTATATATCCTTTATATTTTTAAATAATCTATTATGTTTTTGCACGTTTTATTTTTTGTATTTTTATAAAACTTACTATTCATATTTTTATTTCCTAAAGCTATAAATTATTTTTAAAATTAATTTTATTCAAAACTTAATTTAAACTTAAAAATGTTTATTATTATTTTCTCAATTTCTAGTTTTCTTTAATAAACATATAAACAAACACGAATTATAGATAACAGTAAAAAAAATAAAACTTAAGGCCTTGCATATAGTATTACTAAAATTTTTGTAATTCTACTAATACTTTAAAAATAAACCACATAGAATGGGATTTTTAAAAAAAAAAATAATGATATTTTTTTCTAATAAAATTCAAGTAAGGTAAAAAATTCACCAGTGATTTGTATAATCAAAATAATAATATTATTAAAAAATTATAAAACTAAAATTGGAATATTTATACGAGAAAATAAGGTATATATACATCCAAAATAAAATAATTTTATACCGTCATTTAATTGAATGATATATAAGCTTGTTTTATGTAATAAACATTTTAAAAGTTATATCATTAATGTTTTGAAATTAAGTGATACTACTAAACAATATGCACTATCATTAAGTTCGTTTTATAATGTATATATGTTTCAAAATTAATAAATAACTAAATTATTATATCATATTATAAAACATTACATCACAGGAAATTCAAAAGCTCCAATTTATAATGCTGATTCTAAACATGAATAATAAAAGTTAATTCCGTTGGAAAAATAAAATCAGAAAAAGATCACTACTACTTATATAAGAATATTACGATGTTAAAATTGACGCAATTAAGATATTATTATTTACAAAATAATAACATAAAATCTTACCTTATTACATTCAAATAAAATAAATATATAAAATCAATTAGTCATATTAACGAAATCAGGTTAGCATATAGATTGATTAACAGATTAATCAATACACCATTGAGTCAATTTGGTCAATCATTTAGGTTAATTATCTTGGTCGATTATCTTAGCTTGATCACTCTAGGATATGATCATTATTGGACCGATTACCTTATCTAATCATGCCGATCACCCTAATCGATTATTTTACAAAATAAAAATAAGATTAACACTTAACGACTGATAATCACGAATCAACCAATTAACATTGGTTTGAGATATGATTGGGTTATGATTAGATCAGTAAAAAGGTAAAAGCTCATAACAACTAATATAAATAAATGTCTAAGATATAGTTGTTGACATGCATGCATAAATGCATTTAACATTCTTGTGATTGATCACCTACTGACTTAAACATCGAAATATCTTCTGTATGTACTATTCGAACCATTTTGTACAAAGGATCTTAAAAGCTAAACGAACAAAAGATAAAAATGATGCATGACAAGTTATCCAAGAATGAAGAATACTCATCTAGCTCTATAGCAACATAAAATATTTTTAAATTTGACAAGTTTAAATTATTTTGTATAAATCTAAATCTAACGGTCAGTATTCTTTTTAACTTGATAATTTATTTTGCTTAAAGCTTGTCTATGACATGTTTCATTGCCCTTATCCATATTCCTGATGTTCCATCTTTTTAAAGATAAAAAACTAATGTTCCATCATTTTAAAGATTAAAATGAAGAGCTGGGAGATGTCGACATTCAAATAATTTTTTTTTTCTCATCGTGCAAAAATTATCTTACACTTGTCTAAAAGATATGCATGCATGTAAAATTCTAGGACAGTTTTTCTCCAGCACATTTATCAAATTTGTTTGAGTATTTAAACTGAAATTGGAACATATCTTAATTTATTTCTAAGTAAATTCTTAACTGAGTTGGTATTAGTTGATGTCTCGATCAAAATTATGTATGAAAGAGAAGACATGTTGGGGGGTAATGTGTTGAGTGAATGGCAACTTAACAAGATTTGGAAAGTTGTATATGTTGTCAAAAAGAAATTTCATAATCAAGCAGATTGGTCCCAGAATCGGTTTGTACAGAAGTTGGTTTTGGGACCACCTGGTATCAGACAATCAAAGAGCCAAAGAAAAAAAGATACAAAGAAACTGCTAATGTGAGTTACTGTGAATGAAGACCAATTTCGTTTCCGGACAAAACGTCTTAATCGAATTCTATATTATGAGTTTTTTTTTTTTTCATAGTGTAAGGATGAAATATGAAAATATATATACATGATTAAATTTAATCTGCGATATGCTGAAATTTGTGTAGAAAAAACACTCCTAATTATTTAGTAACTTTCCTTTCAGCGTTTCTATAATTTCTTCTTGCATTTTCATATATTTTAAATTTTATCCTCTTTTCATTTTCAATTTCAGAATACACATTTTGAAAAATAAAACTCCCAAAGGGAGTTTCTTTCCTTTCCGCGTTTTTATAATTTCTTCTTGCATTTTCATATATTTTCAATTTTCAATTTTCAATTTTATCCTCTCTTCATTTTCAATTTTAGAATCACAATTTGAAAAATAATTCAAAATATATAATCCGTAATATAAAATTTGTATTCAGAAATATATAATTTAAAATGTAAAATGAAAAATGCAATCTAATATCTTAAATATAAATTTTACGTTCCAAATTAGAATGTATTTTTAAATTTTACGGTACGGACTATACAATGTGAAATATAAAGTATTGTGTTTGAGATTATACAATCCAAGACATAAAATTTAAAAAGTATTTCAAATTATATAATCTGTAATATATTTTTTATTTTTGTATTTCGAAGCATAAGATCTGAAATATATATTTTATGTGAGAAAAAAAATAAAAAAAGAGGAAGTTATGTTTGGGGTAGGAAAGTAAGTTATGTATGGAAGACAGTGATGACAAATAAATCTGTCGTGAATATCATTTGAACTCGTCGTTATTTTGATAAGAAATCCTTATATTAATATGATACGAGTATGAATAATATCCGATGTTTTAAATGAATGAATAAGAGAATATGGATATATATTTTGTGTACCAATTAAATTTGAGGATGAAAATAAATTTTTATTATAAATTTAAGATAATGAAACCTCGTCTGTCTTGTCCCATTACCTTTCCTGTTGAAGGGAAAAAAGGGTTGAGTGTCTAGTCATATTTTATTTCCAATATTTCTTTTCACATTCAATTTAACTTAAAAAAAGTTGGACAGGAGAGAATTGGAATACAATAGGGATAAAATGGTCTTTTTATTCGAACTATGGGAGCGCAGGAAAAAATTATGGAGGTGCAGGAAGAGATGGCCCTAACTAAAACACCCATGTCCAAAAAGAGTATTGGCACAGAATATTTGGACTCAACTATCCAATCCACAAGTTGTCCAATACGCAATTCGCCTAAACCAAAATAGAATCTATTGAGATAAGATTTTGTTTCGGTTAGAATTCAACTTCTGGAGCTTTAGTTTGATCTAACCATCACTTTATGGTTGTAAGTTGTAACTTTTCACATCAACCTTTATGATATTTTTATTTTAGCAGTTTATGAAAGTATTAAAAAAGAGTTAAAATGAATGCAAAAGGCGGAGACTTTGGGGTGGGGAAAATAGCATTGTGGTGTTGTGTGGTTGGGTGGCGTTGACGCGGTCGAGAAGAGAGAGTGGAATAAATAAATTACGTGTGGTAAGAAAAAGGTTAGATTATTAGTTAGATAATATTATTATAAGGAGAAGAAGACAAGAAGACGACGCGGGGAGGCTCTGGTTTCCACCGACATCCCTTCCTTTCCCTTCTCTTCTCTATTCCGTTCCGTTCCGTTTTCCCTTTTCCCTTTTCCCTTTTCCCTTTTCCCTTTTCCTTCACCTCCAATCTCAATGGCTGATAATGAGAAGCAGCCCAATAACGAGGAGGCAAGTCCTCTTCTCCACCAGCCCAAATCCCAACCAACTACGCCACCCGATACTCCCGAGTTTCTCCTCGGATGGACCGCAGATGGGCTTCCGTTGGGCCATGGCAGCGTCGTCGGCCAGCCCATGGGCCGAGCCCCCTGGAATTCCTCCATCTGCGCTTGTCTCGGCCAGAACGATCACTTCTGCAGCAGCGATCTCGAAGTTTGTGAGTTCTCCCATCCTCCCTCACTTGCCTATTTCATTTCAACGTTTTTCTGCCTTGGTAATTTAAGGATGAATGTTTTGTGTTAGCTTTCTTTTTCACCTCTGCGGGTATTGTTTGTTCGTAATTCTTTTGGAATGAATGCTGTGTATTTCGGTGATTTCAGCTGCAAGATCTAGATTGTATTGTAGGTATCTCACGTGCTCCATTTGAATTTCCTATTCCTAAACCATTGCGATCAATGAAACCTTTGTTAGTGTGTTTGTACCATATAATTGGGTTCCTTTTGTGTTTTAATCAGGTGCTATTGCTATTTCTGTGAAGAAAAGTTGATTGCGGGTTTTGGGCATTTCGATGTGTTTCGATCTGGATTTATAAAACATTTATTTACTTTGAATTTTTGTTATTTGCTAGGTCTTCTTGGGAGTGTGGCTCCTTGTGTGCTGTATGGAAGCAATGTTGAGAGACTTGGATCGGCTCCCGGGACGTTTGCTAATCACTGCTTGCCTTATTCTGGACTGTACGTAATTGGGAATTCTTGCTTTGGTTGGAATTGCCTTGCACCGTGGTTTTCCTACCCTAGCCGAACTGCTATTCGTCGGAGGTTCAATTTAGAGGTATGTTACTCTTTTATTCTTTGCCCTTTTATAATTTAGTGATGATGTGTTAAGAAACCAGCACTAGGTGAGGGTGTAATGTGTTAAGTGGCAAAGGAGTTGGCATGAATGGGGTAATTAATTGCCAGGATGACAGTGGGAGGAAATTGGAGGGAAACTTCATTGCAAGCTGCAGTCAAATAAAATGAGAGAAGGGTAGGGGAGATAAGGAAGTAGGATAAAGGACTGCTAAGGAGAGATCAGGCTGTGTCTCAAATCAAATTCCCTATGCTACTGTATATTTTTCCCCTTCAGATTAGTCTTCTAATCCCTCTATATTGCTGCTGAAATCTCACTGATACTGGGGATTCAATTTGTTACATTACATAGCAGATAGTACACACCCTTTTCCTGCGTGATCCAGTCCACTCACAAGTGTTTTGTATCTGATAATATGTCGCACCTGGCCCAGCTAAGATTGTTATCTGGACTTGGTTATTAATTGATAAGCCTTTGTACTTTAAATTTCTTTTATATATCAGCTATAAATAATTAACACAACCTCGAGAAGTGGTGTAGCAGTACAACCCAAGTAGGCTATATCCAACATACAAATTGGGTTGTCTACTCTGTCAAGCATGAGAGTTTGGGTTCCTTATCTTTATAAAATAAGATATTTTAGCCTTATAACTCAGCATTACTGTTTAACAAATCTTTCCAAGCTTCTGATCCTAAAGTTGATTTGAGAATTTTGGTTATGTTGACTCCTCTTCTAACGTTTGTTTGCATATTTTACACTTGTCGATTTAGTTTTGGTACAATGAGGTATATGTCGAGTGTGGTGAACCTGTATTTAGTATAATTTTTTGTGACTTTTATTAAGAACGTAGCTTTAGTCTGTAGCCTTACTTTATGAAATCGAATTGTGTCAATTATGAATTACCAAGGAAACAGTCCTATTATTAAGAGGTGATTTGGATTAACAGAACAACTTTGGTATTTTGTATTTGGACTTTGTTGGGGTTTAATTGGTAACGTAATGGTATGCTTGAAGTTTTGTTCAAAGTTCTTTTTAACTTCATTCAATGTCCAACTTGTAATGCTTAAAAT
Organism: Vigna umbellata; assembly: GCF_029865625.1. NCBI lineage: Eukaryota > Viridiplantae > Streptophyta > Magnoliopsida > Fabales > Fabaceae > Vigna > Vigna umbellata. The sequence continues at coordinate 27,580,691 of NC_142169.1, forward strand.
TACTTGGTGTCCTCTAGTACTATTTTATGTATGATGTCATGTCATGTGATGTTGCATAGATGGAAAGCCTGTGTAAGTGAGATTTTCCTTTATCCACCTCCTGTTTTTTTCTCCTTATAATTTGCCACTCTCCCTCGTACACAAAAACCACATCCCTAAGTTATGAAAAAAATTCAAATATTATATAAATCATTTATTGTTCTTGGCAATCAGGGAACTTGCGAAGCACTTAATAGGTCATGTGGGTGCTGTGGAAGCATTTTGGAAGATGAGATACACCGTGAACAATGTGAGTCAGCATGTGACTTGGCAACTCATGTCTTCTGTCATGTGTGTGCTCTTTGTCAAGAGGGTCGTGAGCTCCGTCGTAGGTTACCTCATCCTGGCTTTAATGCTCAACCGGTACTGGTTATGATTCCCCCCGGCGAGCAGACCATGGGACGTCAAACTTGAAGATTCGCCATCATCTTAGAAGTGCTATTCTCGTGTATGTCACTGTTGCCTCTATAATTTGATGTTGAACCATGTTATGACTTCATCTAAAAAGGGTCCTGGCTTTTTCATTTTTTTTATAAAGAAGATCACTAAACCTATTAATTCTGTTTGCCTCCCTTTTATTTTGTATCATATATAGATTTGAATCATGTGGGAGAAATTTTTCTCCCAGTATCTATATGTCTATGCGTAACTACTATTTAATGAATTGAATGAAAGAATGTTACATTAAGTGCGTAATTCTTGTATGGTTATGTACTTTGGGCTTGTTTCTTCAGGCGTAAATACTGAAAGGAAGTGTAACGTGAACAATTTTAATTCCTGAGACTGGGGTGCAGCTTAAATGGTAATCATATTTGCATTGGAAATGTTTGTGACGGAACATGTCTAGCTATGGCCTCCACTTTTACGCCTTTCCTTGTCGGAGGACAGCAAATAGAGAGTTGTTATCGCATGCTTCTGCTTGCTAGGGTGACATTTGCTTGAAAGGGGTCTAAGTAATTTTCATGGAATAGGTAATGTTCCTTGCGTCCAAATTGCAGGGTCGACCACTATCCCCTTTCTTCGACAATAAATATGTTCGTCCAATTTTCTGCATTCTATAGATATTCTTCTTGAAAAAAAATAAATATACTTTAATAATATACATACATTTTTTACATTAATTTGATATTATTATTTTTATCTTTTATTTTTTTTCCTTAAAAAAAATATAAAATTTTATTTTTTTATAACTACTTTATTCTTATACGGTGTGTGAAAAAATAGTATCGTATCATTATTCTTCTTGAAATGGGTACGAGAGGTGTTATATCATCTCATTTATGCTTTTCATTGCGGAAATTGAGCGTTTTTTTTAATAGCATTTTTATTTATATGACTTGGCTTCCAAATTTTGTTTTAAAAGATTGAATTTAGATCATTAAAATAAAAAATATGTGGGCTGTCTACATAAATATTGAGTGAACTATTGGTAACAAGACTTGTAAATAATTTTCTATCTCGCACTTTAAATTAAATATTGAAAAATCTGTCCCCAAAAATTGAATATGACTAACTTGTTCCATTGTAAGAAAAAATCATGCATAAAATGAGAAACAAATATTTTAACGTGAGATACGTTATAACCAGTCTATGTCAACTTTAAGAGAAAATCAATAGAACCAACTTTATTAGAAATCGTGGTTAGATCAAATCTCGCATGACCCCAAATGTAATACTTTATGAAAGTTAAATAATTAAAAATATAAAAATATAACTATAATAACTTTTTATCTTTATTATTGATTGAATTTCAGTTTTTCTCTCTATTTTCATTATTATGTTAAATTTTAATGGTACACCTTGTCTTCATTATTCCATATATTTTTTTCATATATTTTTCCTCTCCTCTTTTATTCTTTATAACAAGTTATAGAATTTCATCATGATTTAATTACCAAGGTGCATTTATGTGTTGCCTTTGTTCTTCAATGCATGAAATAACTTCTTTTAGTGTTAACAAAAAATCACTTTTTTAAAATTTGAGTTAATAATAGTTTTGACACTTATTTTTACTTATTTTGTTACAACTTCAATGTAGTTCGCTTCTTCTTCAATAACACAAATGCAAAACTTAACAAGAGTATATTAATCACAACACTGAAAAAAATTATCCCAAATAAAAAAAAAGAAACATTTGTAGAAGAATAAAGGGGTTCAATGAAATTAAAACAAAATAAACCACATTTGAAAAAAGAGAATAAGAAAAAATCAACATTTTCAAAAGAACAAAAGAAATTTGACGAAAAAGCACTTTAAATGTAAAGCAAAAACGATTGTAAAAGAGATGATGCAGACAAACAAAGTTTCAAAAGAAAAAAAATCGAATAATCATGATGTTAGAAAATCCAGATTGCAGTGCCGCATAAAAGATAAACCGATCTACTATTCAGTCTGTTACCTGTCGGCCTAACACTAATCTACCTACTATGGAGCAATGAACTACTGCAAAGATTGTAGCTAGCACTTCATTTGTGTTTCCCGTTTAATTGTAAAGTAAAAACTGATAGAGCAAGAACTGAAACAACATTTCCCTTCGTAAGATTAGCAAAAGGAACAACTCCTTTAGGTCCCTTAGAAAAAGGAGCCTGGGTCTTCAGGGGTAAAAATATTTGGTAATCTTCCCTTGTATTCCCATCCTATATACTTTTAAAAAATCCAAATTTCTCTTTTCTCAACTCGTCAACCAAAAAGAATCAGATATGAATGATCAGTTAGGGAGCAAAATGGTGATTTAAGCATGAAATAACCAGTCCCAATAACATTACTAAAGCACTAAATTATGCGGTTAAGCTTTCCATCAGTAATACACGGGTAGAAAAGAACAAAATCAACGTCATGCAAGACTCCACAGAAGAAGCTTTATCTAAATAGTACAATTTAAACCACAGAACATAAACTGAGTACAGAGTCTACTCTCCAGGTGCAGACACACCTTGTTTCAGTCTCTCCTTTTTCATCTTTTTCTTTGAAACAGGCTTCTTTTTTCTAGGAGGGAGGGTCTTCTGTGCATACGTGTAGAGCACAAAGTTTCCAACGAGGAATGTCAACAGCAACCCACCAACAACCAGGAGCACAATTAAGCCTGGGTTGAGCCCTTGGTTTGAGGCCTAAGTATAACAAAACAAAAAGCACTGAGCAAAACGAATTGCAGATAAAATAAAATCGAACTTTTTTAAAATAGACAAGCAATTCATCGTTGATGACAATGTTACTGATACACCAACATGTGAATTTTAGTCCTCTCCAAGGGTGGGTCTCTAATTTATAAAACTACTACTGCAGAAAAATCAAATGATTGAACTTGTTTGAGAATGATTGATAAAAGAGGTTATCATTAATAAGGAAGGTGCAATATAGTTGAGAAAGCTTGATACCCAAAAAAGTAGGCATAGATTTGATTCCTCTAATAGATGTAATTTAAAAAATAAAGTGTACTTAAAACCACTGATTACAAAATCAGTGATTGAGAACTGTGATAAAAGCAAATACATATGTAACAAAATCAAAAGTCTAATACAGTCTGAACCATTGATTTTCTAATTAATGGTTATTATTTCACTTTATCCTCCGCTATGTTCAGAGAAATCAAACTCTGTCAAATGATTGATGTGAACTGCAATACACAGAACATTGGAGATATTATATAAAATACTTTTTAAAACTATTTCGAAGCACAAGTCAAATTTTGAAACAAGAGAAATAACACATCTCGTTACAATATTATTCTCAACAAAAATAGGATATTCTTTCATTTTCTCTTAGTGACCAAAACATTGAATATCATGACATAACACTTGAGTCTCTTTAATTATGTTTGAATAGGTGGTAAAATATGAATGACATATCGTCAGGACACTAAGTTCTATTGTTTAGATGTTTTAAGATAGGTTGGAGTGAAGTCGAACCCAATGGAGATTTTACTCCATCAATAATCTCTCTTTCTTTCCCCTGATTTGGGAGGTACGGGTTAGAATAGAACCCTTACAAAAATTCAACTCATTCCATTCCATCATAAAATCTCCAAAAACGTTATTCCACTACGACAAACCCCATCATTTGCTGATAACTTGTGGAAAAGGGTTTAATTGCATGAAGTTGAGACTAACCACAATCCATTTGCTCTGTAATATTGCTAACATCTATAATCCAAAACGTTGATTGGCACCAACATCAAAATATACAAAACAGCAACGCATTGAATAACAAACAAAATGTAACCTACACAAAAACACTTGACACCACAATTTACGAAACGTAGCTCCACCAGATCATAAAACTAGTGCAACAAACGATAGATTTGCGTAACATAACAATCATTACTATAAACAATCCGATAATCATAAATAAGTCGTTTAATCTGAACACGAAATTTACCTGATCAAAATCCTAGCTGAAGAGCTGAACGATATATATTTTTTTAAAAGAAAATGAATCCTAATTTAATTTTCGCTAAATCTGTAACATTAGAATCGGTGATAATTGGGAACATTGAAAAGGTCAATTACGGAAGAAAAAAATCAAGCAAAATGCTAATGATTCCACAATTCCAAAGATCTGAGAATAAAACACGAGAGGACCACGTGAAAGGTTCGATCTATAACTTTAAGACCTAATTAAACCGTGAAAAACGTGCAAGGAGGAACATTGTTCAGGAATCCATTAAGATGAGATGTAAAGGAATAAGCGATGATGAAATTGAAGGTTTGCAAAAGTAATTGAAAGTGTACCACTCGATCGAACGAAGGAGGAACTTTATCTGCGAACTCGAAGTCATCGGCCATAGCTGACGCTGAAAACTCGTGTTTCTGTCAAAACAAACGGAGATTCCAATGCAAATGTGCACCACACCTCAAAGAGGGTTCCAGGAAACACCCACGGCCCATGGATTTATTTATTTTGAACCCAACGAAATCGATTCGCTGTTGTTTTTTTTTTTTTAAAAAAAAAACACAATTGAGTTTAGTTTTTGAAATTAAAAAAAAAAATCAGTTTTTAATTCTTTTGGATTTTTATTTATTTATTTATTTTTAGTTGACACTTTAAATGATAACAACAACATATTTTTCAAAATAAAAATTGAAAGTGTTAATTTCAAATTTTTATGAATTCCTTAGAAATAATATAATAGAAAATATAATTCAGAACTTAAATATTGATTATCTAATTTTTTTCGATGGAATATATTACTCGGACATTTGTATTATGGGATATGGAAAGGTTAAATATAAAAAAAAACATATGGATAATGATATTTTTACTTAAAAAATAAAAAAAATATTTTAATAATAAAATTTTAACTTTATATCTATTATATGTTCTTGGATGTCAATATGTCCATCTACAGTCAATAACCATGATAAAATAGATTAAATATAATTAATTGGTAATTGAGTTCAAGTCATTGATTAATCTTTAAGATTTTTAATTACCCTTAATTCAAATAAGCAATTTTGAAAATTAGAACTATGACTTATTTAAGAAGGCTGATCGAGTTTTTAACATGTCATTGAGCTCCATATCATAAAGAAGGGGAAATACATATTAGACATATTAAGAATAAAATATTATCAATGGATTTTGATTTTATCTTATATCATATATTACCTTTAACTATGGGATTTATTTGGACTATAATTAATGGGTCGAGTACATATTAGATAGTAGATTATTTTTTACTATAATTTTCTCCAATGTTAAGTTTTATAAAACTCACGTTTTAATAATATTTTTTGTATATTAATTTTTTAGAACTTACACACGTATTTAATTATTATTTTAATCCTATTAAAGATAATATTATAATTAAGTTAAGATGGTATTTAATATTAAAAACTTAATTAATTGATATAATATAATTTTTATTTGTAAATATTAATTTTTGATAAATATTGATTAATACTTATGTTTTCCAAATTTTAATTTTGAATAAACATTTCAATTTTTTTGTTAGTTATTAGTTATTAGGAAATGATTTGTTACTGTCTATTGCTTTAAAATATTTCTTATTTTTCCCCCCTAAACTTGTTGAGAGAAAAGTTAGTTTTAATACTTATTTTTATAAGAAAAATCTTAAATTTCATGTTATATCAATATTTCAATTAAGAATAATAAGATGCATAAATCCTAAAGTCATAACAATGTGGGAAAATCACATTGTTTTTAATCCTCACATTTCCACTCTATCAAATAATAAATATTTTTTCACTTTTTTTTTCCGCGTCTTCTTCTTATTGCCTTCTAGTTCTATTATTATTGTTCTCTACTTTTTTACTACCATAAAAAACTATAAATTTATATTTGATTTAATGTATTCTAAATTATACTAATAAGTTTACAATTTCTTTCACATTTAATAAAAAGGAAAATGATAAGTGGACAATTCATGTGAGCGAAGACACCCATTTTAATATCACTGTTTAGGTGGCATGTTATTATTATCTCTCGTGATAACCTACCATTATCGTCTTTTTTAGTGAAACATTTATATATTTTTGAAATTATATTTTCTTAACTTTATCATTAGGAATATATAAATATGCAGTAGAAAATAAATTATAAATCGAATTTATTTCTCATATACAAACCATTTATATAGGAGTATTTTTTAAAATAGTGGCTACAAAAATAGTAATATAACATATTGTTTAAATCTTTCCCATTATAGGCTTACGTTTTTTACTTTTGTTTCCTAAAGTAGTGTGTAAAGAAAGAAAGTATAGATAGGACAGGGTAGGGTTGAAGCAGGGGAAAAACCATTGTTTGATTGATGTAATAAGAAGAAAGAAGCCAGACATGACACCGAGAACGATTTCTTCGGTCACATACGCCAACAAAAAACAATGGAACAGCTTGTGAATTCTTGAAACCCCACTTGTGAGGCAAAACCACATCATAGTTGTAGGGTCACTCTTTCTGTTGTCTGTGTTTATCTTCTTCCTGCTTTATCTACCTAACTAGTATTCCTCATCACAACAAACTCATTAACTAAGCCTCCACATTTGGTTCCAATAAGAACCTTCCCTTTTATTGCATAGCAAACAAAAAGGAGATGGAAGAAATCAGCATTCACGTTGCACCACCTACCTCTCTCATCATGCTTTTATTAACATACAATTATTTGGCTGTGACATGTTATGTCACATGTGGCGGCTGCTCATATATGGACCGTAACTCATTTTTGGTGGATTTCTGAGGCCACAGTTTTAGCCCAGAACCGAAGATGTTTCTTCATATTTGCGGATGAACAACGTTTGGGAATTTTCATGTTTAGTAGTGGGGAATCTGGTCTCTTTATAAGCCATGCCTCTGATAAATATGGTCTCATGATATCTCTCTTTTCTTCCTCTGCTTCCATGTAATGTCCTTCAACCGTCTCTTTCGAATCCATAACACCCAGTCTCTGCAAGCCCGGAACAACGCTCATCATTCTTGGGCTTAGATATTCTTTCTCGAATGTGAAACCAAGATCCATGAAACCCTTTACTTCATCAAGTTCTAGTTCCCCAAAAGTTCTGCAGCTTACGGATTTCTGCAGTTTCCTTGCACAAGTAACCAGATTCCTCGATTTTCTGTGACGGTTTTGAGTTGATGGGGAGGTTGAGTGCGAACGAGTTTTGCTACCCAACAAAAGGTCCATTCTGGCCAATCTTTCCTTTGTTTCTTCTTCATTGTTGATTGATCCATCCTTTTAAATGAAAACAAAGAAAAAAGAATGGTCATGACGTGAATAAAAAATGAACTCAAATAATAATGAACAGATAGAATGTTGAGAAGGACTAACTCTGACTGCTTTTCAGTTCTACCTGAAGAAGAACGGATATTGATTCTGATGGGAGTGGTTTCTCTGAAGAAGCTGATTCATCCGTTGAAGTTTCTTCATCAGGTGGAGGTGGGGAAGAAAGAATGAAGGATGAGCAAGACGCAGATTCTGATGTGGGAATAGGTTTTTCTTCATCTGGTGGAGATGGTAAGGAAATAACTGATGCTGTTGGACTTGGCTGTGAGAAAAAAACGAGTTTGTGAAACCAAAGACTATCCATTTCTTCTATAGTACATAGAAAGTTTTTGTTTTCCATTGCTTACGTTTGTGTATGTGTGTGTGAGAGAGAGAAAGTGAGATTTGCGTATGGAAAGGCTGAAGAGAGTAGTGGCTTGTCGGCAAGTGTGGTGGTGGTGAAAAGAAAGAGAAGTAGAGAAGCGAGTGAAGGCAAATGAACGTGGAGAAGTGTGTGGGACAACCTTGGACAACTAAGGGTGTGGTCATCATGGACATGGGACGTGGATTCTAAACTCCACAACTTCTATGTTGATAAAAAGACTGTTCTGTCCATGCTTCAAAACAGAATACGATGCTCTATGCATGTCACAATCATATGCTTAAACTAGTTAGATCTACCAAGTTGAGTGGATTCATGATTCATTCTAGCATGAGATGAGACTGAGGCAAGGCAAGGAACCAAATAAATGGTTTCTCGTTTAAGTCCAAAACTTACTTTACGTTTGTAAAAAGAGCAAATGTTCATGAAGATTAATGATCCAAAAATGGATTCGGGCATCTTGGCATTACAGTTGTCATACCAACAAAATCTGATTTGCTAGCTGGTTAAGTTCAATCTAGAGTTAGGATGGGGAATTCCGACATGGAAAGGTGCTACTAATTGCATGATTGGTTTCACCCAGAGACACCACTTATGGGATAATGCATTAGTCAAGTAATAGTGACAAAAAACCAAACTGTTCTTTCTATCACTTATAGTCTTCTCTCACCTTGGATGTGACATTTTGACGCTATTAAGCAAATTCACCCTTGCATATCATGACTCCTTGTCCTCTTCTAAGACGACAAGTGAGTTAACTTTACAAGAGGATTTTCATGTTTATATGTTATGGTTAAGCACCTGTTGATTTTACACGTTATGCAAACGATTATTTAATGGAAAACTTCTTGTTTGATCCTGATAAACAAACAACAAAGATTACTATATTAAGTAGTTCAGAAAAATTTATTGAACTTCTAAAAGTATCTTGAGATTCTGCCGAAAAGTGAAAAGTTCCAAGTACAAATAATGCATGTTGTCATCTACTGCAATTGTATGCACATTAGATTTTTCTGTATCAGCGGAACAAATTAATGCATGGATCCAAGAGATTGAAACATGATCACAATTTCACTGCTACAAATCTGATGTTCAATAGAATCAATACTATTTGAAGTTGTAATCCATGTACACAAAATGTTTATTGGGCAATTATAATTAGACAACACCAGGAGGTGGATCACTTGATGAGTTTGCCTGTGTTTTCATGGGATGCTCCAACTCTTGTACAATTTCTCCTTCACTAGAGGAACGAGTGTTTTCACGTAGCCCTGAAGAAAACTCAAGGGCACTCTTATTTCCTTGGTTCCATTCTGAAGACATATGGCTAAAACTAAAAGACTTCACAAGTTTCTGTTGCTTCCTCCTTCTCTCCCTCACCTCAACATGCCACTGCCTCAGAATCTTAGCCAAGGCTTTGCTCTTCACCTGTGACCCCATCTGTAACAATCCAATGTTAGCCCCACTTCAGATAGGAACTGCTAAGTGTCTGTTTGCTTTCACTATGGGAACTATCATAATTATTTTTTCCTTCTTTCCAACATGATTTCAGCAAAGATACAAAAATGTGCACTTATTGTTAGGTAAAATCAGTGTTCTCTCCAAATGTTGGTATGTTTACAAGCAACAAAAATTAAATTCTGCATTCAATGGAAAATTTTGCACTTAAAGTTTTACAACAAACTTGCTTTTAAGATAATGTAAGTCACTTCACTTTAAAATCAATTTTATCAAAGTTAACCAAAACGCACTCTCACACTATTACATGAATGTCTTTATAGAGTTTACCTGTGCCACTAGTGCATAGAGGGGAAGAGTTACATAGCTGCATAGGACTTGAACTGCCACCCTGAGAAAACAGTAAACCAAAATGTCACCTAGGATCTGGAAAATTCACTCCAGGAGAATCAACATGCCGTAAGAAAGAAATTATAATAAACTTTAGGCGGTCATTACGCTATCACCACCCTTATGACTGTAAATGTTCTATGTTCGTGGTAGCAAGAATTTATTCCAAACTGTGTCTGTCAATCAAGAAAGCAACAGAGAAATAAAGAGAAGGGTGTTAAGGTAGTACATACATTGGATCAATATTTCTAATTTAGACCTGTTAAAAAAAATTCTAATGTTGATATTTTTTAGCAAGTAGATAGAGAACTTACCGATACCCATATAAAGAAGGCAAGCTCGAATGCATTCTGTCATAATGAAATTAAAATCTTAGTCTAATAAGTGATTTATTGTGTCATGATGGATATCATTGCAATTATTTGTCATATATACATGTTCACAGTGACATGAATCCAACTCAAATAAAGAAATGATACACTTTTAATCTAAAATCCTATACATTTAGTTTATAGGTCTTTTTTTCTTAGAAGAAGGTTTACCACAAATAAAGTGTAATGCAGAAGTGTTAACACAAATCCTGGATGGCCAAACCAGAAAAATTCATCACTTGGAGAAACAAGTGGGGTCCCTTTGGTTACACTGTTGACATCTTTCATCTGAAGAGCCATTTCGTCTACAATGACTTCAAGTTTAGCTCCTACAACCAGAACCAGCTGTAAATAAAATTCAGAAAAGCTGAATTAGAAGCCATGCAGATTCATAATTAGTTAGGACTGAAGAAGATGCAACATGCTTGTTACTCACCAAGAGGGGAATATAGGATAACCAGAGATATACATGCCAGCCTGATATAGTTCATAGAGAGAAAAATAACTAGTGACTTAGACATAGAAAAAGCCTTTAAAGAAATGGAAATGAAAGAGTAAAACATTCTAACCATGTACATCCACGAGCAGAAAAATAACAACAGTGAACCACATCACAGGGCTGCAAGGTAACACACACGGTAACATGTAATTAAGATGAGCTCTACACAACTCCAGTTTCATCTGAAATTAAATGAATGGACTGATACAACATAATTTGGTTGGCAAGTAACAACCTAATGCTCACTATGATTCTGAAATCTTCCTCAAGTGACTGTTCAATGTACTTTTGGAAGTCGAAGTTGCTGTTTCTAGCTGAAAAGTGAGCCTGAATGGTGCATGGAAACATCTTAATGGGAGGTTTCACGATAATAACAACAATAATAATCATGGTTTGTCTATAATAAATAGCAATAGTAATCATAGACTTGAGTTTGATGTGTTATGTGTACTTAACTGATATGAAACCATGCCTCAAGGTGAGGTAATCAACTTTTTCTACTGAATGAAAGAACTGTCTGAAAAAACATTTCTGTCCAAATTTCACAAATTCGTAAACAACGTTAGCCATAAAAGACTATGATACAAAATCATGTCCTTGTTGCATTTATTTAAGGTCGACTCATATAATCAGAATTCTCTTAAAAGAAATGCTTACAATCCAAACAGACACTGGTGATGCGGTAGTAGTAGATATGTGGCGTCTTCCGAATGTTGTTTGCCTTGTGTATCTGAATCTATTAGGGTCTGATTGTGAACCACAAACGTTGTTGAAGGGTCAATTAACCAACAATAAAACTTCATAAGACGTTGTCTATTCTATTATGCCAAATGATTTTGTTAGCATTATTCAAAAGAATGATTAACAAAACGAAGAAAAAGACGTATAACCTATTGATATGATAGATGATGATAGTTGAAACAAATTACAAGTATGGTAAAAAATTTGTATGAGAATTTAATATTGAATTATTTTGTAGGGATGATAATGATAACAACAGAGAAGTGGGGTCTTAGGAAAAACAGCGTTTCAACGAGTCAGAGCCATTAAAATGTTTGGTCCTCAAGTGGACCAAGTTTAAGAAGTACTTTTAACGTATCTATTCCGGCGTTTTGTAGAAATTAAACTACAACAAAATAAAAAAAACAATACAATTTTACACACATTTTATATATATTATTTTACTTTTGAATTTCTCTTTTTATTTTTTACAAATATCAAATTTAACTTTTATAATAATCAAAATACTCCTAAAAATAGATTGTCAAGTGATGTGTACAAAATTATTTGGACAAATAATTAGTAAGTTTAGAGGCTTAAATATAAAAGAGAAAATAAATAGTTTAGAGGATTAAATATGAAAAATAATGAAGGATCTTTTTCTTTGTATGCGACGAAAATAAAGTTATGGAATAGTAGGAAGTGGAATACAAACAAATTGGGCAAAATAAGACCCTTTCACTCATCATAATTAAAAAATGAGGACCCCTTTATGCATCAATGATTAGTTTCCGTTTTATTTATTATTAAATGAAAGGTCTTTTTGTGTTAGATATATAGTTTGATATGACATTTTAATTAAATTTTAAAACCTTATGTTATGCCAAGTGAATGCAAAAATTTTGTTTAGTTACATGAACGAAAAACAGACGTGCTCATAAATATGTGTTTGTACTTATTTAAAATTTTTAAAATAATACGAGTCATTAGTAAATATTATAATGAAAAATTTATGAAAAATAAATTTTTTAAAATATATTTATTTAATTAGATGTTAAAAAAGTAAAAATTCAATGAAACAGAAAAAAGAAGTAAATTCCATATATGAGATATTTAAAATAAAAAAGTTATATAAAGCTATTGTAGGAAAATTAATGATTGTGAATATGAAGAATATACTTATATTTAAAGATAATTTTAAAAAAATATTTACAATAAATTAAGGAATTTTTATTATAGTGTTTATATATATATATATATATATATATATATATATATATATATATATATATATATATATGTTTATATATATATATTTTTTTCAGAAGAAGAAACAATTATTTATATATATTGAACTTCTATTCCTTGTCTATTGCCAGAGCAGTAACATAAACGCATACAGATTTATTTCCTTTTATATCTTTTTATTCATTTTTAATCACAACTATTCAACACGTCTATTGTTATCATTGATGTATATATTTTATTTTTTTAAATATTATATATACATTTTATTCTAATTAAATTTTAAATAAATTAAAAGTTTCATATCATGTAAAAATAAAAAGTTAAATAATCTACAAGAAAAAAGAATCATAAACATTAAATCTTAATTTTTTTTTAAAAATAGTATGATATCTTTTATATGGATGATTCATAACCCAAAAATGATCAATGTTTCTAATTTATATCAGTAAAAAAGTTCCAACAATATATGTATTCCACAGAGTTATAGTTTTTCTGGAGGAAGAATTTATGTACCTAAACTACCAATTATTTACATGTAGCATTCTTCTATTTTCTTTCTACGCTAGAGCATTAATATACAACAAACTTTTTTTTATAATTATATTATTGATATGAAGTATTCATTAAAATTTTTGAATTTTATCGGTTTTTTATGAATTTAAGTTTGTAGGCTTTAGTGTTAATAATATAAGTTTCTTTTATAATTATATTACTATTCGTGTTTGATGGTGTTGGATGGAAGTGTTCAAAAACAAAATGAAAAAAGAAAAAAATGGAGAAAAACAAATTATGCAGAGACAAAAATATTTGGTGCAAGTATAAAGTTTTAGAAAAAAAAACTTTAAATAAATGTTTAGATTTTAGTTATTCGTAAATCGAAGTCTAAGATTCCGTTATAAAAATAACTGAAGTCTAAACTTCTAAACTTCTGTTAAAAAATTAAATAAAAAAATTCCAATGATATTTTTGAAAATACTGAAATTTTTTAGACATCGATTTAGATAAGAAAAGCTAAAATGTGTACATGTTTTAGTGTTTATTAATATCAAAGTCTAAACGTTTTTAATAATTTCAAAAATACCATAACATTTTAATACACTTCGATTTTCTTAAAATAGAAACATATTGAAAAATTAAATAATTTTCTTCACTAGCTTTTGTAAAATTTCATTTAGTTTTTCATCTTATAAATAAACTTGTCTAAACAAATTCTGTATTATATAATTTACACATGATTTTAATTATAATTTGTTATAGAATAAAAATATTTAAGCATCTCTATAAAATTAATTTTATCGAATGAAATTTCTTTCAAAATTAATTGCACAACACTCAGTCAATACACTCTAACTTCTAATTTAATTTCAACAGAAAATCATTACAGAACAGGTTGTAAACTAAATTACAGACTGACAACTCAATGTAAAAACCAATTAATTCTTTGAATATAAAACTTTTTTTAAAACTTGTTACTAAATTTCATGATAATTAAGTAAAGCTTATCAAAACAAGTCAAGTAATATGATTTTATTAACTGAAAATTTAATTAGTGATTTGCATATAAAACAACTTTACCGTTGGCAATTTCATATTCCATTGTTTGAGTCTCTTCATCCCAAGCTTTCCAGTGCCTTATCTGCAAATGTTATTCAAATGATATTGTAAAGTCATATAGAAGAATTCATTGGCCATGAATAAAGAAATATGGTTATTTATGTCAATACCTTTGTTAACAAAATATCAAATAAGCTTAAGTCTAAGTAAGAACAAAATAATTTTATAATTAACAAGCATTCAATTTTATTTAATTAAATAATGGTTAAACAATAATCAATCTCCAAATTACATTTATATAGCCTTCTCATGTGGGAGCTTTTATTTTCTTGTAGCTTCTCCTTTAGGTTTACTGTACATCGTTTGTAGACGACTAATATATATACATTTTTTTTGTAAATAGGTTAGAGTAAATACTCTATATTTATTTATTTATTTATTTTTGATAAAAAAAAGAATATATTGAGTACAAACAATGAAAATAATGTATATCACATTAAAATTTCCAAAAAGAACTACTTTTAATTAAGTATGCATGCAAAAGTAATTTATTATATTTTTATGGATTAAATATATTTTAGTTTTAAAATTTAAAATTGAAATTTATTCATAAATTTTTATACACTTGTACTCTAAGTTTTAAAAGTAAATAAATATAATTTCTTAAATGACATTTTTTTACATCTTAATAACATTTTAGACTTACATTTAAATTATTTTCAAGATTTAATACTTTTTGAATTTTTTTAATTCAAATGTGAACTTAAAATAGATTTTAACATGAAAACAAAGTTAATTCCAAATATTATATTCAATACTTTCTAAAATTTGGTAATAAAAATATATCAAGATTTAAGACAAAAATAAATTTTGATTTCATTCCAAATTTAAAGACTAAAAATAAATTTAATCTTATTTTTGTATTAAGTAAATGATAAAAAAAAGTATATAATCTTGTCCATGATTCATCATATTCATTGATTTTGAGAATAAATTCTTATTGTTTTATGTAATACTGTCCAATATTTTTTTTTAAAAATAGTTACATATTAAAATAATTTTCTTAATTAGAAAATAATATTTTATATAACATCCTATTATATTATATTGACAAGGGGAGTCGCATAATTATCCTGCCTAGCTATCTTTTAAACATACCATCCATTGTTTGCATTTGTTATTTCTGAATTAGATTTCTTGCAAAGTAGTACTTAGCTTTTGAACTAGTATTAAAAGATTTAAATAAAAAAAATGATATAAATTATGATGATTTCACTGTTGAAAACTATTATGTTTTACAACATATAATATGACAACTGAAAAATAGTCATATTTTACATTTGAAAAACTGTCAAAATTCACATATAAATTGTGACATGTGACCTCTGTAACTACACTTTTTCAGTTTTATCAAATTTAACTTCAATTAAATCATTATTTTCTCTGATTTTTCAATTAAATCAATTAAGTGTATGATTAGACATTTTTTATAATCATGTATAATATTAATACATGATCTTATCTCAAATATTTCAAGTGTAGAAACTTCCACAAAGCTTACAAAAAGAAAAGTAAAAGTGAGATCTCCCTGATTCTTACCTTAGCCCTTGCCAGAGAAACGGTGAGAATACTGTACACGATTTGCATGACAGCTAGAACAAAAATGAACATATGAAGTTGATGGATTCCATGTTTTGACACTAAAGCAACCTCACTAGTCTGCGTATGTAAACAGAGTTAACACTGATCAACAGTCAAAAAATTTTCTCATGTAGAAAAGTAATTAAGCATATATATATTCATACATTTTTGGCACTGCAAGAATCCAAAATTGCAGTATCATTGGTAGTACGTTTTCGACATGGAAGCATAGTATCTGCAGCCCTCACTGGAATGCAGATTTCTATTATAGCATCTTGAGTTACTGTCAACAACAGCGACATGAATCCTAAGATCATCAGCTCTGCACAAAACACACACACTCAGCGATTAAACCTTATTCAAATATCATAACATAATTCATCTATTAACCTGATTTAAGCCTCTCTATTGCTTCCACCAAATCGCTCTTTCTATGTTTCCTCAGCCACTGTAACCATGTACAAAGATATTATTAGTGAAATACATATATATACATATATATATATATATAATCGGATTATTAGAAGGTGAGGAAAAGGGTAAGTATAAAGTTTCTGACTTTGATTATGAGATGGATGAAATGCTCCAAGATGATCGAGATTGAGATAAGAATGAAGGAAACAAGGGCAATAGCCCATGTTGGAGTGTGTTGTAAAGAATAACTGGGTGTTGCCATGTTCGTCACCTGAAATTGTCGTTAAAGTTTGTTGGTTTGTATAGAGTTGAATCTTTCTATGTGTAAATTTATTTAAGGGACCATGAACGTGTCTCCCTCATACACATCACTCTCGTTAGCTTTCAAGGTTGGACAATTTTTCAATCCACTCACATGCTTCTTAATACGCGCCACTCATGTCTTTTCATGAATATTTTCGATCTAAAATCATTAAGTGATGTGCATTCCTGACTTTTTCCCTTTTTCTAATTCCTGTCAGTTTATGTCATTCTTTGAGGATTTTTCCATGGAAGCTCATTTGGGCACAACCCAACACCGTCATTTGGAGATTCCTGTCAACTGAGGAAGCTTGAGAGGGTCTTTCACCTTATAAAGACACAGGTCATCAATATATCTTTCAAGTCCAATTCCATTCTTCAAAACTACTGAGCTAAAAACCAGTAATTCATACTACATTTATTCCCAAAAACCATTTTTATATACTAATGAAATACATGATTCCAGTTTTTGTTTCACAGTTCAGTTGGATCCGTTAGAGGTATTTTCATCCTATTTACTGACACGTGTATTAATGTGACATTGACGTATTAACGTAATTAATTAATGACTAATTGGCTGTGCAAACATGCAATCAGAAAATTGAAAAGAAATCGATACATTCTTTTTCTTCACTCAATTATTCGTTAACTATTAAATAAATTTTGCTACCAAATAACATCATGATAGTGTATGTTTGATTGACACATGTAATATGATTCCAACATGTTGCTATCATCACCATGATGTCATGTTTATCCACACGGACATTATTGTACACCTCTTCTTAAAATGATTCAAGAATAATGTGTGAATTGCGAAACAGTAAAATAAAAGCAATGAATAAATATAAAAATAGAACTGAATAAATCGTATGTATTGAGTTAAGTATTCCAACCGTATGACTCATTTTATCATATAACTTATTCTTTACAAAGGAAATACACGAGACGATTACAACTTAGTTAAAATTGTAAGCAAAATCATAAGTACCAAAATATATATCATAATTATCAATCAGTAGATGGTCTAACATTCATATAAACGAACTACATTGTAATGTTAGCATGAGTCATGATTATAAGAAAAGACTGATGTGTATTAATATACCAAGGATGATGAAATATAAGTTCCCATTAATATATTCAAATCTATTTATATATTTCATATCTGACACTGCGTCCCTTTGTTATTTAAAAGTTCAATTAGGAATAAAAAACATACAAATTATTGCAAAACTATCACATTGTTTTTATGTTGGCTACTCCTGAAGATTTCTATTGAAAATGACCAAAATAACACTCTTTTAAGTAAAGAAAACAAAAATAAAAAGAACATGTTACCATTTCCATAACTATTTATTAAAACATGAAAAACTGAACATTTTCTCCTGTCAAACATGAATAAATTAAAAAAAGAAAACAATTTCAAGGCTTCGAGTAATTGAGATCGAAGCCGAAAATAAATCAAATCCATTGACATAAAGTAGCATTCCTCTTACAACATTTCGAAAGCAAGGTTGTTTCCTCCATTTGAAAGGATGTCTCGAAATATATATACAATGATATTAATTATGCTACACTACAAGTTATTTATCCTTTGTATCCTCAGCCAATGCAGAAGCTTTGCAGATAGGGCATAATTTCTTCACAGATAACCACTTTTTAATGCAGCTCACATGGTAGTCATGTCCACAAGTTTTAAGTGTTCCAACATCGTCCAAGTTCTTGTACTCTTCCTGTAATTTTCAATAAACCTCGTAAGCTTCCCATTATTGTTTATCCAAAAACACGTAAAATATTTACCATTACCATGAATGGGAGAATAAAAAACATACCAGACATATCACGCAGTTTCCTTCATCTTGACTTTGCTCAGATGAACAATATATTGTTTCCGTCAAACATTTGGAAAACATGTCCTCAGAGAGTCCTGTGTTCACATTGCCAATCCTTTCACCTAGTGCAAGTAGGTCCTGGTCAAACCAATCATCAAAATAATTAGAAATTTTGAAAAGTCACTATTAATTGTATTGTAACACAAAAAAACTGTAATAAATATATAATCACCTCATAAGTCATGTTATCTATGTCCATTCTCATTTCTCGGTGCTGATCAAGCATATTCCTGGAATCATACACCGATGCACGCTCAATAACCAAGAAACCCTGAAAGCCAACAAAAATACAAGAAAAAAAATTGAGTTAGCCAGTACTAGTAATACCAGAAGGAACAATTTCGCTGTTCTCAATGAATAGGTCTTATAACTGGTTCAAAGGGATATATTAGACTAATTTAAATTTTGCTAATAAACAAAACATCAACACTGGTTAATAGAGTGGCTTTATGTCCAACTCAACCTTTGCATACCAATTCAAACGGTAAAGATTGTCTCCTCCTATATACTATAACTCATAAATATCTTTAGTCGATATCAATTCTCCAACTCACCACCATGTTGAGGACTGAAAATTGGAACGTAAAAGTAAATATTTAACAGGTGCTGTGCTTCAATAACAACCTTAACAACAAATATTAAGATAGTTCCCTATATCATCTTAAAATGTAGATTTAAGACATAAATACCATAATTATATACCATAATCTTCTTGTAAGGTAAGGACTGTCTTTATTTATATACCATAATTTCATCATATATACATCTCCAACATTGATGCAAGCATAAACAAGCCGTCAAAATTCCAGAAATTATACAGGTGTGTATTTCCATTAATACTGACACAAAAACAGTAGTTTCTTGAGATACTGCGAAAGATACCTCAGAGGCAAATCGTTCGGCAAGACCACTCTCCTCAGTCAATGTGCGATATCTTTGACTTGAAATTCTTGACCTCCCATTTCTATCACCATTCCGCCAGCCAAGGGTGCTCAATGGCCTTGGATGTCTAGAAGAGTAACTTTCAGCTATCATAGGCAATCCTTCATCCAAAGATGTCAAATGTCCCATGCGCAAGCTTGAAGAAGCCCCAAAAGTTGGAGTGGATCTCTGAGAATAGTTGCTTTGAATTCCCCTAGCATTCTGAGTTTGATTATTTTGAAAACTTTGAGTAGGAGCAGGATTTCTGCTTGTACCATGATGGAAGCACCCAACATCCACAGAAGCATTGCCAACAGTAGCCCCACTTCCAACAAGGAAATGACTTGTCTCAAGACCAAAAGCACTTGTATCTGCATTCGAAGTCAGCTTTTTACATATAAAGGCAAAAATAATGGAATGGGTATGTATTGATACTAATATTCATCCACAGGAAACTAACCTGGTAATAAAACCCTTCCATTTGCTGGAGATATGTTCATTTGGCTCCAATCCCTTGTCAATGTAGAAGTCTGACCAGAAACATCCACCAAACTAGAATGGTCTACTGGTGGGAGAGTAGGGTAGGAAGTGTGAGAATGATTAGTGGATAAATGGGTCCTTGATGGGTTGGAGTCCAAATCAAGTGTAGAGCGGCTCCTCACATTCCGCAAAGAACCCTCACCCTTTATTGAAAGGCCAGTACCTCTGAATGTGGGTGTCATAGTAAAATGATCCCAGTGCATATATTGAGAATCAATATTTGGCTTATCCTGCCATAATTCCGAAGATATAGGAAGATCAGTTGAACTTCCAGCATTGAAGTATCTACTTGTACTGCCTCTCTCGTAGACTGGAGAAATTCCAGGGCTCTTACGCTTGTGAGGCCCTTGTCCACTTCCCATTGTAAGATCAACAAAACTACTATCAACATTAAATGTATGTCTGTCATAATTGGAAGAAGAAGGTTGGTGTACGTGATTATCTGACACTGTAAAGAATGCTCCAGCATTAGACGAATGCACAAAATGATCATTATTAGAAGTGCCTGATGCATCTGGCTGATGAGGAGGTACATCAATGTTGTGACCTGAGGATGCATATCCATTTGACCTTGTGGAAGAGTTCCAATGAGAGGGGAAAGAAGTGTTATCTATAGACATATTGTCCGCAGGATAAATAAAAGAACCATTCTCTGAAGTGCTAGTTCTACCTGCAATAGTGATCTGTTTAAATGAGCAATATGGTGCTGGCACATTCAACTAGGCTAGTTTCTTTTTATTCTAATACGGACTAATGAACCAAATACGAGTAGAAGTGAGGCGTATATAACATTACCAAGGTGCACATAGTGTTGATCAATGTGCATATGATTCCAGTTCTGATCAGGCTCACCCTCAAACAATGGAGATGTGTTATATACATGCCTATGCCCCATTACTGTCACTTGGAATCTCTGTGTCAAAATAGACACCGTAACTGACTCAGATCTGCAAATAATTCACTACCTGCAAGTCAAAGAGCAAGCATCAGAGCTGAAGAAATTTAATATCAAAACTAAAATTTAACAATCAAACAAAGCTCCTTCCAAATTGCAACAGAGAAAAGCTTTAACAAGACTGTAGTGTATGCAATAATATAAAACAAAAATATAACTGCTATTAGATACTGGGTGACACCTAAACTATACCGATTAATGTGTACCAATACCATACGTATTTCTCATATAAACCTGTTCAAATTAATAATGTAATAGAGAATAAGGCATAACTGAAAGACTTGCCTGGATGCTAAATTCAATGCAGACACTTACAATGTCGATTCTTATTGCATGTAGAACCGTAAGTAAATAGAAGATATGTTGATCAAGCACGTACTGTTGAATGTGAACCTAATTTATCAGCATGTTTGGATTTTACTTCGGTTAAAATTTCATTTTGGAGTAGATACTTTTATCTCAGATTTGAATTCGACAAAAAGTTGATAGGAAATCAAAAACACATTGTAATTACTGAAAAAATATGTGCATATTTTAATAAAATATTAAATGAGAGGATATAATACTAAATTTTCAAGGTATTTTTGTCAACATATACAAAGTGTTTTTCCTACCGCAAAGGTAACAAAGTATATTGCCTGAAGTGCCAAACATGATTGCACCATGTCAGTAGTCTTTTTTAACACAAGCATGCTTTTGGACTTGGTGGTAAAACCAAACATGCTCTAGATCACTAGGAGATATTTGCATGCTGAGGGGATGGGGAATGGAGACCAAACACAAGAGATACACACGCATACGAATATGTGAAAAAGGTAGGGTCAGAAATCACAACTCCCACAGGTTTTCTTCTTTTTGTTTTTCCTTTTATGTTAAAGCTAATAGTTGTCATTATCACAAACTGCAAGTAGCGTGTCATGGGCAAGAAGACTAGGAAGAATACTACAGACAGCACAGCACGAGAATAATACCCAGAGATGACATAAGATGTGTAGATCAGAATAATTTTCCTCCTCAACCTTCCTAGTAATTAAAATTACCTCTGGCCAGCCTTGTCTTTTCCACTTCCAGAAATTATACAATAATACAACTAACCACCACAGCCACTTCCAAATCACTAAAAAAATCCATCAATTTGTCATACACTATGCATTAGGTTTCACATTTCTATTCAATACTCTAGTCTTACAAAATGACCCTCAGCTGAACCATTTAATTTTCCTCAGCAAACAAAAAACTATTTCATATATATGCTTTCTGGTTACAAAATTCAAAAGTGAGTTTAATAAGTCAAGAGGACAATGCTCACGTCATGTACTAATATCCATAAAATGCCACGCATGAAAACTGAAGCATAAATAACGGCCATTCAAATTTGGCCAAAAGAGGAGAAACAACTCAAGCAATTAATTCAGGAGGGAAGGAATTCATAATCAATCTTAAGAACTAGCCTCTAAACACTAAATACTTGATATTCATGGTATCCTTAACCATAATAAGTTACCAACTGCCCCAAAAATGTTCACTCACTTGAAGCCACCCATGCCTCTATCCACTGATACAGAAGGAGCACCCTCTAGTCTGAGGCAGAAAACAAAAGAGGATGCAAAATAAAAATAAACATAAGGGGAAAAATGACATAGCTGAGATTTAAATTAGATGATGGATAGTCATGAATGTCAGAAAGAGTTAGGATAGACTAGATAAAAAGAGGAAGGATTGAAAAGTAGGATGACTAGCAATCAGATATTACCTGGGTAAGATTTAGCAAGTGTTAGAAGGTGTTAGCATTTTCTAATCTCTTCCTGCACTTTAAAATAATTATCAACAATGCACAGGCATTGAGCACATAGGGAAGTACTCTTATGTATGCCCTCTAAACAGTAAACAAGACAAGACCAAAGAAACATAAACAAAATTAAGTAAATCCAAAGAACTACAAAAAACCACAGAACATTTCACTCCACAACCTTTTTTTCTTAGGAAAAAATTACAAAGCAATTTAGAGTGAAACTTGGTTAAAGAACAAACTTAAATATAGAGGAACAAACTTGCTTAAAGAACAAACTTAAATTTAGAGTGAAACTTGCTTAGAGAAGGAGTAGAGACATAGAGACAGAGAAACAGAGAGAGATGTATATCTAATAGCATACCAGAAATGTAGAGGAAAGCATTGATGAAAGCATATAAAACAGTCGGATAAAAACTGTTTACTACAAAACAATATTTTTACAATGAGAAATACCATTGAAGAGAATATTATATCAGTAAAACTAGAAACCTATATTAAATAGAGAATATAAGCTCATTCATTTATAAGCAGAAATTCAAAAGAATCAAAATCTAGCCTCCTCAGGAAAACCAGAAAAGGCATTACAAAATTTGTTACCTTTAATAAACCATGATAAATCAAATAAAATTGTTTAAAAGAGTTTGGGAAAATGAATATCAGCATGCATATTATAATTGTATAAGTTAGGGATCTCACCTGTTTGGTTATGCTTAATTTTACACAAAAAATAGCTTTTCAGTGGAAAGCTCTGTCTTGAGCATCTTTTTTTATTATAAACTCTTGTTAGCACAGATATATAAAACAACACTACACTACAAAGGTGATAAAAACTCAATGGAGAAATATTATTAAACTGTTAATTATTGAAGACGTCAAATATCAGAAAATAATATATTAGACATGCCTCGCTTAATTTTAAAGTTTAGTTTCAGATTTCTTTAGAATCCCAACACTAAAGTATATTCAAACATCAAAACAGAGAATCAGTCATATTTTGTGTTCATCTTTCAAGCTATATCTTGCAGTATATTGGGACTTTATTTTAAAAAATTGGAAATTTTCCAATAAGTACAAAAGCGTCAATGACAGTAATATGAGATATCTCCACATAGAAGTTTTCTGTTTACCAAAAATAGTCTTAACAATTAAAACTCCTTGCTATATCCAATTCTAATCAAACTTAATTGTTTGTCTTGTGAAGACCATTCATTGCCCCCAGTAAAGCATGACAACTAAAATTAGGATCGTGCAGGCTTTAACACGGAAGTAAAATACTTTCCATTGCCCTTAAATAGGTAAAGCAAAAGGAAGAGCGCCAGCAATTTTGTTAGGCTATCAACACCTTGACTTGACATTAGTTTCATATAATTCCAGAACATTTATAATCATGAGTGAAGATGATGTAACCAACTTGTGCCTATCAAACAGCTTCCATATCAACGAACTCAAAGGTTCACCTCAAAATAAAGAATGGTCCAGTATTACACCAATCCCAACCATGAATTGTTGCATTATTGGAGAAACCAACTGTTCCCAGAACCAGAAAACTGAACTGACATAGAGAGCAGTCTATGTCATTTAGGAGAGTAAGCATATCGCTACAGAAGCCTCCTCCATCTATGGTATGCCCTAATGGTTCAACATTGAAGTCTCCATAATGCATGTAAATGTGTTGAGTGCTCTATGAAATTTGTACTTCCTTACTCATTATATCAGCCTCCACTAAACAGAACCACTTCCATAGCAGATTCCATATTAAGAGAACAAGCATTCGACAAGAAATTTTAGAAGTTATGGGCAAATAGTGCGCTGAGGTTTACATCCATATTTTAGCACTTCAGTGCACCAATTAGAACAATCACAAGGGTATGTGACAAGTTCCATCCTCCCTAAATTTCCTGTAACAGCTC
The DNA here is from genome assembly GCF_029865625.1 of Vigna umbellata. Classification (NCBI taxonomy): domain Eukaryota; kingdom Viridiplantae; phylum Streptophyta; class Magnoliopsida; order Fabales; family Fabaceae; genus Vigna; species Vigna umbellata. The sequence goes on from NC_142169.1 coordinate 27,605,434, forward strand.
ACAGTGACAGCTTGCATCACTAAACATTGGATGTGACCAGTCTATTGCCACAATATCCTCAGAACAATAGCTAGGGCATTTCAGGCCAAAAAACCATACAATACCAGAAGAAGGGATGACCATGACTCAAAAGGACACAATGCAGCTGATCAAGGCCTATACAATTCTTCCTAACTGATATTCTTTGGCACAATATACCTTCTTCCTATATGAAGTCGGCTTACAACACTCCATAATTGCGGCATATAATGCTCATATGTCCTGAGTATATTGGACATGCCAAAGTTGTCACTCGTCAGTTCTATAGTCTCCCCGTTAATCCAAGATTGAAATGGACCTATAACACCATCTGCAATTCAGACAATGTAATGGAATATACCAAATCAAGAAATCACCCACTTCTGTAACCTGCACAATGCAAAGGCAAAACCAATGTTTTGCCTAAAATATAAAATCGATAACAATGACAGTAGTAGTAGTAGTAATAATAAATTTAAACTTTAAACCCGTAGGAATATAAGTATGTTCGTGTGTGAGTAAATAAACCTTATTTTAAAGGTTCTATGAAGGATTAATTACTATTAAAAGAAGGTGGGAAAGAAAGGGCAACGAAGGAGAATTTCCAATGGAAGTGCATCTCACCAGAACAAGTAGAAATAATGATGTACAATACACCAACAGCACCAAGAAACCTGCAAAACAAAACGCCATCTGAACCTAATCGAATCTAAGGAAATCTGACAAAAAGCAGACCAACAATATCTGAGAAAGCATCTGATATACTGTAATTATCAACAAAAAATTACTAATCAGCATCTTAGTTTAAGTTACAAAGACAAATATCAAAAAATGTAAAAAATAAAAAAGGATATAGATAAAACCATTATACTAAAAGACAGGAACTTCTCCCCTGATGACATATCAAGACAACAAAACATGGGAGAAGCACAGTGGAGAAGACTTTCCCATTCTTACACAAGGCAAGGGAGTAAGTCGTAACTAAAAATCGGGACATAAGCAAATGCAAAGGAAAACGGTGTACATCATGTGGTACAAGCAAATATCAATGATCCATTGTTTTATCCTTTCTTCTATGAAGAGATATTTAGTGAGAAAGCTTTCTGCGATGTCTGTCCATCATTAAGCAGCCAAAACAGACAAAAACGGATGATTTAGGCCCAGTTTGGATTATCATCTCCATAAGCAATTGTAGAAGAAAAAAAGAAAGTAAAATGAATTAAACTTCTCCCATACGTTAAGATCAATTTATGCACCTCAACTTTATGAGAAGTTGGATGAGAGAACTTCTATAAAAGTTAAGTACGTAAGTCAATTTTAAAGAGAAAACCAATGTAGTTTTCTTCTCATATAAGTGATTCTAAAATCCTAGCAGGGTAACCCGCAAAAACTTCAAATAGGCTCAATATAACAAAATGCAACAGCTATGAAACGTAATCAAAGAAAAAATCTACTACCACGATAAGATTCTTTAACCAGAGGTCCACAATCACACACGGCTTCGTAAAATAATAGCTATGTCATCCCACCACATTCGAGGATATACATTTTTTTCTCTTTATTTTTACTTTTACACGTACTACATGTAGATAGAGATACATCACATATATGTTGAGATGAAAACACATTAACTCGCGATGTTTTCTGCCAACCTCGCCAGACACTTGATACATTTCTGTCACGCAAGCCAGGGAAACACGAAACAGAAAAAAAAAAAAAACAGAAAAAAACTAGCCAGATTAAAACATCGATAAACCGTATAAATTCCCAACGGAAGTCCAAAAACCTGAACCCTAACGAACAATCTGAGGATCAGCAACATGAAAAAGACAAACTCGTGGCAGAAACAAAACAAACCGCACAATCACGGAAAACTGAAAAATCGGCTTGAAGATGAATCAAAAGCAAATAAAGAGGAAGCGAAAAAACGATCAGAAAGAAGGATGAGGCGAGTGCATACCGAAAAGAAAAGACGAAGAAAGTGTATGATCGTGAAGAAGATTCTGACAGAAGTATGGAAATGAAGGTGAGAGTATGGAATTTATAAAGAAGAATTTAGGAATCGGAGAGGAAACGGCGACGTTTGAGTGAGGATCGTAAAAACGCAAGGTGAGAGAGTTTCAGAGGAGAAGGAGAATCAGAAGAAAGGTGCAAAGGGGTTTGTTTGTTTGTTGAGAGAAGGAGACAACGAAATAAAGCGGTAGCAGCAATAAGAAAGAAAAACAAGAGGAGGAGAAATTCCCATTCTCTCCACCACCACGTTTCTTACCAGTTACCGACGCAATCTGTATGCTATGCTATATTAACTCCTCTCATTCATTGATGTTCAAAATTAGTTTAGTTTTTTTCAGTTCCTCTTTATTAAACTAATCACCAATTAATGCTTCATCAAGTTTGGTTTGAAAAAATAAATGTAAAAAAGTTTAACATTTGAAAATTCAGTTTTTGATTTTTCTTTTAAAAAATAAAAAATTATAATTTAATTATTGACTTAATTAAGAGTTTTGTCTTTAGTTCCTATTGCATTATTTTTTTGTTTTTTACTTTTTATTTTTTCACAAACTCTTTAATGATTACATTATTATGATGCCGTGATGACATACATCACCCATAAGATTGTTAATTTTATAACGATAAAAAATGTCATGAAAAAGTTAAAATAAAAACGAGATGTATTTAAAAAGAATAAAATATATAAAAAGTATTTTAATTGTGCATGTCGACACAATGCTTCATCTCTTATTTATAAATGAGAATATATGCATTAGTTTTGGTTTGGCTAATGCCTCCGTTGAAAATATCTCTGTAAGAAGCATTAGCCAGAAAGGTTCCGTTTACTTTTTCGTTTGCGAATTTGTAATGTGCTTAGGGGAATACGAATTTAGTTTTATCAAACAAAGAGGAACATATTTGAGTATTTTTTGACCTATAATTTCAACAAAACACCCCAAAAATTACAAAAGATGCGTGTCTAGTTTCTTTACCCTCCATCCATTAAAAACCAAATGCATTTTTTAATGTTAGCCACACCATCACTGTTTACTTTGTATTTGTCAGTGGCTAGCGTATTTTATTGACCCAATCCTTCAGCTACTTTAGCAATAACTAAAGTTTGGAAACGACTACATTCACTTTTTCTTATGGGGACTACTAACCCATCCTACTAACTTCAGTAATTAATTTTAAATGAAATAATTAAAACAAATTTTGAAAAAATCAACTGAAATATCAGTTATTGATGGAACGATTTCCCATCTCAAAAGTTGAAAACTCTTATGTATGGTGAGAAGTTTTGGACTTTAATGCAAAAGTTAAAAACTATGTTACTATTACTTTTAATAGTATTTTTCAAATTATAGATGAACATAATTGTTAATGAAAGTTTTGTTTGACCCTAAACTCTAAGATGAATCTATTTGAGAAGTTTTGGAGTAGGTGATGAACTTCAATTTCCAATCCAAACCCCGTGAACACTATTTCTTGAACCTTGGAATTTATGTGGTTTTGTGCCATGACAAAAACAAAATGGTACAAGATCGTGACTACAACGAGGATCTAAAGGTAATGCAGATAAATTTATTTATCTTGATTATTAAGTATTATTGTATTGGAGAGGTTGATGACTTGAGATTCCTATCTTTCTTGTTTGAGAAACAATGTATGTTATTTTTTCCATGCCAATGACTTTCGTGTTTAGACTTTAGATTTAATTAAAGTGATGGTTGAGATTTGAGAGTGGCTGAGTGATTGATGCCAAAGAAGCTGCAAAAGTTAGAATCTCTTAGATTGGGTCTTAGAAAATTTATGTCTCAAACTAATTAGTTTTTTTTTATACGAAGAAATATTATTTTGATATTTATTTAGTATTATTATTGTTTTTTTAAATATAAAAATTTATTTTTATGATATTTTATTTTTATAATATGTGTCAAATAAATGTAAATATATATTATTATATTATTATTTTTTTTCTGAAACACATTTTTTACATTTTTCTTTTAAATTTCTTTTAAATTTCTTTTGGTGATAGTGTTTGTTTCAACATATATTAAATAAAATTATTGAGCAGGTGAATTTAAGAATTTCATATTCACATTTTGTACGAGTTTTAGAAAAATATTTTCAGCATAAACAATTATTGAGAATGGATGTTTTTCATTTTCTTTTGTATTACTTCGTTCACTTGTTTTTTTTTAGATTTTAAGTAAATATATATATTTTTGAAATCATTAAATATTAATATAAAACACGCTCATAAAAAAAAAACTTTAGCTAATATTGATTAGCACAAATAATAGTGATTTGTGTCGCTTAACCAAATGATATGTAAGATTTAAATCACGTTGATATCACTTCATATATAACAAAATTATGTGGTATTTTGATTTAAGTCCTGAAATAGTAAATAAACATTTGGTTTCATGAAGATCACGTTCATAAATATTATATTTCTAAAAATGTCGTTTCGAAAAAGTATATCATCAAACAAACGTCTTCTAAATCTATGAAATTTCTCTTTTCTATTTCTGAAATCAAACAAATGTGAGTTTTTAATATTTTTACGTTGCTTTCATCTATTTTGATGAATTCAAACAAAGGGGGCAATGATTGAACCATGGATTTGGCTTAGAATTTTTCCTAGTAATAATTAACTTCACACACGAAATGAAAATTCTAATTTTTTAGTTCAATTCATGTAGTATATAATTAACTGGTATAAAAAGATATGAAGATAAAGTTTTAAATTAATTCAAGTGAGGCGTAGGATAAAAATAACATTATGCTGAAAACTTATTACGAGAGGTTTAAGAATATTTGTTATGGTAAAATTTTACCATGATTCATGATTGTTAGTTTAATACCTGTTATAGTATATTTAAATCTCTAATTTATATCTTGTTTCAAAAGCAGTCTAAAGACAATTCTTTTATATTTCTCGTCTTTCATATCTTATGTAGTTGTCGTTCTCATTTATCTTGGTCGTTGTGTCCCACAAGTCATTGTCTCCTACAAGTCTTCGTCTCCTACATGCTATCATCTCCTAATGCTTTTATATGAAAAATGTGATATGAAGTCGAGCCTCTTAACTTAATGATTGCTGATATTTTCATTAAATGGTTATATAAACCTATTTATTTATTGTTCTTTTTTTAACAACAACAATTTTTTCTTTAAGTAGTAATGAATAAAGTAATTATATATATATATATATATATATATATATATATATATATATATATATATATATATATATTGTGGATTTTGTGTTGGAAGTCAAGCCAGTTTTGTGGGGATGAGTTAGGCCTCAAGTCCACTTCTAACATTTTGCATTAAATATCATAATAATTTTAAAAATATTATGACTAATCCGATTATACATGCAATAGATCCACTTATTATAATAAATCTTTAAATATATTTTATAATAAATTTGAATTTTAAAAAATATGTCATAATAAATTAAATTTATTATAAAAATTTATAAAAATATGTCATAATAAATGATTTTTCAAAAATGTGACATAATAAATTGAATTTATATATAAAAGGTTTTTGAAAATGTGTCATAAGTTGAATTTACTTACTATAACGATTTCTCGAATACTTGTAATAATAAGTCGTATTATAACATGATTTTGTAAGGTCATTAGTGCGTTTTGTTTTTCCTATGTTTCATATAGAATAAATTAATGGAAAGATCTAAATTCTTTTCTAGTCTTTCCTAGTAGAAGCTTCTCTAATTAAAGCTCCACTGTAAAATTTTCTAGATATTTCTTTATTTTAAATTTTAATAACATGCAAGTTAATTATATTGGTAATCTGAACATATTAACAACCGACCTTACTCTATTGAAGCAAAACAAAAGAAAGACAATAAAAGCATCAAACAAACTAGTTAGCTAACACACGAGAGCTTGAAGATAACTTTACTTTCGCACCTGTGTAACTTTTTCTATTTATTTTCTTTATTATTTTCTTTCGTTTAGTTTTATATATATTTTTGTTTTCTGCACTGACCACTATTGTCTTTAGAGTTTATTCAGAAGATATTTAAAGAGCGGTTCAATCACTGCAGTCTAGTTATATATTCTCTTATATTATAAATATGAATTTTCATCATTTTTCAATATTAGAGAAATTTGACTTTTAAATTTTCTACTATACTTTTAAAACATGTTAATATTATATTATATTTTTAAGTTAAAGATGATTTTAGTTCTTCAATTTATATTTAAAATTGGAATTTATCTTTTTGGAAAAGCTCATATAAAAATATAAACAAAAAATTAAAAAAACTAAAAAAAAGTAATTTTTTAAAATTACATATGGGAGTCACATGGTAGTCACGTGACAGTCACCTGATATTTTAATACACATTTCGGATAATGTATTTCATCATTATTATAATATAATAATAAATTTTATATGAAATAAAATTTAATTTGGCATGTAAATAAAAAACTAAAAATATACTTAACCCAAAATTATTTGTTAACCCATAATTATCTTATTAGAAGATTGTTGTAATCAAAGCAATAAAAACATAAGAGAAAATATCTACAAAGTTAAAGCATTAAATATGATTAGCTTCGTATGGGAATTTTGTCTTAATTGAGTGAAATTGTATGCCTAAACAAAAATCCCTAACAATTTAGAGTATCTCTTGATCAATATACTTTTAACAAAAAGAAATAAAGAAAAAAAACTTTAATTGTAATGTATAATTGCATGGAATTTAAACATAAAACATTAACAAAAATAAATTTCAAATAATTCCATTAAATTTGAAGAAAATATAGCTTTTACTTCAAAATCTAAATTTTAATTTTAATTTTATATTCTAAACATATATAAAGTAATTTTTTATATTGCAAACCACATCTAATTTTGTTTTCTCATTAAAAAAACGTTAGATCTTTTTATAAACAAAAGTGTCAGATTTCATTTCCCATGTAAGATTATTCTCGAGTTTATTTATAACTTTAACAAGGTTCTAAACATGAAAATTGTTATTCTTGGATGCTAATTTTCTTAGATTGGAAATCACCCCTTATTATTATTTTTATTAAAAGAAATAAAGTTAGCACTTTCTATTATTCATTTTCCATTTGAAATTATTATCTTGGTTTTATTAAAAGATATTTTTTTTTTTTGCATGAAAACATATTAAAAGTGTAAACATTTTCTTAGTACATAATTTCTTTACTTTGATCTTGACAATGGCCACTGTGTGAAACATGAAAAAAGTTGAGAAGTTGGTGTTTATGGATGTTACAGGCTGGAGGGCGTTGAGTTCAACAAAGGGATGAAGGTGTGACAGTGGAGTCTACAACACTCACTCATCAATATTCGGAAGAAAGAGGGAAGAAATTTTTTTTTCCCAAGGAACAAAACCAGAGTCAAGCCATGAGTGTCATCGACATTCTCACCAGAGTTGATTCCATCTGTAAAAAGTATGATAAATACGACGTCGAGAAACAAAAGGATTCCAATATCTCCGCTGACGATGCATTCGCAAAACTCTACGCCTCCGTTGATGCCGAAATCGAGACCTTACTTCAGGTCACTCTTTTCAAATTCATTACTAAATTCATGTGGGAATTTGTGCCCTAACTCATGACATTTTTTGAAATCTTTACGAGTCCAATGTGATAGTATGTAGAGTGAATTTTTTTTCAGAAAGCAGAAACCGCTTCCAAGGAGAAAAGTAAGGCGTCTACTGTAGCGATCAATGCCGAGATTCGTCGTACTAAGGCTAAGTTGTTGGAGGAGGTTCCCAAGTTGCAGAGATTGGCTATGAAAAAGGTTGGTTCTTCGCTTTCTCTGCTTCTTGGTATCATTTGAAAGGGTGGTTTTTGTTTTTGTTTGATTTGATTTCTGTTTTTTTTTTCTTTCCGGGACTCTGTTAACTTTCTGGACTTTGTCATTTGCATTTTTTAGGAATTAGGTTGGAACCAGGAATTGCATTCAATGCATAAGATGTCTGTCCCAGTTCTGATTGATTAAATTAGTAAAGTATTGTAGTGGGCACTTTCATTTGAAGAGTAAATTGATGATTTATGCAGTAATCGAGATTTCTACATATGAAAAAGATACTTTGCCATCTATTTTTTTCAATTACAGACAGATAACAACCCACTTTTAATAATAAAATATTAAATTTAGATATTTAATTAAAATGTAAAATAAATTATTGAATTAAAAAATTAAAAACAGTTGTAGGATAATAATTGTATAAAAGGTGAGATTATCAAAATATCAGCTCTAAGCTAGCTAATCACATGTTATCTGAAATGATCATTTATTTAATCTACTTGAGGGGCTTTATATAAAATTTGGCAATCAGAAGACAGATTAAAGGAAAAAAAAAAAATCCAATTTCTTTTCCACCTATCCATCCACGATGAGATAGGTTTCCTGCTGATTCTGTATGTATTTTTGACTATTTCCAGAAAATGTGGACTTTTTCTGTATGTATGTTTCTCAATAGTTCGACTGTCCTTTTTTGACAAAAATGCAGACACGTGTTCAAAATTATTGATGATGTTATACATTTTTCCAACGCATGGTACAATGTATAATGGCAGGTAAAGGGGCTTTCATCGCAAGAATTTGCTGCCCGTAATGATTTGGTTCTTGCATTGCCAGATAGGATTCAAGCTATCCCAGATGGGACCCCTGCAGTACCCAAACAAACGGAAAGTTGGGCAGCTTCTGCCTCACGTCCTGGAATTAAATTTGATTCAGGTAATTGAAGTGATCCATGTCTCATAGTGATACAATCGTAGTGGTTTATAAATAGGAGACTTTGTAATTGATAGTCCTCCATTCAATTTTGTGTATCTTGTCAATTTCAGATGGACAATTTGATGATGAATACTTCCATCAAACCGAAGAATCAAGTCGATTTAGGCAGGAGTATGAAATGCGTAAACTGAAACAGGTAAGTAACTTGTTGCGTTGTGACCAGAGAGACTGAATTTTGCTAGTCAATGTTGTTCAAGAAATGGTTTCATTCAGATCTCGTTATATGAACCATTCTTAGGATCAAGGTTTGGATATGATAGCAGAAGGATTGGATACTTTGAAAAACATGGCACATGATATGAATGAGGTCAGTTTCCCTGTTGTGTTTGTCTTTATTCCATTGTGCATATATGCATGCCCATGTATTTTTTTTAGCATTTAAGCTCATTATTTATGGGACAAGTGCAGGAACTGGATAGACAAGTACCACTGATGGATGAGATTGATGCTAAGGTGATATTTGTCAATTTCTGCCTCTACCCACAAGCTCCAAATCATGGAAATCAAAGTTTTTGAAACTGGAATTAGGAAGTTGAAGTTAATAGGCCACTGATTTTTTTGTCTTTATAGGTGGACAAGGCATCTTCCGACCTTAAAAATACCAATGTTAGACTTCGAGACACAGTGAACCAGGTCTTTTTGACTGAAAATCTTATTCTTAAATTTTCATCAGTGATGAATTTTATGTTGAATCTTATATAGTTTTGGTTTTCATCCAGCTTCGGTCCAGTCGAAACTTCTGCATTGATATTGTTTTATTGATTATAATTTTGGGAATTGCTGCCTATTTGTACAAGTAAGGTCCTATCCCTTTTTTCACAGCTTGGAAAATTTTGCTAGTCCCTTCTCTTTTCTTGTGTGTATTTGAAGCTCAGTCCATATCTTGTGTACTGCCTTGTAAGTATCTGTTTACCTGAATACTGCAAATTTGATAATGTGGAAATTTTAGGTTCATACTTTAACCTTTTTGCCCTGTAAACTTAAACATCTGAAGTTAGAAATTGTTGCATGATTTCCTAATAAAAGCATTCTTTACCTGTTTTTTTAGAGTCAAGTCTTCATTGTATGAAATTCATTCCCAATCATCATGATTGGAAATAAATTTTTGGCATTCGAAATATAATGTGTTTGGTTAATATAGAGATTCCTGGAAATACACATTCGTGAGAATATATTTTGCAGTTCTTAAATTGCTCTCTATTATAGAAAATATTCCTTTTTCAAAATTTAAATATTGTTTATTCTTTTGGAGGAATCAATCTTGTTAATATGCAGTACTTTTCGTTCTTTTCGTTCTTTTATATATATTTATTGCCTGGTAACATCAAAATACAAAATAAAAAACAATACAACTATTTTGGTTACTTTGTATTATTATTACTGCATGCCGAAGAGAAATAATTACTGTAGGAGTTATGACACAAAATAACAATGTCGACAATTATTCTGTAAACATATTCAAATTATTGTTACATAGCAAGATTTTGGCATAAAAGAATGTAAAGTGAAGCTACCCTAGATGAATCATAACCAACATTTGAATACATGCCTACCATACGGGACCTGGAGTGTATATTGAGAAATTTATGTGGGAAATACGTGGGTATTACATATTTTAGAACTTTTTGAATAAAAGTTTTCTTCCCATTACTACGCATGGAAATGCATCTTTCCAGACATACGTGCGGGAATGAAAGTCCATTAGAACTCATACCAGAAAATAAATATTTTTTAAACTCCTATCAAACCAAGGAATCTTTATTCCCTTACCTGTACTCATGGCAATGCAGCCTTTACTATATACATTATTCCCAGCGGCCCCTTTACTTTTTTTCTGATATTCAATTTTCACTTATCCCTTTTCTTTGTAATTGATCATACCATGATATCCCTCATCTTTATCACAATAAAAAAATGTTTCCACAACTCTATTAGAATTCTTTGCTTTAATTGGGAGGAATTTTTGGTCTGCATTAAGTTTGATTAGGCATTCCTTTAAAAACAGAGGAATATATATGTTTATCATCTAAGGCTTCATTACATCCGAGGGGAGAAGCCCGAAGTTCCACACAAGTGCATCGATTATAAAGTTATTTTGATGAATGTTTCTCTAGATTATTCGCTGGTGTTCTAGTTAAATAATAAATGGTGTATCAAATACTTGTGTATTTATTTCATTTTCACTACCGGCTTCCTGCATAAGGACTTGTATAGTAAAACTAGAACCATAATTTGAAATGGTTATTTGCCAACTTCCTCTCAAAGGAATTTCTGAATTCTGTGAAGTTTTTAATGATACCGGCAGATAAAAAAGCTTAGCTTAGCTATATATACAAGGATCTTGTTGACGTTATGATAGGGAGTATAAATCTCTTTGATTTGTTAGTCTTGGGGCGATGATGTCTCGTGTCCTGATACTACACACACACACACACATATATATATATATGAAATCCTCAAATTTTTGGATGGTTGTTTCTTGTTTCTTTCCTGATAGGATAGGTGAGATCTTTAATATCATATTGTGTGTTTGATATGGCTTTTACTAGTGTTGTGTGTTTCCTTATTCTTCTTGAGATACCTTCCCTGACCTGCCGTGCTCTTATTGCAGTGTGCTAAAGAAATGATACGGCATAGAGGACAGATCATTGGATCAATTTGTATGGCATATCTGTATCTCTTGTATTTTCTTGGTTGTATCGTGGTGTGACTAATGTCTAATTTTTTTTAAAAACAATATTTTGCACTTGTTCCTGTTACTTACGAGATGCACTTGTCCTTTATACAGACTCAAGATGCCACTAAATTATGTCACACTGCGAATTTGTATTCGTATTGACACTTGTGTATATCAAATTAAGATGGATTATCTATAACAAAAATAAAATAAAATTTAATGCCAGTTTTTATTTTACAAATATAATACCTTTAAAAGTTTAAAGTGCAACATTAGACAGAGACTGAAGAAGGTGTTGTTGCCATGTTTTCTTTACTCCCAAGTCTTCATCAGGTGGCCGGCAAATGATTCCTAACTCGTTCTCTTAGGATTGATATTCATCCAGAAAGTTTGCAGGCATGCGTGATTGTTGTAGCTGAACTCGTCACCCCCCATGCAAGATATTTCCAATAAAACTGCACAATTCAGACAAGTAGCAATATGCCAAATTACTATTTTTGTTTTCATGTAAAATTATTATTTTAAATTTTTTTCTCAATTATAACTAAGGAGTAATGCTAAAGTTCACAGATAAGAGTATTTTTTAAAATAATAAATTTGATTTAGGAAATTGAAATAGTTTATTTATATTTTCATTTCACTCCAATTTTTTAGTATATTTAGGGTCAGTTGCATAATATATTATTTAAACCTTTATCTTCAATATTTTTATTTTTTTGAAGACTTTATGGTTTTTAAAATTGTTATCAAATTATAATATATAAATAAATATAAATTTTATTTTATAAATAATTTTTGTAAAACTAAATTAAATTTAAATTTATTTTTCAAGATAAAAATGGTATAATAGCTATCTTACTCATGTTAAACTTAAATTTCATCTCTTAATATATTTGGTTTTATATCTTTTTACTTTTAGGTGTCTTTTTATATGTCTAAGGATATTCCGAATGAAACAACCGTAAGTGGTGGACATCCAAATAGCATAGTTATTTGTGATAGAAAATTTACCGCTACATAAAAAAAAAAAAAAAAAAACTTTCTTAGGATTTGTTCATGACTATATCCAAGCAATTCTATATATTATATGATTGGGACTTAATTTCCTTTTTGTGACTATTGATTTGATTCATTCTCTTAATTTATATTTTTTGGATTTTATATTTATGCGGACAGTTTAACCATTGATTTACATATTCATAAACATCTGAGAGAAAGAATTGATAATTGAAAAGAAAAACAGAAACCTTAGATTTAAATTAGGAGAATATATTTTCAAAACTCTAAGTTTCCTTGTCGAGGAATTTCCACTATGCAAACACTATAAATTTCTTTATAATTATTGATAAAATTTTATTGACAAAAATAAATTTGTAAACAAAATTTAAGACTCATAACTGACGGATATTTTATTTATTATTCTTATCGATATGTTTGTAGATAAAATTCGTCTACAAAATTAATTGATAATTATATTTTTTAAAGTCTATCAATAATTTATAATTTTATTATTAACAAGTTTTTTTTTTCAATAAATTTATCCAATAAAAATGTATCAAATTTTTAACTAAATTTGATGAAATATTTTTATAATTAAGTATAGATGGACGAAGAGAGAAAGAGAAAAAAGAGGAGAAGAAAGATAAAGAAGAAGAGGAAAAGATAAAGAGAAAAAAGAGAAAAAAAGGAGAAAGAAGAATATGAGGAGAAACAAGAACTTCTGGTGATGATGGAGGCTTGAACACGAAGACCGTTAACGGTAGACACCATGACAATAGCGGTGGCAAGAGAAATAGAAGAAGCAGATACAACGATAATGAATGAAGAAGAGGAGAAAAAGAAAAAAAAAATACCAATGAATGATAATGTTAGCAATGAATTTTGTAGTGTAAGTAAAATGTCCATAAATTTAAATAGTTGACACATTTTTATTATTATCAACAGATTTTATCAGTAAATAATTAATGATTTTTTTAATTATGAAAGAACATTATATCATTCATGAAATAATTAAGCATAAGCAATAAATACTTCAATTTCCCTATTCTAATTTCAAAGAAAATTAATATTTTGACACATAATTTTTCACATTAATTTGATACTATTTTTTTTTATTTTTTATTTAAAAAATTAACTTTTTTAAGATCGTTTATCCTTATCAGATGTGTCAATCAATTTTGAAACACACAATCACCAACTCAATTGCACAACGACTTTCCAGCCCTCTACATTTATGCTTACTGAAAGCAATAATCACAATGCATGAACAAAACCCAACTGCATTTTTTCTTATTTACAAATAGAATTGGCTGTCCTTTCTCACGTATGCAGAGCAACGAGCATGATCTAAAGAATTCATGCATATTTCGTAAAGGCTAGATATTAAGCTCTTGGGGTAGTATGATAGAAGTCCAGTGGTCAAAGTTATTGGAATTGCAGTCTTTGTTCAGATCATGCTCATTCCCAACATCATGTTCTTCGCTTAGTTTTTTATCGAGGGAAGCATACAACTCCAACTCCTTCTCTTTAGTGTTTTTCCTCTTCAGTGGATTAAACAAACCCTCAGCTGCCATAAACTCTGCTCCACTTATTACGTTCGTGTTCTTATCATGCAATGAAGCATATGCTTTTCCATCATCATCACAACCACAGCCTGAGCCTGAGACTAGGCCAATAGAATCAGACACAGAAGCCAGAATATAAGGCAACAATGGATATTCATCATGCACAGAATTTTTGGCTGCTTCAGGATTTGAGTTCTCATTCATCTCTTCAAACTGGCTTGTTGCTTCATAAATAGACTCTTCCCAATTACTTCTTGTGTTGCTTGCTTTCTGTCGGACCCGACACAGCACCCACTCATCCAGCTGAAGCACATGACAAAAAACAAATCAAAACTTCATATACTATATCACTTTAGCCATAAAAAACTGTTTTTTTTACATATATAGGAAAATTGAAATCATGGTATTGTTGACCTACTCTCATGGACCTTCTTTGCTGTGAAATGGAATTCATGGAATTGTGCAACCTGTACTCGTGCATGATCCAATCAGTTTTAGATCCTTTTGGTGCTCGACCCTTGTAGAACACAAGGGCCTTCTTCACTCCAATATTCTTCATCCCACATGAAGTAAAAATGGGTCTGTCAGTGCCAGTAGCCTTCCAATAACCAGAAGCAGCTGCTCTATTAGGCCTCACTCCATTCGGATACTTCCTGTCTCTGGGAGTAAAGAAATACCATTCGTCCTCCCCAAACAAAGCCTTACCTGTTCAAAATTCAAAACCTTAATCAGTATTACAACTACCACTTTAACAGATGCTTTATCTCACTGGATGAATAATACTTTCGAGAAAACAATGAAACAAAAACTAAATCGGTGCAATTTCTAACACAGACTTTGGAGCTCCCATGGATTATACTTGTAAAGATCTATTTCTGCTATGAATGAGCCAGGAAGGGGTGATGATGTCACTTTGTTTCTCAGATAATGAACAATCAGCTCTTCATCAGAAGGGTGGAATCTAAACCCTGGAGGAAGTCGGATTTCTGAATTACCATCTTTGTCCATGAATACGAAGATATAACGCCTCTGGAGGAACAAACTAGAAAATGCATCAATCAGTTACCGATATTTTCGATCAAAAAGGCTGTAAGCTTGAAACTACTGTGCATGGTGTTTATATAT